>NC_085037.1:0-365000 GCF_963692335.1 Osmerus eperlanus
GAGACTTTCATTCTTGTATTGCTTTAAAGTGCTTTTCATCTCCTGAATGGCCTTTGTCAATGCAATTTACAATATTTGGCATTGTACCAATTCACATTACATGACTTAGATTTCAGCCTGAAACAGGCCACACTGACTCAAATAAACTGTAAATCACGAATCCATGCTACTTGACAAGATTTAGCCATTAGATTCCGAGTTTTGAGACTTTCATTCTTGTATTGCTTTAAAGTGCTTTTCAGCTCCTGAATAGCCGTTTTCAATGCATTTACAATGTTTGGCATTGTACTAGTTCATATTACATGACTTAGATTTCAGCCTGAAACAGGCCACACTGACTCAAATCAACTGGAAATCACCGAATCCATGCTACTTGACAAGAATTAGCCATTAAATTCCGAGTTTTGAAACTTTAAAGTGCTTTTCAGCCCCTGAATAGCCGTTTTCAATGCATTTACACCGTTTGGCATTGTACTAGTTCACATTACATGACTTTGACTTAGATTTCAGTCTAAAACAGGCCACACTGACTCAAATCAACTGGAAATCACTGAATCCAAGATTTAGCCATTAGATTCCGAGTTTTAAGACTTTCATCCTTTTATTGCTTTAAAGTGCTTTTCAGCTCCTTAATAGACGTTTTCAATGCATTTACACTGTTTGGCATTGTACTGGTTCACATTACATGACTTTGACTTAGGTTTCAGCCTAAAACAGACCACACTGACTCAAATCAACTGGAAATCACATAATCCAATATTTAGCCATTAGATTCCGAGTTTTGAGACTTTCATTCTTGTATTGCTTTAAAGTGCTTTTCAGCTCCTGAATGTCCATTTTCAATGCAATTTACAATGTTTGGCATTGTACTAGTTCACATTACATGACTTAGATTTCAGCCTGAAACAGGCCACACTGACTCAAATCAACTGGAAATCACCGAATCCATGCTACTTGAAGAGATTTAGCCATTACATTCCGAGTTTTGAGACTTTCATTAATGTATTGATTTAAAGTGCTTTTCAGCTCCTGAATGGCCGTTTTCAATGCAATTTACAATGTTTGGCATTATACTAGCTGACATTACATGACTTAGATTTCAGCCTGAAACAGGCCACACTGGCTCAAATCAACTGGAAATCACTGAATCCAAGATTTAGTCATTAGATTCCGAGTTTTGAGACTTTCATTCTTGTATTGCTTTAAAGTGCTTTTCATCTCCTGAATGGCCTTTGTCAATGCAATTTACAATATTTGGCATTGTACCAATTCACATTACATGACTTAGATTTCAGCCTGAAACAGGCCACACTGACTCAAATAAACTGTAAATCACGAATCCATGCTACTTGACAAGATTTAGCCATTAGATTCCGAGTTTTGAGACTTTCATTCTTGTATTGCTTTAAAGTGCTTTTCAGCTCCTGAATAGCCGTTTTCAATGCATTTACAATGTTTGGCATTGTACTAGTTCATATTACATGACTTAGATTTCAGCCTGAAACAGGCCACACTGACTCAAATCAACTGGAAATCACCGAATCCATGCTACTTGACAAGAATTAGCCATTAAATTCCGAGTTTTGAAACTTTAAAGTGCTTTTCAGCCCCTGAATAGCCGTTTTCAATGCATTTACACCGTTTGGCATTGTACTAGTTCACATTACATGACTTTGACTTAGATTTCAGTCTAAAACAGGCCACACTGACTCAAATCAACTGGAAATCACTGAATCCAAGATTTAGCCATTAGATTCCGAGTTTTAAGACTTTCATCCTTTTATTGCTTTAAAGTGCTTTTCAGCTCCTTAATAGACGTTTTCAATGCATTTACACTGTTTGGCATTGTACTGGTTCACATTACATGACTTTGACTTAGGTTTCAGCCTAAAACAGACCACACTGACTCAAATCAACTGGAAATCACATAATCCAATATTTAGCCATTAGATTCCGAGTTTTGAGACTTTCATTCTTGTATTGCTTTAAAGTGCTTTTCAGCTCCTGAATGTCCATTTTCAATGCAATTTACAATGTTTGGCATTGTACTAGTTCACATTACATGACTTAGATTTCAGCCTGAAACAGGCCACACTGACTCAAATCAACTGGAAATCACCGAATCCATGCTACTTGAAGAGATTTAGCCATTACATTCCGAGTTTTGAGACTTTCATTCTTGTATTGCTTTAAAGTGCTTTTCTGCTCCTGAATGGCCGTTTTCAATGCATTTACACTGTTTGGCATTGTACTAGTTCACATGACTTGACTTTACATGACTTGACTTTACATGACTTTGACTTAGATTTCAGCCTAAAACAGGCCACACTGACTCAAATCAACTGGAAAGCACAGAATACAAGATTTAGCCATTAGATTCCGAGTTTTGAGACTTTCAATAATGTATTGCTTAAAAGTGCTTTTCAGCTCCTGAATGGCCGTTTTCAATGCAATTTACAATGTTTGGCATTGTACTAGTTCACATTACATGACTTAGATTTCAGCCTGAAACAGGCCCCACTGACTCAGATCAACTGTAAATCACCGCATCCATGCTACTTGACAAGATTTAGCCATTAGATTCTGAGTTTTTAAACTTTAAAGTGCTTTTCAGCTCCTGAAAAGCCATTTTCAATGCATTTACACTGTTTGGCATTGTACTATTTCACATTACATGACTTTTACTTAGATTTCAGCCTAAAACAGGCCACACTGACTCAAATCAACTGTAAATCACCGAATCCATGCTACTTGACAATATTTAGCCATTAGATTCTGAGTTTTTAAACTTTAAAGTGCTTTTCAGCTCCTGAAAAGCCGTTTTCAATGCATTTACAATGTTTGGCATTGTACTAGTTCACATTACATGACTTTGACTTAGGTTTCAGCCTAAAACAGACCACACTGACTCAAATCAACTGGAAATCACCGAATACAAGATTTAGCCATTAGATTCCGAGTTTTGAGACTTTCATTAATGTATTGCTTTAAAGTGCTTTTCAGCTCCTGAATGGCCTTTGTCAATGCAATTTACAATATTTGGCATTGTACCAATTCACATTACATGACTTAGATTTCAGCCTGAAACAGGCCACACTGACTCAAATCAACTGGAAATCACCGAATCCATGCTACTTGAAGAGATTTAGCCATTACATTCCGAGTTTTGAGACTTTCATTCTTGTATTGCTTTAAAGTGCTTTTCTGCTCCTGAATGGCCGTTTTCAATGCATTTACACTGTTTGGCATTGTACTAGTTCACATGACTTGACTTTACATGACTTGACTTTACATGACTTTGACTTAGATTTCAGCCTAAAACAGGCCACACTGGCTCAAATCAACTGGAAATCACAGAATCCAAGATTTAGCCATTAGATTCCGAGTTTTGAGACTTTCATTCTTGTATTGCTTTAAAGTGCTTTTCAGCTCCTGAATGGCCGTTTTCAATGCATTTACACTGTCATTTTACTAGTTCACATTACATGACTTCGACTTAGATTTCAGCCTAAAACAGGCCACACTGACTCAAATCAACTGGAAATCACTGAATCCAAGATTTTGCCATTAGATTCCGAGTTTTGAGACTTTCATCCTTTTATTGCTTTAAAGTGCTTTTCAGCTCCTTAATAGACGTTTTCAATGCATTTACACTGTTTGGCATTGTACTGGTTCACATTACATGACTTTGACTTAGGTTTCAGCCTAAAACAGACCACACTGACTCAAATCAACTGGAAATCACCGAATACAAGATTTAGCCATTAGATTCCGAGTTTTGAGACTTTCATTCTTGTATTGCTTTAAAGTGCTTTTCAGCTCCTGAATGGCCGTTTTCAATGCATTTACACTGTCATTTTACTAGTTCACATTACATGACTTTGACTTAGATTTCAGCCTAAAACAAGCCACACTGACTCAAATCAACTGGAAATCACTGAATCCAAGATTTCGCCATTAGATTCCGAGTTTTGAGACTTTCATCCTTTTATTGCTTTAAAGTGCTTTTCAGCTCCTTAATAGACGTTTTCAATGCATTTACACTGTTTGGCATTGTACTGGTTCACATTACATGACTTTGACTTAGGTTTCAGCCTAAAACAGACCACACTGACTCAAATCAACTGGAAATCACATAATCCAATATTTAGCCATTAGATTCCGAGTTTTGAGACTTTCATTCTTTTATTGCTTTAAAGTGCTTTTCAGCTCCTGAATGTCCATTTTCAATGCAATTTACAATGTTTGGCATTGTACTAGTTCACATTACATCACTTAGATTTCAGCCTGAAACAGGCCACACTGACTCAAATCAACTGGAAATCACCGAATCCATGCTACTTGAAGAGATTTAGCCATTACATTCCGAGTTTTGAGACTTTCATTCTTGTATTGCTTTAAAGTGCTTTTCTGCTCCTGAATGGCCGTTTTCAATGCATTTACACTGTTTGGCATTGTACTAGTTCACATGACTTGACTTTACATGACTTGACTTTACATGACTTTGACTTAGATTTCAGCCTAAAACAGGCCACACTGGCTCAAATCAACTGGAAATCACAGAATCCAAGATTTAGCCATTAGATTCCGAGTTTTGAGACTTTCATTCTTGTATTGCTTTAAAGTGCTTTTCTGCTCCTGAATGGCCGTTTTCAATGCATTTACACTGTTTGGCATTGTACTAGTTCACATTACATGACTTTGACTTAGGTTTCAGCCTAAAACAGACCACACTGACTCAAATCAACTGGAAATCACCGAATACAAGATTTAGCCATTAGATTCCGAGTTTTGAGACTTTCATTAATGTATTGCTTTAAAGTGCTTTTCAGCTCCTGAATGGCCTTTGTCAATGCAATTTACAATATTTGGCATTGTACCAATTCACATTACATGACTTAGATTTCAGCCTGAAACAGGCCACACTGACTCAAATCAACTGGAAATCACCGAATCCATGCTACTTGAAGAGATTTAGCCATTACATTCCGAGTTTTGAGACTTTCATTCTTGTATTGCTTTAAAGTGCTTTTCTGCTCCTGAATGGCCGTTTTCAATGCATTTACACTGTTTGGCATTGTACTAGTTCACATGACTTGACTTTACATGACTTGACTTTACATGACTTTGACTTAGATTTCAGCCTAAAACAGGCCACACTGGCTCAAATCAACTGGAAATCACAGAATCCAAGATTTAGCCATTAGATTCCGAGTTTTGAGACTTTCATTCTTGTATTGCTTTAAAGTGCTTTTCAGCTCCTGAATGGCCGTTTTCAATGCATTTACACTGTCATTTTACTAGTTCACATTACATGACTTCGACTTAGATTTCAGCCTAAAACAGGCCACACTGACTCAAATCAACTGGAAATCACTGAATCCAAGATTTTGCCATTAGATTCCGAGTTTTGAGACTTTCATCCTTTTATTGCTTTAAAGTGCTTTTCAGCTCCTTAATAGACGTTTTCAATGCATTTACACTGTTTGGCATTGTACTGGTTCACATTACATGACTTTGACTTAGGTTTCAGCCTAAAACAGACCACACTGACTCAAATCAACTGGAAATCACCGAATACAAGATTTAGCCATTAGATTCCGAGTTTTGAGACTTTCATTCTTGTATTGCTTTAAAGTGCTTTTCAGCTCCTGAATGGCCGTTTTCAATGCATTTACACTGTCATTTTACTAGTTCACATTACATGACTTTGACTTAGATTTCAGCCTAAAACAAGCCACACTGACTCAAATCAACTGGAAATCACTGAATCCAAGATTTCGCCATTAGATTCCGAGTTTTGAGACTTTCATCCTTTTATTGCTTTAAAGTGCTTTTCAGCTCCTTAATAGACGTTTTCAATGCATTTACACTGTTTGGCATTGTACTGGTTCACATTACATGACTTTGACTTAGGTTTCAGCCTAAAACAGACCACACTGACTCAAATCAACTGGAAATCACATAATCCAATATTTAGCCATTAGATTCCGAGTTTTGAGACTTTCATTCTTTTATTGCTTTAAAGTGCTTTTCAGCTCCTGAATGTCCATTTTCAATGCAATTTACAATGTTTGGCATTGTACTAGTTCACATTACATCACTTAGATTTCAGCCTGAAACAGGCCACACTGACTCAAATCAACTGGAAATCACCGAATCCATGCTACTTGAAGAGATTTAGCCATTACATTCCGAGTTTTGAGACTTTCATTCTTGTATTGCTTTAAAGTGCTTTTCTGCTCCTGAATGGCCGTTTTCAATGCATTTACACTGTTTGGCATTGTACTAGTTCACATGACTTGACTTTACATGACTTGACTTTACATGACTTTGACTTAGATTTCAGCCTAAAACAGGCCACACTGGCTCAAATCAACTGGAAATCACAGAATCCAAGATTTAGCCATTAGATTCCGAGTTTTGAGACTTTCATTCTTGTATTGCTTTAAAGTGCTTTTCTGCTCCTGAATGGCCGTTTTCAATGCATTTACACTGTTTGGCATTGTACTAGTTCACATGACTTGACTTTACATGACTTTGACTTAGATTTCATCCTAAAACAGGCCACACTGGCTCAAATCAACTGGAAATCACCGAATCCATGCTACTTGAAGAGATTTAGCCATTACATTCCGAGTTTTGAGACTTTCATTCTTGTATTGCTTTAAAGTGCTTTTCTGCTCCTGAATGGCCGTTTTCAATGCATTTACACTGTTTGGCATTGTACTAGTTCACATGACTTGACTTTACATGACTTTGACTTAGATTTCATCCTAAAACAGGCCACACTGGCTCAAATCAACTGGAAATCACAGAATCCAAGATTTAGCCATTAGATTCCGAGTTTTGAGACTTTCATTCTTGTTTTGCTTTAAAGTGCTTTTCAGCTCCTGAATGGCCGTTTTCAATGCATTTACACTGTCATTTTACTAGTTCACATTACATGACTTTGACTTAGATTTCAGCCTGAAACAGGCCCCACTGACTCAATTTAACTGTAAATCACCGAATCCATGCTACTTGACAATATTTAGCCATTAGATTCTGAGTTTTTAAACTTTAAAGTGCTTTTCAGCTCCTGAATAGCCGTTTTCAATGCATTTACACTGTTTGGCATCGTACTAGTTCACATTACATGACTTTGACTTAGATTTCAGCCTGAAACAGGCCACACTGACTCAAATCAACTGGAAATCACCGAATCCATGCTACTTGAAGAGATTTAGCCATTACATTCCGAGTTTTGAGACTTTCATTCTTGTATTGCTTTAAAGTGCTTTTCTGCTCCTGAATGGCCGTTTTCAATGCATTTACACTGTTTGGCATTGTACTAGTTCACATGACTTGACTTTACATGACTTGACTTTACATGACTTTGACTTAGATTTCAGCCTAAAACAGGCCACACTGGCTCAAATCAACTGGAAATCACAGAATCCAAGATTTAGCCATTAGATTCCGAGTTTTGAGACTTTCATTCTTGTATTGCTTTAAAGTGCTTTTCTGCTCCTGAATGGCCGTTTTCAATGCATTTACACTGTTTGGCATTGTACTAGTTCACATGACTTGACTTTACATGACTTTGACTTAGATTTCATCCTAAAACAGGCCACACTGGCTCAAATCAACTGGAAATCACCGAATCCATGCTACTTGAAGAGATTTAGCCATTACATTCCGAGTTTTGAGACTTTCATTCTTGTATTGCTTTAAAGTGCTTTTCTGCTCCTGAATGGCCGTTTTCAATGCATTTACACTGTTTGGCATTGTACTAGTTCACATGACTTGACTTTACATGACTTTGACTTAGATTTCATCCTAAAACAGGCCACACTGGCTCAAATCAACTGGAAATCACAGAATCCAAGATTTAGCCATTAGATTCCGAGTTTTGAGACTTTCATTCTTGTTTTGCTTTAAAGTGCTTTTCAGCTCCTGAATGGCCGTTTTCAATGCATTTACACTGTCATTTTACTAGTTCACATTACATGACTTTGACTTAGATTTCAGCCTGAAACAGGCCCCACTGACTCAATTTAACTGTAAATCACCGAATCCATGCTACTTGACAATATTTAGCCATTAGATTCTGAGTTTTTAAACTTTAAAGTGCTTTTCAGCTCCTGAATAGCCGTTTTCAATGCATTTACACTGTTTGGCATCGTACTAGTTCACATTACATGACTTTGACTTAGATTTCAGCCTAAAACAGACCACAATGACTCAAATCAACTGGAAATCACCGAATACAAGATTTAGCCATTAGATTCCGAGTTTTAAGACTTTCATTAATGTATTGATTTAAAGTGCTTTTCAGCTCCTGAATGGCCGTTTTCAATGCATTTACACTGTTTGGCATTTTACTAGTTCCCATTACATGACTTTGACTTAGATTTCAGCCTAAAAACAGGCCACACTGGCTCAAATCAACTGGAAATCACAGAATCCAATATTTAGCCATTAGATTCCGAGTTTTGAGACTTTCATTCTTTTATTGCTTTAAAGTGCTTTTCAGCTCCTTAATAGACGTTTTCAATGCATTTACACTGTTTGGCATTGTACTGGTTCACATTACATGACTTTGACTTAGGTTTCAGCCTAAAACAGACCACACTGACTCAAATCAACTGGAAATCACCGAATACAAGATTTAGCCATTAGATTCCGAGTTTTGAGACTTTCATTCTTGTATTGCTTTAAAGTGCTTTTCAGCTCCTGAATGGCCTTTGTCAATGCAATTTACAATGTTTGGCATTGTACCAGTTCACATTACATGACTTAGATTTCAGCCTGAAACAGGCCCCACTGACTCAAATCAACTGTAAATCACCGCATCCATGCTACTTGACAAGATTTAGCCATTAAATTCCGAGTTTTGAAACTTTAAAGTGCTTTTCAGCTCCTGAATAGCCGTTTTCAATGCATTTACACTGTTTGGCATTGTACTATTTCACATTACATGACTTTTACTTAGATTTCAGCCTAAAACAGGCCACACTGACTCAATTTAACTGTAAATCACCAAATCCATGCTACTTGACAATATTTAGCCATTAGATTCTGAGTTTTTAAACTTTAAAGTGCTTTTCAGCTCCTGAATAGCCGTTTTCAATGCATTTACACTGTTTGGCATCGTACTAGTTCACATTACATGACTTTGACTTAGATTTCAGCCTAAAACAGACCACACTGACTCAAATCAACTGGAAATCACCGAATCCAAGATTTAGCCATTAGATTCCGAGTTTTGAGACTTTCATTCTTTTATTGCTTTAAAGTGCTTTTCAGCTCCTGAAAAGCAGTTTTCAATGCATTTACAATGTTTGGCATTGTACTAGTTCACATTACATGACTTTGACTTAGGTTTCAGCCTAAAACAGACCACACTGACTCAAATCAACTGGAAATCACCGAATACAAGATTTAGCCATTAGATTCCGAGTTTTGAGACTTTCATTCTTGTATTGCTTTAAAGTGCTTTTCAGCTCCTGAATGGCCTTTGTCAATGCAATTTACAATGTTTGGCATTGTACCAGTTCACATTACATGACTTAGATTTCAGCCTGAAACAGGCCCCACTGACTCAAATCAACTGTAAATCACCGAATCCATGCTACTTGACAAGATTTAGCCATTAAATTCCGAGTTTTGAAACTTTAAAGTGCTTTTCAGCTCCTGAATAGCCGTTTTCAATGCATTTACACTGTTTGGCATTGTACTATTTCACATTACATGACTTTTACTTAGATTTCAGCCTAAAACAGGCCACACTGACTCAATTTAACTGTAAATCACCGAATCCATGCTACTTGACAATATTTAGCCATTAGATTCTGAGTTTTTAAACTTTAAAGTGCTTTTCAGCTCCTGAATAGCCGTTTTCAATGCATTTACACTGTTTGGCATCGTACTAGTTCACATTACATGACTTTGACTTAGATTTCAGCCTAAAACAGACCACACTGACTCAAATCAACTGGAAATCACCGAATCCAAGATTTAGCCATTAGATTCCGAGTTTTGAGACTTTCATTCTTTTATTGCTTTAAAGTGCTTTTCAGCTCCTGAAAAGCAGTTTTCAATGCATTTACAATGTTTGGCATGGTACTAGTTCACATTACATGACTTTGACTTAGGTTTCAGCCTAAAACAGACCACACTGACTCAAATCAACTGGAAATCACAGAATACAAGATTTAGCCATTAGATTCCGAGTTTTGAGACTTTCATTAATGTATTGATTTAAAGTGCTTTTCAGCTCCTGAATGGCCGTTTTCAATGCAATTTACAATGTTTGGCATTATACTAGCTCACATTACATGACTTAGATTTCAGCCTGAAACAGGCCACACTGGCTCAAATCAACTGGAAATCACTGAATCCAAGATTTAGTCATTAGATTCCGAGTTTTGAGACTTTCATTCTTGTATTGCTTTAAAGTGCTTTTCATCTCCTGAATGGCCTTTGTCAATGCAATTTACAATATTTGGCATTGTACCAATTCACATTACATGACTTAGATTTCAGCCTGAAACAGGCCACACTGACTCAAATAAACTGTAAATCACCGAATCCATGCTACTTGACAAGATTTAGCCATTAGATTCCGAGTTTTGAGACTTTCATTCTTGTATTGCTTTAAAGTGCTTTTCAGCTCCTGAATAGCCGTTTTCAATGCATTTACAATGTTTGGCATTGTACTAGTTCATATTACATGACTTAGATTTCAGCCTGAAACAGGCCACACTGACTCAAATCAACTGGAAATCACCGAATCCATGCTACTTGACAAGAATTAGCCATTAAATTCCGAGTTTTGAAACTTTAAAGTGCTTTTCAGCCCCTGAATAGCCGTTTTCAATGCATTTACACCGTTTGGCATTGTACTAGTTCACATTACATGACTTTGACTTAGATTTCAGTCTAAAACAGGCCACACTGACTCAAATCAACTGGAAATCACTGAATCCAAGATTTAGCCATTAGATTCCGAGTTTTGAGACTTTCATCCTTTTATTGCTTTAAAGTGCTTTTCAGCTCCTTAATAGACGTTTTCAATGCATTTACACTGTTTGGCATTGTACTGGTTCACATTACATGACTTTGACTTAGGTTTCAGCCTAAAACAGACCACACTGACTCAAATCAACTGGAAATCACATAATCCAATATTTAGCCATTAGATTCCGAGTTTTGAGACTTTCATTCTTGTATTGCTTTAAAGTGCTTTTCAGCTCCTGAATGTCCATTTTCAATGCAATTTACAATGTTTGGCATTGTACTAGTTCACATTACATGACTTAGATTTCAGCCTGAAACAGGCCACACTGACTCAAATCAACTGGAAATCACCGAATCCATGCTACTTGAAGAGATTTAGCCATTACATTCCGAGTTTTGAGACTTTCATTCTTGTATTGCTTTAAAGTGCTTTTCTGCTCCTGAATGGCCGTTTTCAATGCATTTACACTGTCATTTTACTAGTTCACATTACATGACTTTGACTTAGATTTCAGCCTAAAACAGGCCAAACTGACTCAAATCAACTGGAAATCACTGAATCCAAGATTTTGCCATTAGATTCCGAGTTTTGAGACTTTCATCCTTTTATTGCTTTAAAGTGCTTTTCAGCTCCTTAATAGACGTTTTCAATGCATTTACACTGTTTGGCATTGTACTGGTTCACATTACATGACTTTGACTTAGGTTTCAGCCTAAAACAGACCACACTGACTCAAATCAACTGGAAATCACCGAATACAAGATTTAGCCATTAGATTCCGAGTTTTGAGACTTTCAATAATGTATTGCTTAAAAGTGCTTTTCAGCTCCTGAATGGCCGTTTTCAATGCAATTTACAATGTTTGGCATTGTACTAGTTCACATTACATGACTTAGATTTCAGCCTGAAACAGGCCCCACTGACTCAAATCAACTGTAAATCACCGCATCCATGCTACTTGACAAGATTTAGCCATTAAATTCTGAGTTTTGAAACTTTAAAGTGCTTTTCAGCTCCTGAATAGCCATTTTCAATGCATTTACACTGTTTGGCATTGTACTATTTCACATTACATGACTTTTACTTAGATTTCAGCCTAAAACAGGCCACACTGACTCAAATCAACTGTAAATCACCGAATCCATGCTACTTGACAATATTTAGCCATTAGATTCTGAGTTTTTAAACTTTAAAGTGCTTTTCAGCTCCTGAAAAGCCGTTTTCAATGCATTTACAATGTTTGGCATTGTACTAGTTCACATTACATGACTTTGACTTAGTTTTCAGCCTAAAACAGACCACACTGACTCAAATCAACTGGAAATCACCGAATACAAGATTTAGCCATTAGATTCCGAGTTTTGAGACTTTCATTCTTTTATTGCTTTAAAGTGCTTTTCAGCTCCTGAAAAGCAGTTTTCAATGCATTTACAATGTTTGGCATTGTACTAGTTCACATTACATGACTTTGACTTAGGTTTCAGCCTAAAACAGACCACACTGACTCAAATCAACTGGAAATCACCGAATACAAGATTTAGCCATTAGATTCCGAGTTTTGAGACTTTCATTCTTGTATTGCTTTAAAGTGCTTTTCAGCTCCTGAATGGCCTTTGTCAATGCAATTTACAATGTTTGGCATTGTACCAGTTCACATTACATGACTTAGATTTCAGCCTGAAACAGGCCCCACTGACTCAAATCAACTGTAAATCACCGAATCCATGCTACTTGACAAGATTTAGCCATTAAATTCCGAGTTTTGAAACTTTAAAGTGCTTTTCAGCTCCTGAATAGCCGTTTTCAATGCATTTACACTGTTTGGCATTGTACTATTTCACATTACATGACTTTTACTTTGATTTCAGCCTAAAACAGGCCACACTGACTCAATTTAACTGTAAATCACCGAATCCATGCTACTTGACAAGATTTAGCCATTAGATTCTGAGTTTTTAAACTTTAAAGTGCTTTTCAGCTCCTGAATAGCCGTTTTCAATGCATTTACACTGTTTGGCATCGTACTAGTTCACATTACATGACTTTGACTTAGATTTCAGCCTAAAACAGACCACACTGACTCAAATCAACTGGAAATCACCGAATCCAAGATTTAGCCATTAGATTCCGAGTTTTGAGACTTTCATTCTTTTATTGCTTTAAAGTGCTTTTCAGCTCCTGAAAAGCAGTTTTCAATGCATTTACAATGTTTGGCATTGTACTAGTTCACATTACATGACTTTGACTTAGGTTTCAGCCTAAAACAGACCACACTGACTCAAATCAACTGGAAATCACCGAATACAAGATTTAGCCATTAGATTCCGAGTTTTGAGACTTTCATTAATGTATTGATTTAAAGTGCTTTTCAGCTCCTGAATGGCCGTTTTCAATGCAATTTACAATGTTTGGCATTGTACTAGTTCACATTACATGACTTAGATTTCAGCCTAAAACAGGCCACACTGACTCAAATCAACTGGAAATCACCAAATCCATGCTACTTGAAGAGATTTAGCCATTACATTCCGAGTTTTGAGATTTTCATTCTTGTATTGCTTTAAAGTGCTTTTCAGCTCCTGAATGGCCGTTTTCAATGCATTTACACTGTTTGGCATTTTACTAGTTCACATTACATGACTTTGACTTAGGTTTCAGCCTAAAACAGACCACACTGACTCAAATCAACTGGAAATCACCGAATACAAGATTTAGCCATTAGATTCAGAGTTTTGAGACTTTCATTCTTGTATTGCTTTAAAGTGCTTTTCAGCTCCTGAATGGCCTTTGTCAATGCAATTTACAATGTTTGGCATTGTACCAGTTCACATTACATGACTTAGATTTCAGCCTGAAACAGGCCCCACTGACTCAAATCAACTGTAAATCACCGAATCCATGCTACTTGACAAGATTTAGCCATTAAATTCCGAGTTTTGAAACTTTAAAGTGCTTTTCAGCTCCTGAATAGCCGTTTTCAATGCATTTACACTGTTTGGCATTGTACTATTTCACATTACATGACTTTTACTTAGATTTCAGCCTAAAACAGGCCACACTGACTCAATTTAACTGTAAATCACCGAATCCATGCTACTTGACAATATTTAGCCATTAGATTCTGAGTTTTTAAACTTTAAAGTGCTTTTCAGCTCCTGAAAAGCAGTTTTCAATGCATTTACTATGTTTGGCATTGTACTAGTTCACATTACATGACTTTGACTTAGGTTTCAGCCTAAAACAGACCACACTGACTCAAATCAACTGGAAATCACCGAATACAAGATTTAGCCATTAGATTCCGAGTTTTGAGACTTTCATTCTTGTATTGCTTTAAAGTGCTTTTCAGCTCCTGAATGGCCTTTGTCAATGCAATTTACAATATTTGGCATCGTACCAATTCACATTACATGACTTAGATTTCAGCCTGAAACAGGCCACACTGACTCAAATAAACTGTAAATCACCGAATCCATGCTACTTGACAAGATTTAGCCATTAGATTCTGAGTTTTGAGACTTTCATTCTTGTATTGCTTTAAAGTGCTTTTCAGCTCCTGAATAGCCATTTTCAATGCATTTACAATGTTTGGCATTGTACTAGTTCATATTACATGACTTAGATTTCAGCCTGATACAGGCCACACTGACTCAAATCAACTGGAAATCACAAAATCCAAGATTTAGCCATTAGATTCCGAGTTTTGAGACCTTCATTCTTGTATTGCTTTAAAGTGCTTTTCAGCTCCTGAATGGCCGTTTTAAATGCATTTACACTGTCATTTTACTAGTTCACATTACATGACTTTGACTTATATTTCAGCCTAAAACAGGCCACACTGGCTCAAATCAACTGGAAAGCACAGAATCCAAGATTTAGCCATTAGATTCCGAGTTTTGAGACTTTCATCCTTTTATTGCTTTAAAGTGCTTTTCAGCTCCTTAATAGACGTTTTCAATGCATTTACACTGTTTGGCATTGTACTGGTTCACATTACATGACTTTGACTTAGGTTTCAGCCTAAAACAGACCACACTGACTCAAATCAACTGGAAATCACCGAATACAAGATTTAGCCATTAGATTCCGAGTTTTTAGACTTTCATTAATGTATTGCTTAAAAGTGCTTTTCAGCTCCTGAATGGCCGTTTTCAATGCAATTTACAATGTTTGGCATTGTACTAGTTCACATTACATGACTTAGATTTCAGCCTGAAACAGGCCCCACTGACTCAAATCA
Organism: Osmerus eperlanus; assembly: GCF_963692335.1. Lineage (NCBI taxonomy): Eukaryota > Metazoa > Chordata > Actinopteri > Osmeriformes > Osmeridae > Osmerus > Osmerus eperlanus. The sequence goes on from NC_085037.1 coordinate 15,246, forward strand.
ACTGTAAATCACCGAATCCATGCTACTTGACAAGATTTAGCCATTAAATTCGGAGTTTTGAAACTTTAAAGTGCTTTTCAGCTCCTGAATAGCCATTTTCAATGCATTTACACTGTTTGACATTGTACTATTTCACATTACATGACTTTTACTTAGATTTCAGCCTAAAACAGGCCACACTGACTCAAATCAACTGTAAATCACCGAATCCATGCTACTTGACAATATTTAGCCATTAGATTCTGAGTTTTTAAACTTTAAAGTGCTTTTCAGCTCCTTAAAAGCCGTTTTCAATGCATTTACAATGTTTGGCATTGTACTAGTTCACATTACATGACTTTGACTTAGGTTTCAGCCTAAAACAGACCACACTGACTCAAATCAACTGGAAATCACCGAATACACGATTTAGCCATTAGATTCCGAGTTTTGAGACTTTCATTAATGTATTGCTTTAAAGTGCTTTTCAGCTCCTGAATGGCCTTTGTCAATGCAATTTACAATATTTGGCATTGTACCAATTCACATTACATGACTTAGATTTCAGCCTGAAACAGGCCACACTGACTCAAATAAACTGTAAATCACCGAATCCATGCTACTTGACAAGATTTAGCCATTAGATTCTGAGTTTTGAGACTTTCATTCTTGTATTGCTTTAAAGTGCTTTTCAGCTCCTGAATAGCCGTTTTCAATGCATTAACAATGTTTGGCATTGTACTAGTTCACATTACATGACTTAGATTTCAGCCTGAAACAGGCCACACTGACTCAAATCAACTGGAAATCACCGAATCCATGCTACTTGAAGAGATTTAGCCATTACATTCCGAGTTTTGAGACTTTCATTCTTGTATTGCTTTAAAGTGCTTTTCTGCTCCTGAATGGCCGTTTTCAATGCATTTACACTGTTTGGCATTGTACTAGTTCACATGACTTGACTTTACATGACTTGACTTTACATGACTTTGACTTAGATTTCAGCCTAAAACAGGCCACACTGGCTCAAATCAACTGGAAATCACAGAATCCAAGATTTAGCCATTAGATTCCGAGTTTTGAGACTTTCATTCTTGTATTGCTTTAAAGTGCTTTTCAGCTCCTGAATGGCCGTTTTCAATGCATTTACACTGTCATTTTACTAGTTCACATTACATGACTTTGACTTAGATTTCAGCCTAAAACAGGCCAAACTGACTCAAATCAACTGGAAATCACTGAATCCAAGATTTTGCCATTAGATTCCGAGTTTTGAGACTTTCATCCTTTTATTGCTTTAAAGTGCTTTTCAGCTCCTTAATAGACGTTTTCAATGCATTTACACTGTTTGGCATTGTACTGGTTCACATTACATGACTTTGACTTAGGTTTCAGCCTAAAACAGACCACACTGACTCAAATCAACTGGAAATCACCGAATACAAGATTTAGCCATTAGATTCCGAGTTTTGAGACTTTCATTCTTGTATTGCTTTAAAGTGCTTTTCAGCTCCTGAATGGCCTTTGTCAATGCAATTTACAATGTTTGGCATTGTACCAGTTCACATTACATGACTTATATTTCAGCCTGAAACAGGCCCCACTGACTCAAATCAACTGTAAATCACCGAATCCATGCTACTTGACAAGATTTAGCCATTAGATTCTGAGTTTTGAGACTTTCATTCTTGTATTGCTTTAAAGTGCTTTTCAGCTCCTGAATAGCCGTTTTCAATGCATTAACAATGTTTGGCATTGTACTAGTTCACATTACATGACTTAGATTTCAGCCTGAAACAGGCCACACTGACTCAAATCAACTGGAAATCACCGAATCCATGCTACTTGAAGAGATTTAGCCATTACATTCCGAGTTTTGAGACTTTCATTCTTGTATTGCTTTAAAGTGCTTTTCTGCTCCTGAATGGCCGTTTTCAATGCATTTACACTGTTTGGCATTGTACTAGTTCACATGACTTGACTTTACATGACTTGACTTTACATGACTTTGACTTAGATTTCAGCCTAAAACAGGCCACACTGGCTCAAATCAACTGGAAATCACAGAATCCAAGATTTAGCCATTAGATTCCGAGTTTTGAGACTTTCATTCTTGTATTGCTTTAAAGTGCTTTTCAGCTCCTGAATGGCCGTTTTCAATGCATTTACACTGTCATTTTACTAGTTCACATTACATGACTTTGACTTAGATTTCAGCCTAAAACAGGCCAAACTGACTCAAATCAACTGGAAATCACTGAATCCAAGATTTTGCCATTAGATTCCGAGTTTTGAGACTTTCATCCTTTTATTGCTTTAAAGTGCTTTTCAGCTCCTTAATAGACGTTTTCAATGCATTTACACTGTTTGGCATTGTACTGGTTCACATTACATGACTTTGACTTAGGTTTCAGCCTAAAACAGACCACACTGACTCAAATCAACTGGAAATCACCGAATACAAGATTTAGCCATTAGATTCCGAGTTTTGAGACTTTCATTCTTGTATTGCTTTAAAGTGCTTTTCAGCTCCTGAATGGCCTTTGTCAATGCAATTTACAATGTTTGGCATTGTACCAGTTCACATTACATGACTTATATTTCAGCCTGAAACAGGCCCCACTGACTCAAATCAACTGTAAATCACCGAATCCATGCTACTTGACAAGATTTAGCCATTAAATTCTGAGTTTTGAAACTTTAAAGTGCTTTTCAGCTCCTGAATAGCCGTTTTCAATGCATTTACACTGTTTGGCATTGTACTATTTCACATTACATGACTTTTACTTAGATTTCAGCCTAAAACAGGCCACACTGACTCAAATCAACTGTAAATCACCGAATCCATGCTACTTGACAATATTTAGCCATTAGATTCTGAGTTTTTAAACTTTAAAGTGCTTTTCAGCTCCTTAAAAGCCGTTTTCAATGCATTTACAATGTTTGGCATTGTACTAGTTCACATTACATGACTGATTTCAGCCTGAAACAGGCCACACTGACTCAAATCAACTGGAAATCACCGAATCCATGCTACTTGAAGAGATTTAGCCATTACATTCCGAGTTTTGAGATTTTCATTCTTGTATTGCTTTAAAGTGCTTTTCAGCTCCTGAATGGCCGTTTTCAATGCATTTACACTGTTTGGCATTTTACTAGTTCACATTACATGACTTTGACTTAGATTTCAGCCTAAAAACAGGCCACACTGGCTCAAATCAACTGGAAATCACTGAATCCAAGATTTAGTCATTAGATTCCGAGCTTTGAGACTTTCATTCTTGTATTGCTTTAAAGTGCTTTTCAGCTCCTGAATGGCCTTTGTCAATGCAATTTACAATATTTGGCATTGTACCAATTCACATTACATGACTTAGATTTCAGCCTGAAACAGGCCACACTGACTCAAATAAACTGTAAATCACCGAATCCATGCTACTTGACAAGATTTAGCCATTAGATTCTGAGTTTTGAGATTTTCATTCTTGTATTGCTTTAAAGTGCTTTTCAGCTCCTGAATAGCCATTTTCAATGCATTTACAATGTTTGGCATTGTACTAGTTCATATTACATGACTTAGATTTCAGCCTGAAACAGGCCACACTGACTCAAATCAACTGGAAATCACAGAATCCAAGATTTAGCCATTAGATTCCGAGTTTTGAGACCTTCATTCTTGTATTGCTTTAAAGTGCTTTTCAGTTCCTGAATGGCCGTTTTCAATGCATTTACACTGTCATTTTACTAGTTCACATTACATGACTTTGACTTAGATTTCAGCCTAAAACAGGCCACACTGACTCAAATCAACTGGAAATCACTGAATCCAAGATTTCGCCATTAGATTCCGAGTTTTGAGACTTTCATCCTTTTATTGCTTTAAAGTGCTTTTCAGCTCCTTAATAGACGTTTTCAATGCATTTACACTGTTTGGCATTGTACTGGTTCACATTACATGACTTTGACTTAGGTTTCAGCCTAAAACAGACCACACTGACTCAAATCAACTGGAAATCACCGAATACAAGATTTAGCCATTAGATTCCGAGTTTTGAGACTTTCATTAATGTATTGCTTAAAAGTGCTTTTCAGCTCCTGAATGGCCGTTTTCAATGCAATTTACAATGTTTGGCATTGTACTAGTTCACATTACATGACTTAGATTTCAGCCTGAAACAGGCCCCACTGACTCAAATCAACTTTAAATCACCGAATCCATGCTACTTGACAAGATTTAGCCATTAAATTCTGAGTTTTGAATCTTTAAAGTGCTTTTCAGCTCCTGAATAGCCATTTTCAATAAATTTACACTGTTTGGCATTGTACTATTTCACTGTTTGGCATTGTACTATTTCACATTACATGACTTTTACTTAGATTTCAGCCTAAAACAGGCCACACTGACTCAAATCAACTGTAAATCACCGAATCCATGCTACTTGACAATATTTAGCCATTAGATTTTGAGTTTTTAAACTTTAAAGTGCTTTTCAGCTCCTGAAAAGCCGTTTTCAATGCATTTACAATGTTTGGCATTGTACTAGTTCACATTACATGACTTTGACTTAGGTTTCAGCCTAAAACAGACCACACTGACTCAAATCAACTGGAAATCACCGAATACAAGATTTAGCCATTAGATTCCGAGTTTTGAGACTTTCATTAATGTATTGCTTTAAAGTGCTTTTCAGCTCCTGAATGGCCTTTGTCAATGCAATTTACAATATTTGGCATTGTACAAATTCACATTACATGACTTAGATTTCAGCCTGAAACAGGCCACACTGACTCAAATAAACTGTAAATCACCGAATCCATGCTACTTGACAAGATTTAGCCATTAGATTCTGAGTTTTGAGACTTTCATTCTTGTATTGCTTTAAAGTGCTTTTCAGCTCCTGAATAGCCATTTTCAATGCATTTACAATGTTTGGCATTGTACTAGTTCATATTACATGACTTAGATTTCAGCCTGAAACAGGCCACACTGACTCAAATCAACTGGAAATCACAGAATCCAAGATTTAGCCATTAGATTCCGAGTTTTGAGACTTTCATTCTTGTATTGCTTTAAAGTGCTTTTCAGCTCCTGAATGTCCATTTTCAATGCAATTTACAATGTTTGGCATTGTACTAGTTCACATTACATGACTTAGATTTCAGCCTGAAACAGGCCCCACTGACTCAAATCAACTGTAAATCACCGAATCCATGCTACTTGACAAGATTTAGCCATTACATTCTGAGTTTTTAAACTTTAAAGTGCTTTTCAGCTCCTGAATAGCCGTTTTCAATGCATTTACACTGTTTGGCATCGTACTAGTTCACATTACATGACTTTGACTTAGATTTCAGCCTAAAACAGACGACACTGACTCAAATCAACTGTAAATCACCGACTCCATGCTACTTGACAAGATCTATTAGCCATTAGATTCCGAGTTTTGAGACTTTCATTCTTGTATTGCTTTAAAGTGCTTTTAGGCTGAAATCTTACAGTTGATTTGAGTCAGTGTGGCCTGTTTTAGTCTGTAATCTAAGTAAAAAGTCATGTAGTGTGAACTAGTACAATGCCAAACAGTGTAAATGCATTGAAAACGGCCATTCAGGAGCTGAAAGCACTTTAAAGCAATACAAGAATGAAAGTCTCAAAACTCGGAATCTAATGGCTAAATCTTGTCAAGTAGCATGGATTCGGTGATTTACAATTGATTTGAGTCAGTGTGGCCTGTTTTAGGCTGAAATTTAAGTCAAAGTCACCAGGGCTTAATTCCAAAGCGTGGATCTGCTAGCTGTGCCGATGCCGGTTGGGGAATGATTTCTGCTTCCCAGAAGGTGTGGTTGTTCCATTTGTCGGCAGGATCCAACTCAGGGGCCATGTTGATGTTTCCAATCTCGTAGGAAATGTATGGTTTTGTCAATGCTCCACATATTTTTGCTTTTCGTATGGCAGAGATGGTGAAAGCCCTTGAGGTGAGAAATGACACCACTCCATGTGTTGTGTTGACTTTTAGCGGGTGGCACATGACAATGTGTGCTGTTTTCTCAATGGCCTTGGCTAAGGCCGCCAAGTGTCTGCCGCAGCCTGTTTGTCCCATTTCCACATTACCAAGTCTTGAGCTGTGATACATGAGTACTCTTCTTTCCCCCTCCTTTTTTCTGAAACAGAACAGCCGTAAAAGTACCACCTGCTTCAGAAACATCCAGGTGAAACGGTTTTGTATAGTCTGGAGGACAGAGATGTTCGGCTTGTCCCAGTGCTTGTTTGGTGCAGATGAATGCTTGCTCGGCCTCTGGTGTCCATGCGAGTACTTCTTGGTGGTCTCTGATTCCAGCGGCATTAAGTATATCCCTCAGTGGTTGGGTTAGGGACACATAGTCAGGGATGTGGTTTCGGCTGTACCCTGTCAATCCCATAAATGCCAGCATGTGTCTGACAGTTGTTGGTTTTCCATGGTTCAGAATGGACTCCTTTTGTGAGTTTGTTAGTGTCATGCTGTTGGCTGAAATCAATCTGCACAGGTACGTGACTGTTCTTCTGGCAATCTGTGTTTTTTCCTTCTTCACCTTATATCCTTTTTCCGCCAACAGCATTAGCAGTCTTCGGGTAGCTTCGAGGCATTGCTCAGTTGAGGTCGCCGCGAGTAGCAATTCATCCACATATTGTATTATTACTGCCCCTTCAGGAAGAGTAATGCCTGTCAGATCACAGCGCAACACTAGGTTAAAGATTCCCGGGGAGTCCTTGTACCCTTGTGGCAGCCGAATGTAGGTGTATTGTTGTCCATTATATGTGAATGGAAACCATTCCTGGACGTCTTGACGTAACGGGATACAGAAGAAAGCGTTTGCCAGATCTATAACTGAAAAATGGGTTTGCTCTGGGGTCAAATTCATGAGTGAGACATATGGATCTGGTACGATCAAGGGTTGCATTTTCGTTACGTCGTTGATTGGGCGGAGATCATGTACCATCCTCCATCCTTTCCCTCCTGCTTTTGGTACTGGCAGTATTGGTGTGTTCCATGGAGTTCGACGGCCTTGTCACTCCAGCTGTTAACAGTCTGGTGATGGTCTCTCCAATCCCTTCGATCTGTTCTTCCTTCAGTTTATATTGAGGACGCCAAACTGGTGTGCCGCGTGGATTCTTCAGTGTCATCACAACCTCGCTGTCCACCTTCCCCACATCATATGGCCCTATCGTCCACAACTTTTCTGGGACATCTTTTAGATAGTTATCCGTGTTTGGGTGGTTTGTGTGTTCCCGTCCGTGGTCCCTTTCCAGCTCCACTTCTTCCATGCTTCCTTCGTTGTCTTGTGTGTCAGAAATTCTCCACATGTCTCCTGCGGCGTTCACATGTAATTTTGGTGCTCCTGTGGGTATCCATGTCATCGCCAATGCTTTTTTCACCATTGGACCGAGACACCTTGCTTCTCCTCCTGCTGCAACTGATAGAGTGATGTGGGGCACTGATTCACTGGTCAGTGTGAACCATGCCATTTGTTCAGGTGTTAATTCACAATACGCTGCGACTCCTTCTTTTACCACATATATGTCTCTTGATCTTATTTTCTCCAGTTTTCCTTCTCTGTGGGTCTGCCACGCCTCCTGATATACTTCATCTGGTGCCCGTAGGTAGTTGTACGTGCAATGTGGTGGGTCTGGTGGTGGTCCGTATGGATGCATATTGAAGGTATACAATTGAATGCTGTTGACAACACAGGATTACCTCAAAGTCACACTTAAATGTACATTTTACATGTGATGTTGATAATAAATAAAGAACCTGAAAGTCCTTAAAGTGAGCTATGAGGTTGGTTTTCTGAAGTGAACTGAAAATGTCTCTTTCTCCCTCTTCATCCCTCACCCTCCTTTGTCCTGCAGGCTGACTCTGAAGAGTAAGTTCACACACATTGTTATGGTTTATGCTAGAACTAAACTGATATTACATTGGTTTACAGTTTAGAATGTCTTCCCATCATAATAATCCGTCTTGACACAAATTATGTCCCTTACCTACTTAACAATAATCACCCAACCTTAAGTTCTAGAGTGAAATGGGATGTGATACACTGTTTTTTGGAGAAGAATGTAAATATAATGTATTTCTCTCCTCACTTTTCCTGTTTCCTCTGTTTTTAACTACAGACCATCACTGCTGGTGACTCCTAGGTGACTTCACAGTAAGTTCACACATGAGTTAAAACTGAATGCAATTTGTTAAAACGCATTGTGAAGTTGTTGTGAAACACTCCCAGCTGCGCTGCCTGTGTGAGTCTGTGGCTTTTTTCGAGATTCCTGTCCACGAATCCCCTTATTTCTTAAACGCTTTCTATTCTGAAATATTTGCAGAACATTGAAGGAAAATGCAATGACTTTCACGGCTCCATGAATTCAGAGAATCAGCTTTTAATTGTGGATTGTTACCATCTTATGAATAAACACCCACTTCTTAAACTTTTAATCTATTTAAAATACACTTTTTAAAGTATTATATAGTTGGTTCATAATAAAATTAAGTGTGGTAATCATAAAAGGCAAACCCTGTAGAAGGACAGCTGGCAGCAGCAACTCTGTAAGACATCTGAACCAGTCCCCTTAATGATACATTTAGAACCAGCATTGTTTTTAACATAAATAAGTGAAGTATTACTTGTGGTAGACTGTTTTATATCCTAGTTATTTGAGCAAATTCTGAATTTTAGCTTTAAACGTTCCTTAAATTGATCAAACTGCTGTCTAAAGTTTATTATATCCTTATTTTTTGGATTGGACGTATAGTTTTGCGTCTAGGTTAACTTGTTTGAGGTGTGGATTCTAGCTACATTAGTTATTCTCTCTGCCCAGCTCGTTAGCGATCACAGCTGCTCCATCGCTGTGGCTACCAAACAAACACGCACCAGGAAAGCAGAAGGAACACGTTTTTGAAACTGCAGGTAGAGTCGTATTTCTGACTGCACAGACATATAAAGAATATCTCTGGTGTCGGCAGAGTCTTGGGTCTCGGAAAATATCCTTAGATTTTGGATTGGACGTACAGTTTTGCGTCTAGGTTATCTTGTGTGAGGTGTGGATTCTAGCTACATTTCTGTTATTCTCTCGTATAATCGAGCTAGCGCGATGGCTCTCCATAACTAAAAACGGTTCGACTTTTTTTCCCACAATCGACCAAATTGGCCAATCAAGGTATGCACGTTGAGCTTAAAGTGTACATTAAAAACATCGTTTTTATTTTAGCAAGTTTCACAGAAATCTGCAAAAATCGAGGCTCAAGACTGTTATAGCTGACCGTCACGAATAGCCAAAAACCGGGGCTGGGGCATGTGTTTGCTGCAGCTGGCGTTAATCCTACGAACAAACGCTTCGTAACTGGAAAGTTTTTACTTTTAATTGACGATATTGAACACAGATGTTAAGTAAATTGTCTTTACTCTAAATATCTTCTCCGTTTTCAATTTGAAGCAGTAAATCTAACACAGTAGGAATTCTCCCACGACATCCGCTCGCTCTGCTTTGACTAACAAATATGTTCTCAGTCCACCATACATTAGACGAGCTAATTTTCGAGCACTTTCGATACAAGATACAGGCCATGTTAGAGTTGAATTGTGTGGGCAATGTAGAACAGCAGACTGATTTGAAATATGATCTTTTGTTATGGCCATTCTAGTGACACTATGACTGTCATCATACGGCGAAACCAGGTCACATAGCAAGATACGTTTTTCCAGACATAATATTCGTTACCTAGCTACAAACAAATGCTTCGTAACTGAAGAGTATTTACTTTTTATTGGCGATATTGACAACAGAGGTTAAGGAACTTGTCTTTAATCAAAAGATGGTCTCCGTTTTCAATTTGAAGCAGTAGGTATGGCTTACTGTAGAAAGTCTCCCATTGCATCCTCTCTCTAGCTTAGCTTCGGCTACAGATGGACGACAATCACTATGCATGCATTATTCACGCCTACGGTGTTAATACAGTCTGTAAAAATACCACTTTTACACACTTGCAAGATGATCTGCTGGTTAGATGTAGCATGATCTTATTTACTACCCACAATAGTTCAACTTTTTTTGCAGCAGCATTTTAATCAGTTAGCTCCAGGTCCTCTCTAAAATACATTTCAGACCAATTTGAAACCTGAGCAAATGACTTTCTACTAAATTTTCAAATTCTTCTAAATTATTTCTCTTTTTGCATTGTTCTTCTCTTTTCTGTAGTTTTATGCCTTCGTCCAGCTCCTGCCCCTTTTAAAAATACCTGTCGGGCGCTTTGAAGCTTCAGCTTATAACTTTCTACAAAATTTTCATTATTTTTAGCAGCATGCTAAAAAACAGCTTTTTTAGCATGGTCAGCTATTCCCATTCAGGTTTTCAGCATTCTCACTGCTGTTTCGCAGGAACAGCTTTTTCTAGTTATAATTTATTTTTGCCCCCCTAAGGATCTGTCAATATTTGGACTACATAGATAACGTAGGTGTCAAAAGTTTCGTCTTGGTAGCGATTGAGTTGCTTGTATTCTTATTTACGTTCCGTTGCACGGTTTAGGCTGAAATTCAGTTTTTGTGGAAAAAGTGCCTTATGTCAACAAAGGGTACTCAGTGCTAGCCTACGTCACAACGTTGGCACACGTTAGCAACAACGCATTAAATACAACGTGCATAGATGTGCTAGACTGTTGCACAGCAAGTATCGTATCGTGCCATGGTGTACTAGCAGTATTATACATTTAAGCCATTCAAGACTTGCATGTACAGTAAGTAATGTCACATTAAAGAATGTATTTAAACTCTTGTGTGGTGCGTCACTGTCTTCAATGCCACAGCCTAAACTTTATGTCAAAAGAAATGTTTTTAATTTCCGTCGCATTCAAACAATCCCCTCACTGTAGTTTGGCTAGCAACAGCAGCTGTAGTGCATACTTCTTTTCTATAAAAAAAAAAAAAAACACATAATTATTCATAAGTATGCAGTGGCATAACAACATCTCTGACGTTGATAACAAACCAAACCGTTTAAAAATCGGTTTAGAATTGGACAAGTTATGGTCATTTAAAAAGTACATGTAGCATCAAGACAATGTTATGGGTGAGCGAGTTGACTGTAGCAAGATGCCATGTGCGGACGTTCGCCTCCGTTGTCCGGCAACGCGGACGAGACATCTACCCTTTATATACATCTATGGGCTACAGTAGCTTGCTCGTAGCACAATTCAGCTTCTCCAGGCAGGGCTCTAGACTGAGACCAAAAAGTTTTGAATTAGCCATTTCCCCCTAAATAAATATCAAGCTTATTTACGTGTTTGGGGGCATATTTTCAGTCAGCAGATGGTACTGTTTGAATCGCGATTCCATCTGAAAAATACTGCCGATGACAACGTTGTTAGGATGGCTTGTTTCAAAAGGGGTTCAGCTTGTTAACCCTTGTGTTATCTTCGGGTCATTCTGACCCATCAGTCATTGTGACCCACCGTCGTATTGCGACAGATTTACCGCATACAAAGACAAAGTGAAGCATTTTCTTTTAACCGTTGGGCTGTCTCAGACCCCCCACATTGCAAAGGTTAAAAGAAAATTATTTTAATTTGTTTTTGTATTGGGTAAAATTGGGTAAACACAACGATGGTTCGTTATGAACCTTTGGGTCATGTGACCCGAAGGCAGCACGAGGGTTAATAGACCTTTCACACAACTTCCGTATTTGTTACCGGAAATACGCAATCGTCGTGAAACTCTTCTTCCTCTGGTCAGGGCAACGGCGGTAAACAAATTAAATGGCGCAAGCAACAAGCAAGAGTTATTGTAGCGTACCAGGCTGTTCTTGTTATTCCCAAAAGCAGCCATATCTGTCGTTTCATTCCTTCCCTGTTGATGGTGAAGTTTGACGAAAATTGATTCAGGCTATCCGGCGGGATGAAGGACCAAACTTTACCATTAAAAAGGGGAGCACTTATGTCTGCAGCAGACACTTTACCTCAGACGACTACGTTTTAGGGATCACTGTTCGCCGCTTGAAACCAGAAGCTGTCCCTAGCCTTTTTCCATGGAACGATTTCAACCCTAAAGGAAAAAGGGAGTCTGTGTATGAGCGGTGCCAAAAAGGCAGCCGTTGACGTCTGTCGGAGTCGAGATGAAGGAAATAGCAAAGAAAACTTTAAAACTGGACCACGATTATGCGACGCCGCCGCCCTCAGATAAGAAATTCCACCTCCTGTAACGTTATCTCTTCATGGTAGAGTGGTGCATTGCCTTCTTAAATCACTGTAACACTTTGTCCTGTGGAAAAAGCAAGCAACAATAATATATTTCACGGCGAGTAGAATACTTTTAAGACAGTTACAACAAACCAACAAGAGCAACAAGTCTCTCAATAAGAGTCATTGTGATCCTGGAGGAAACTAACATCAGATCCAGCCAATCATTCCTAAGTGCCGTTGTACTCCCGGAACCAGTGCGTCTTGAGCCTTTTCTTGAAGGTGGGGAGACAGTAGGGATGGGAAAACGATGCCTTGTGAAGCTTTGGTGGTTTCTTCCGGATTGTGCCGAACCAAAGAGCCGAACTATTGGCGCATTGAAATTGGAGAGCACAGTGACATCTAGTGGTCAGCTAAAATTCTAGCAGCCGTTTAAACTAACTGAATGATACCCCCTTTCCACCAAAGTGAACCGGGAGCTAGTTCGGAGCTGGTGCTAGAGCCAGTTCGGAGCTGGTTCAAGAACGGAGCCTACTAAGAACCGGTTTGCTTTTCCATGGGCTAAAGAGCCACCACAGAGCCACGTCATTACGTCACTGTATACGTCTCATCTTTCCTAGCAATGCTAGCGCGGCAGCGCCAAACACAAAGCAGAGCCCGTCTAAAGGCTGTTTATTAATCCGAAGAACGTGTTTTCTTGGCTATTGCGCAAAACCCTGGACTCGCAGCAGTATGACAACACTGGCATTATCAGCGCAACAGTTTATAAACTTTTGCTGTATAGTGCTTGTGTAATACATTTGTGTTAAATATAGGCTCAATAGCTCATAACATTTGTGTTTGTCATTTCACTCATTTGATAGGATTATGATAAAACGCAGCAACTAGTGTCTGCACTGCACTGCGATGCTAGCTAGGTTATCGAAAAGTCGGAGCAAATTTACTAATTAGCAGTTTCATCAATAAAATAAGCACATTTTCAGCAACTACACTGCCCACTTCTCGTTACATTTTAATTCAGATGCTGATTTACAAGTACCGTTTAGCTGAAATATGAATTGTAAAAACTTAAGAGCAATGGCGGTCAAAGGATTCTGTTTGTCTTGTTGGTCACGGTAACCCCGCCCCTGACGCAAGCGGCTCTTTCTTGGTTCACAATCTAGCCCAGCTCCGAAGTGGTGCTTTTTGCGAACCACGTACAAACCACTTACGAACCACTTTTCCAGTTTTCAGTCTATCGAAAGAGAATCGCGATTAAGCACCGTCTCCGAACCGGCCCCCAAAATGCGTTGGTGGAAAAGGGGTATGTGATGTACCAGTAGTTTCTGACGGTACTTCGCCTGTTAATTATTCAATGTCGTTCATTTTTGTAAGGCTACGTGATGGTCTAATATTCGTGTTCATTCATTAAAACCATATGTGTATTTGAGAACTGTGTAATTTTCATACAATAAATATGTTTTACTGTGATGTTCAACTAGTCAACACCACACTTTGTAATGTTCAGCAAACAGTATAAAGGCGGTAGAATGCTTAGTGTATGGAAGTATTAAATGACCGCTGATACAGAGTAGTAGCCTACACGACCACTCTGCTTATATAGCTGTCTCTTTCCTTACATTTGTGATATGTATTGTGAATCAGGGGAATACTTGTGGGGACAGTGGGGATGTGCTTGTGCAATATGAAAAGGCAGTGTACCATAACGGGGTTCAGGGGAATGTGTTTGTGCAACAGTCTGATTTTAGAACATTTATAAGTTCTTATTCAGGAACAGGATTTGTACGACTGTACTGGGCTTCAGGCGGCTTCTCCTCTGGCTCACAATTTCTCCAGCCTTGGAGAAGATCCTTTCACAAGGCACTGAGGATGCTGGTGTACACAGGAACTGCATGGCCACTTTAACCCTCGTGCTGCCTTCGGGTCACATGACCCAAAGGTTCATAACGAACCATCGTTGTGTTTACCCAATTTTACCCAATACAAAAACAAATAAAAATAATTTTCTTTTAACCTTCGCAATGTGGGGGGTCTGAGACAGCCCAACGGTTAAAAGAAAATGCTTCACTTTGTTTTTGTATGCGGTAAAGTTGTCGCAATACGACGGTGGGTCACAATGACTGATGGGTCAGAATGACCCGAAGATAACACAAGGGTTAAATAGCTGAGGGTAAAGGGCCTTGCGTGTGACCCAGTAGTCCAGAGGGTCCTCCGTCCTGGCCACATTTGGTTCTTTCAAATAACTGTATAGAAAGAAATGTACTTGTATTAATTCTACAGAGAAAAAGCATTGTCATTTAATTCAACCAATTGTAATTCAGCAGAAAACAATAAAATTGGAAATACTATACCCTTGAACCTCCACAGTGGCACTGGCAGATGGGTTGGTCACCTGCTGTGATCCCACTTTGCAGTCCAGCAGGGCCCAAAGGTTGTCCTCAGCTTCTTGAGCCGAGGTACCCGGTGTCGCTGCAGACTCCTGTGGAGCAGAACCTTCTGAGACATTGATCTAAAAAAAGTGGGCACATTCCCTGGTCAGCCTCACAGTGGCACCCTGTGCACAAGTGACACTGCTTTGAATCTGGGATCCAGCAGTGTTGCCACAGACAGTGTCGATATCTTCTCCAGGAGAGCGAACTTGTCCAGCAAATTGTGTTTCAAATTCGTAGCAAGTTTGGCACCAACGTTGTGCCTTATCTGAGCACACTGTCCCACTACAGTGTGCTTCAGCATTTTGATTAGTGGGATCACTTTGGATCCAGACACCCTTCTCTCTTCTGACAACTCCACAGTGGCTTGATGGAACGGTTTTAAAACGGCAAGGCACTGTCGGATTGTCTCATAGTCCTCAGCAGTGATGGGACTCAAGTCTGTGCTCAAAGTGGTGAGAGCTGCACCAAGTGGTTCTCTGACATTGTAGAGTCTGTCCAGCATGGCAAAAACACTGTTCCACCTGGTGTCCACCTTCTGGATCATTTTCAGTTCCTTTCTTCCCATATTGACCTGCATTTCCGACAGCTTCTCCTTGGCTTTGGTGCTGGATTTAAAATGACCCACATTTCGGCGTGCCTGAGTGCGGATCTCTTCCAGTTCTGGGGTTTGAGAAAGGGATTTTTTCACAACAAGATTTAGGACATGGGGAAAACAAGTCACATGCCGTACACTGAGCAGGTTTGCACAGGCAACCATGTTGGCTGCACAATCTGTGACCAGGCTTCTCACCTTTCCTCCTATTCCCCACTCCACCATCAGGGTGTGTTTTAACCTCAGCAAGGTGAGCTGCTGTGTGGCTTTGGGGAAACTTTCCTACCCCTAAAAGAACTGTGGACAGCTTTGCCTGATCTGTTATATAGTGACATGTCACAGCCAGGTAAGCATCCATGTTCATGGAGGTCCCACATGTCAGCCGTCAGGCTAACGGCAGAGGCCTTCCTCACCTCAGCCAAGGCCTCCTCTTTAGTGGCCTTGTACTTGGCCTCCACCATTCTCTTTAAGGCCTTTCTCCCAGGGATGTTGTAGGTGGGGTCCAAAAGGTGGACAAAGGCCTTGAACCCGTTGTCCTCTACCAGTGTAAAAGGCTGGGCATCCTTTACGATCATGTGGACCAATGCATCATCCAGCATTAGTTTTCTGGACACTGCAACAAAGATCATATTTATGATCATAATTTTCATGATTATCAATAGAATGGACAGATAATAATTTGATTACATTCATTATACAATTACAATACTGATTTAATAATAGTCTAAATACCGTTGGAAGGAACTCCAGCGCAGCCTGGATTGGTCAGCGGTGTAGCTACATTCTCATGTTTGGCTCGAAAGTGCCTCAACATGGAAGAGGTGTTATTGCTGTATTGCCAACTCTTGAGGGCACAGCAAACACCGAACCTTAAAATAATGAGAGTTGTTAAAGCATGACATTATATTGATTTGTTATGATTGGTATATGCAGTCACAGCCTATTTACCTTATTGGGGGATAACATTTCAAAATGTTCCCATTTTCTTGATCGCTTTCTTCAAATCAGGGTCAGGAAATGGTCCTAAAGAAAGAAAAGATACAGTAAGTCAACCACTTAATTCAACATTGATTTCATAGTAAAATGGACATAAGTTGTCACTTGACCTGAGTATGCCTGGTACAATGTGGACCTAAGACCACTCTTGCCTACTGTTGTTGGCTTTCGCACCACCACATCACTCACAGGTTCTGGATGGATTCCCTAAAATTCAGAATAAAATATGATGTGTGTGTGTGTGCATATCTGTGTGTGTAGCCTGGCTCCACCGTCTACGTACTTCCACTTAATTTTCATTTTCCTTCAGTACTTCAAATCAAATGAAGTGAAGGGGTCTAATTAGGACCAGGCAGATGTGTGTGTGTGGAGCAGTATTTGAATCATCCATCCTTAAGTCATTTGAAAAAGAGTAGGCTAAATAAACAACCTTATCTTTCACCCACCTGTGTTCTCGGTCTATGCCATCGCTGTAAATCACTTTTGCAGGCCAGAGGTGGAGGAACAGTCTTCTGGCCAAGCTGCAAATAATGTGCTGTCTGGTATAGGAGGGCCACAATGTGATTGCAGAAACCTTTTCCAGCTACGCAGCTGCAGGAAAAGGCCATCAGATGTCCATTGTCAGCGGCAAGTGATATCTATACACCCCCAAAAAAACCATAGGGTAAAAAAACTAAAATGGTGTACATGACATCACTGTTCATAACTACATCACTGTCAGCGGTAAACAGAAGTAACAGTTTATGGACAGTTGAAATAGCAGTAGAGATTTATAACTTATGGAATAAGATGAAAGAGAAAGAGCTGAGTCAAAGCTCCTGCACATAATTCAGGTAGATTTCCAGATTTATGCTGGAAATCACCTTCTGTCACTCTTTAAACACATGAATAAAAAACACAGCACTCCTGTGGCCAGCAAGGCTACACAAACAAACAGTGTGTGAGGACGTTTCTATACCTGTAGCTGTGCAGAAACTCAGCAGAAAGAGCTGCAACTGCAGCAAGTGAAGAGTACTGCAACGGCAGTAAGAAGCTCAGTTTGCCACAATAAGAACAGGGAACATGTGCACTCAGTGGTCAAATCTCTAGTTTGTGAGGATCCTCGTTTTTACTCTGAGATGGGTAGCATCTAGCCCTCACAAAAACCTGCCCATCTACTACATTTGATACTGACACGCAAACACATGCACATCAACAGACATTGCCAGAGAAAAATGTTAACTGATGATGTTAGCATTCGGCTAACATTATTGTCGCTACACACAAGACGTTCACTTGGACAACCATACAGAACAAATTGATACCATAACACTTCATTAACCCTTGTGTTCTCCTCGGGTCGTTCTGACCCATCAGTCATTGTGACCCACCGTCGTATTGAGACAACTTTACCGCATACAAAAACAAAGTGAAGCATTTTCTTTTAACCGTCGGGCTGTCTCAGACCCCCCACATTGCGAAGGTTAAAAGAAAAGTATTTTTATTTGGTTTTGTATTGGGTAAAATTGGGTAAACACAATGATGGTTCGTTATGAACCTTTGGGTCATGTGACCCGAAGGCAGCACGAGGGTTAAAAGCAGACTATAATGCTTTAGTAAGGTAGTCTTTATCCTTTATACTCTACATACATTATGTCTAAGTGCAGTGTTTCTGCTATGTTGATAATTTCTGCCACCACGGTATCAGAAATAGGGCTGTACAAAATTTTAGGCCGTCTATCAGCAGTGATTGTTTGAAAGCGTATCGGAGGATTGCACGGACACGCGCTTCACAGCGCAGTTGAGATTGCGTGTGTGCGTCCTTGAGAACTGTAGAGCTAAGTCGTATAACTTATGTTGTCAGTTAATTTAAGGCTGTTATTGTATTAGTCTATAGTTCTTGCTAATTTAAATTAAGTTAACTGGTGATTTTCGTTGTTTGTAGGCTATTCTTCCCCTGCTAGCGAAATTGCACATGTCGATTCGATAGCGATTGCTGCCCTTGCTCACGTTTGTATTTTAGGTGCATTATTATGCTGAAGTAGTTTTCATTAATAAATAGTGGGTATATTGTTATTATTAGCTACAGAATGCTTAGCCTATCAAGATCAAATGAAGCAGACAGCGTACATGCTTCCGAGTGGCCCCTTAATCGATAGGCTAGGCTACTGACCATTTACAATAAGTTACGTCAATTATTAATTGGCAGCATTTATGCCA
Source organism: Osmerus eperlanus (assembly GCF_963692335.1). Classification (NCBI taxonomy): domain Eukaryota; kingdom Metazoa; phylum Chordata; class Actinopteri; order Osmeriformes; family Osmeridae; genus Osmerus; species Osmerus eperlanus. The sequence continues at coordinate 33,641 of NC_085037.1, forward strand.
TTTAGAACATACTTTATGACTGTACGGTGTCATTAAGTAGCCTAACTTTATTTCTTTAGGGGAAATAGGACAAAAATATGTGCAATATTACATTAGCTATTAGTCTATTACATTACCTGCTCCGAAATATAGGCTTAGGTTTAGCACTTAGGGGGGGGGGGGGTCGGACAGACCTGCCCCCACTGCAAAAAAAAATCCTAGAGGAAACACTGCTAAGTGGACACGCTAATGATATGTCATTATAGTTAACAGGCTGCGTTTCCCGAAAGCGTCGTAAGCCTAAGTTGATAGTAGAATCCATTGTAGGAAGAATCTTAGTTTTACGGGCCGTTCCCAAACACATCCAACACAAACACAGGTAAAGTGTCTCTTGAAAAATACGTAGCTCTTGAAAGCGCACAGATTAGCCTACTCCTTATGAGCATGTTTGGGAAACGCACGTAAGAAATATTGATGGTTTCCTTTTCTGCTCGATCGTTGCTACGATCCATCGTTATCGGTAAACGCAGCCCAGTTCAGTAGCTAACAGTTAGCCTGATCGCTCTCACTTACCTTGATACTGATGGACAAATTCCTCATGGAAAAATGTGTACCCTTTATTTATTTTGTTCTTTTTTGTGATGGAGTTTTCCTCCACCAGTCTTGCAACGTCAGCAAATGTAATTGTTGGTAAATCTGTGAGCGAAGTTGTGAAGACTCTGAGTCTCGGATCCATTTTCTTCTGATGTGTTGACGCTTGACAGGAAGTCTACTTCCACATTGATTACGCATTTCTGGTTATTGTGTAAAAGGCCTACTTAAATGGACCTGTCTGCAACCGACGCAAGCAAGCACACCCTACAATTTCCCCAGAAATTGTATCCTCTTTAGTTTAGAACTGTTTGTGCTCCGTTAAGGTAGGCAGGTTAATCGGGGGCGTGTACCATAGAAGTGTGAATATGTACATTGATAATTACCCACTCACCTCATTTGTTCATATGTTGGTTATTTAACCTTTGTGCTGCCTTCGGGTCACATGACCCAAAGGTTCACAACGAACCATCGTTGTGTTTACCCAATTTTACCCAATACAAAAACAAATAAATATCATTTTCTTTTAACCTTCGCAATGTGGGGGGTCTGAGACAGCCCGACGGTTAAAATAAAATGCTTCACTTTGTTTTTGTATGCGGTAAAGTTGTCGCAATACGACGGTGGGTCACAATGATTGATGGGTCAGAATGACCCGAAGATAACACAAGGGTTAAGTGTATAGTTACAGTGAGTAGGGTCAAGTACTACAAATTAGTTTTTATGTACTGGTGTACAAAATTGGTTTGTACAAAACTATAGTGGCTAGCCGGTGCGGTGGGCTAACATTAGCTATTCTTGCAGAGTGCTATATTTCAGTTAGCTTCGCGGAACTATTTATTTTTACACTGTATTATTTTTACGTTAAGATCGCTCGTTTTGTGGATTTATTGTTATGCTAACTGAAGAAAGTAAGAAAATAACTGTTTGTGCTCCGTTAAGGATCGGACCAGCCTTCTCTGTGACAATAAACCCCGATGGTCTCCGCACTGCACCCAACACAACGCAGAGTATACCAGCAGCGCCGAGGGGCTCAACCAGGCGGCAGACGCACAGAGGGAGTGGGTTACATTTACTTTAGTGCCACACATTACATGATACTGCTTTTAGATCAGCCTAAAACAGGTCAAACGTACTCAAATCAACTGTACTTTATCCTATCCACATACTACTGACCAGATTTTGGCTTCAGAATCCGTTTTGGAAACTCCTAGCCAATGACACTATGTAAGTACAGTGATGTCATTAACCCTTGTGTTATCTTCGGGTCATTCTGACCCATCAGTCATTGTGACCCACCGTCGTACTGCGACAAATTTACCTCCTACAAAAACAAAGTGAAGCATTTTCTTTTAACTGTTGGGCTGTCTCAGACCCCCCACATTGCAATGGTTAAAAGAAATTTTTTATTTGTTTTTGTATTGGGTAAAATTGGGTAAACACAACGGTGGTTCGTTATGAACCTTTGGGTCATGTGACCCGAAGGCAGCACAAGGGTTAACAAATTAGGCTTTTTTGCCTTGGCTAATTGTTAAGCACATTGGCTAAGATTGGTTGTTTACAAATTTGCTATAGAAATCAATTTGACTTGACTAGATTCAAGGATTAGTCCAAGCATTAGTTAAATACTTTGTGTGAAGAGAAGTATTACCACTGCACAGTATTTAATATACAGACATGTGTTGATGTTAAGTGGCCAAATTCACCCTTCAACTGACAGTTGATATTATTGTGCTGAAACAAATGACAGAGTGGAGAAATGTCTCTATAACATGTTTATTAGGGTATGATTTATTGTAGGGTAAAATACAAATATTTGACACTGTGTGCAATTTCCAAACTAAAGTACCAGATGAGGCATCTTCATCCAGACCTACCACGGTAGCCTGGTACCTGTCACAGCATGACTTTCTAAAATGAAAGCATACTAGGTAAATACATACACCAATATGACTGAAAGCAAAGACAAGTTAGTTTGAGTTCCTCACAGACGCACACAAACTCAAGTTTTGATTGGATCCCAGCCCCCCAGAAAAGAAAAATGCAAAAAAGACAAGACGAGAGCAAGCACTCATTTTTTGTTATGTGCACTGACTGGAACCCATTCTAACTTGTGGAGAAGAGCCCTCAGGGTCTCCCTCATTCTTTCTTTATTATCTGCCAACCACCTCAGGAATTGTGTCTCCAAAGAAATCAACCACCATTCACTTTTCTATAAAATGCTGATCTTCTTGAAATATACTCTATTTATCTCTCTCAAACAACCCCACGAGAAAGATGACTTTATATTTGCAATATGTGCGTATTGAAAGTTCAGACCAGGCAAACTGATCAAAACTAACTAGTCACAAGTTTGAGTGCCCAAGGACTTCAGCTGAATCAAAAAGACAAGTCCTCCATATTGTCACACCTAATCACAAACGCAGAACTCCTTCCCCACTGAACCAGAGCTACATGGTTGGGGTTGGGGGAGATTCAGGTCCCCTGCCCAGGAACGGTTAGCTCTTCTCTGGTCGGTTTCTCTCAAGTGCTGCCCTGGGGGTGAACTCCAGTTTCTCCTTCAGGCTGAGGACCTGGGTACTATCGTGGCCAGCCTGCTCCTCCAGCTTCCTCTCCTCCCTCAGCTCCACAATGCTCTTCTCCTCCCCGGGTCTGGGAGTGGGGGTCCCTCTGATGAACCACTCCAGGTGGTAGCCCACAGCCCCCACCACAAAGGCTACGGGAAAGGTTATGTAAGGAGCATATGTCCGCATGGCTGTCCATACTACTGGCCACATGACTGCAGTGTTGGAAGGGCTGCAGGCCACGTGAGAAACAGCAAGAACACAATGTTTCAGTGTTTTTGTTTTGTGAGTAGCATAATGTAAAATGTGTTATCTTATTAGAAAAACACAAACTGGCTTAGATAATAATATATTTCAGACAGTTCAAATATGACAGGGTAGAGTAGGATACCTGACATTCAGCCGTAAGCTAGCAGCTAACACTGACTAATACTATGAGACTTGCACTCAACCTAGCAAATACTCGCAAAATGTGGTGTTTAGACAAAAGCTAGATAGTTCTACAGTATACTGCCTACCTGAGAGCAATAAGCGCAACCCATTCGCCTGCAACATTAGCAAGCTGAACGTTCAAAATACCTATTCCCGATATTACCAGCAAGGGTAATTAAGACTATTGGATGACTAGTTGGCGTTAGCTTAGCCAATAGCTAGCAAGCTATCATCAGCCACGTAGTAATATAGTTTATTTACTAATAATTCAAGTTCCAGGTTGTTTATTTGCTGCAATGGTATCTATTGAAAAGTACTGTAAACATAATGTAATGTCATTGATAACGAATACTGATTGATACAATTACAGCGTACTCACCTTTAAAAACATGCAGTGGTAGTTTAACGTGGTCCCCGGCTCTTGGGACACCACCGGATAGAAAATCAGGAAATGACGTACTCGAATGAAGAGAGTTCGTACAACTTCGGCTCTTTGTCAGGAAATGACGTACCCGAATGAAGCGAGTTCGTGTAACTTCGGCTTTTTAAATCGATTGTCAAGAGCGTTTCCATGGCATTCAGAAATATACAACCGCGCAAATCGCGGTTTTAATATTCTCAAATCTAAAAGTGTCTGAAATGCATGAGCAGTCATCAAACAAAACAGGTACTTTATGTAGCAAGCTTTGTCAAAATATGTTTATTTTATTACTAGAATTTGGTCGTTTCTGAAGACAGAAGTTGTTTGCAAAGCAATTTGTTTTGCGAGTTTTTAATTAATGACTGATAAGGCCGTCAGAGTTCTCCTTGATGCTAGCTAACGTTGTTAGTTACTGTAGTGGGCTGATGCTAACGTTGTTAGTCACTTTTTTGCATTCAGTTACATTAACATCTATCTGTATTACATGCTTAGACATATCCAATGTTTATCAGTGTTTATTATGACCAGACCATCCTCAAATCTCAAAGCAGAACAGCTATTTATCTGCCTGCCTTTCAGGTCCACAACCCAAGCTACCCTGAGTGAGCTTCCTGCCTACCAGCCTCCTAGCCCTACCTCCTGCTCTGCATCCAGCGCTGGTCCCAGCCTCCTGCTCTGCATCCAGCGCTGGTCCCAGCCTCCTACCACTAACCCCTGCTCAGGATCCAAAGATACAAATTTGAACTAGCCCACTAGGCAGTATCACTTGACTTATATTTTATACCAAACAGAAACACTTTACTAATACATTTATTAATATATCGTGATATCCATGAATTGGCAAAATCCATATCATGGCACAACGCAATACCGGTATTCGCGTTCATACCGGTATACCGCCCACCCCTACCTACCACTAACCCCTGCTCTGCATCCAGCGCTGGTCCCAGCCTCCTACCACAAACCCCTGCTCTGCATCCAGCGCTGGGCCCAGCCTCCTACCACTAACCCCTGCTCAGGATCCAGTGCTGGTCCCAGCCTCCTGCCACTAACCCCTGCTCTGCATCCAGCGCTGGTCCCAGCCTCCTACCACTAACCCCTGCTCTGCATCCAGTGCTGGTCCCAGCCTCCTGCCACTAACCCCTGCTCTGCATCCAGCGCAGGTCCCAGCCTCCTACCACTAACCCCTGCTCAGGATCCAGAGCTGGTGCCAGCAGCCTCTTACCACTAACCCCTGCTCTGCATCCAGTGCTGGGCCCAGCCTCCTACCACTAACCCCTGCTCTGCATCCAGTGCTGGGCCCAGCCTCCTACCACTAACCCCTGCTCTGCATCCAGCGCTGGTCCCAGCCTCCTACCCCTACCTCCTGCTCTGCATCCAGAGCTGGTCCCAGCCTCCTACCCCTACCTCAATACAACTTTTACACAAATACAATACAAAATACAGGGTTGCAGTCACACATGCAGTTTTGGTCCAAAATTAGGGTTAGAGTTTTGAGCTCCCTTAATGGTACATAGTCATGGCTTATTACACTGAATAACTGGGGTTAGTTAAACACAATCTGTCAATATCATAACCCTAGTACCAACAGGGGATCAACAGCGCCACCTAGAATCCCATATTTTGGGCTAAAAGTCCAAGTTCAGATGTCCATATTTCACATCAGGGACCAAGTAGAGCCTCCAGACTGGCATTATGTTACTCTCCTGATCAAAACCTTTCCAATTATGTATTTGGTGTAGTCCTATGACAACATTTACATTTTCACCCTGCTGGACTAGACCTTGTGTCGGGCACACATTTCACAGAAACATGAAAAGGTAAAATGCATAGCATAGTAAAATGCATAGCATAGTAAAATGAGAATTTTGTGTATAGTGGCTAAATTCCTTAATGACACTTTTTTTTACTTACTTTTATTGTTAAGGATTTAACCTGGGACTAAATACAACTCCCTGCCTGGGATTTTGTATTTAGACCAATATTGACACTCTTCACATAATTTCGGAACCACTTTCAAAGATGATGATGTTAAATAATTCTAAGTGAAGGTTACATATAAAGACAGTTAAATGTTGACTTGTCGAGTATTGATAATTTATGGCTTGTATGTATATTTTAATTGTAATTGTTGACAAAGATGTTTAAAAAGAAAACTACATTTCCCAGATCGCCGCCAACAAGTTTGAACAATAATAGGCACCATATTTGTAGTCTGGTTTGTTCACTTTGGTTGTAGTGCAGATGATATAGTTATTAAATATGACATTACTTTAAAAACTTGTATAAATCACACCACGTGTTTATTATCCCCAAAATGTGAATTTATAATTTCTGAGTTATACAACCTACCTACCTGCTTATAACCTTTATGATATCAAGGCGAGCATAAGACGTCATCGTTCCGTACTCACACAAGAAGCGTTGTTGGAGTAGCCCGCTATTAGATACAGTGAACCTTCAATGACTAATGGATCCTCATCATGGTAAAAAAATCTTTCTTTGGTATTGCTAATGGGCCCCTACCTACCTAAAGAAATGGTACATTTCTTGCCAAAACAAAAGAGGAATACTGAATGGAAATTAATGACTATTTAATAATAATAAATCTTTACTTTTCAAATGTATTCCAAATAACACAAATAAATGAGGGTGATGGTTAGGTGGTGGAGGTGAGGGTGGAGCTGTGGAGAAAAAGAAGCTGAGGGAACCTAAATCATCAGCTCTGTAACATCAACATCTTAATAAATATGTATTTATGTAATCAAAATATTATTCAATAATGTATCATTAGTTATTCAATACAATTATTTTTGGTGTCTAGATTATTAGAGAATTTGTATTTTTATTCTTGGGTCTGTCCCGATGAAGGGTCTGTCCACTCGCTGTCGGAGGCCTCGCTTTAGGTCCTTGTCATCTGTGCTTCTCTCTGACTGTCTACTGGCATCCAGGGCTTGTCTTCCAGACGGTACTCTAAAGGGGCGTCTGCTGCCCTCTCTTCCTCCCTGTCCTCAACACAAACACATACACAGATAATCAAAACAAATGCATTATTTCACATACAGACTGTCTCTCTTCTACACACACACACACAAACCTAATCACAACCCGACCATACTTGCTCTCGCTCTCTCTCACACACACACACCTGTCCACTCTGCTTTCTGTTGCTCTTGTTGAAGTGAGCATGTGCGGAAGTGAGTCTTGTTGCACTGGGATGCATGCGCCTCCTGATGGTCCAGGATGACCTTTCCCAACCTGCCAGGGTTGCTGGGCTTCAACATCTGTAATGGTGGATGGGTAGAGGGTGTTTACTTTAGGTTACACCAACCCAGTCTGTGGGGCAATAACATGATGTGGAACAACAGTTCTGAAAGAAAGTGAGAGTTCCACCTTGTGTCTACTGGGCGGATGAGTTGCAGCTTGCACTACTATGACTGCCCGCTCATAGATGAGCAGGCAGTCATAGTAGTAGTCATAGCTGGTAGTTGAAAAGGAGTAGTAGTAGAGGTGGAACTCTCACTTTCTTTCAGTTGAAAGAATACTAAGAATAGTTAGAGAGTGGAGAAGGAGCCATCAGAGCGGTTACCATTGCACTCAAAGTCCCCATGTAAGTATGGCTCGGAGCAGATGCGCACTAATCATGTACACTTCATTCAAGTCAACTGCAGTAGAGTAGCCTATTATTATTTAGATAATTTAGAACACTATTAGCTTATCAGCCATGTCATGTCTCAATGCATATCCCTTATTATGAGACGGGCTGCTGATAATATGTAGCTGAACACATAATCTTGCATAAACATTTTGGTTGGAATTGCTATTGTTTTCAGATGTATGCTCATGCATGTTGAAATATTCAGAATAGCTGAATATTCACTTGTTTAACCCTCGTGCTGCCTTTGGGTCACATGACCCAAAGGTTCATAACTAACCATCGTTGTGTTTACCCAATTTTACCCAATACAAAAACAAATTAAAATAATTTTCTTTTAACCATCGCAATGTGGGGGGTCTGAGACAGCCTAGCTGTTAAAAGAAAATGCTTCACTTTGTCTTTGTATGCGGTAAATTTGTCGCAATACGACGGTGGGTCACAATGACTGATGGGTCAGAATGACACGAAGATAACACAAGGGTTAATAACACTGTGTATATCTAGGTATGTGAAATATTTCTCATATATCTCTTAATGACATTCTGCATATTCTGATATTGTGTATTACCTGTATAGGTTCAGCCCTGCAGAACTTTCTTTCTTGACAGAATATGCATCAACCATGAACCCAATCTCAAAGGCACTAAACATATTGCAGGGAGAGGTGGATGTTCACATGGGATGGCTGGTGCCCACTATAACCCTCCTAACTGTGAAGCTTGACCGCCTCAGAACATCATCCAAGTTCTGCCAGCCACTGATTACTGCCCTTCAAGCTTGCTGACCCTGAGCTCATTGTTGCAGCAATTTTACTTCCGAAGTTTCGGACATCGTGGACAAGCAATGAGGACATGCTGAAGCTGGGTAAGTCATTTAAAAGGTTATTAAATTGGCAAGTGTTCAATTGGAAAGGAAGCCTGGCAAAGGACCTACCCTGTTCCAGATAGTTGATCCAAAAATATGTTATAGTCACTAGGAGAAAAAATACCACAGCCATAGTTATCACGATTATCATGATGGTTATAAAGACAAACAGTACTCTTAAAATAATGTTTCCTTTATTCTGTGTTTGGGTTGTTTTGTGTAGGCATGGACTACATCAAGAGAAACATGGAGGAGGATCCGGACTTCTTTGGCCTTATGAAGGGTAACGTCCAGGAAACCACGAAACAACTGGATGCCTACCTGGCAAACTCGGCTACCTCCATGGACACCCTAAAGGCAGTGCCCACAGTTGCCAATTTGTCCCTTAAACTGAACACGCTGTTGCCTGCCTCTGCGGCATGTGAACGGCTCTTTAGTACAGCAGGGCATATTTTTTCTACAAAAAGAGGCAGAATAGGGTCAAAAAAAATTGAAAATCAACTATTGTTGAAATTGAACAAAAGGTTCTGTTAATGCAAAGTTGAGGAAAGGGCTTTGAATGGCACTTATACTGCCATGTTCTTATTATGGCCATTTTTTTTGCACTAACCTTTGGCTGCCTGACCAATGGTAAAATTTTCATTTCAGGTCCTTAATTTAAATTTCTCGTTCTAAGATCTGCCTTGTTCTGACCAGTTTTACACTTGTTTTTCATGTTCCATGTTTCCGTTTTTTACACTTTTATAATTAAATAAAATATTTAAAGATATAACATGTTGTCTTCATTGGTTTGGCTTAATGGTATTAACTTTGCAGATAATCCTTGGTAGATAACTTGTCATCCGCAGAATTGTAAGATAGAGTGTGAGAAGTATTACAGAGGGTAAGCACAATAAGTCCACCAACCTTTCCAATAAACAAATGTTGTTGCTTATAATTATTACTATTTGTGACTTCTGTAGAGGCATAAGTATTACCAGTAGCTATATATGCCTTCTTTATCAAAATGGTACAGCCCTAGACATGGAGAGACAACCCATTTGCGTGAGTACTTTTACTTTTAATACTTAAAGTAAATTTAAAAGTAAGTACTTTTTACTTAAGTAGGATTGTTGATGTAGTACTTTTACTTTCCTGGGTACTTGTACTTTTACTTAAGTACTAAACTTCAGTACTTCTTCCACCACTGGAGATAGGGCGCCTACCCTAGCGGTTCTAAAATGTTTTATAACATGCAGAAACGCACAACAGCAGCTATATATAGAAAATACCCCCAAAATATTTTTTTACATATTATTTTTTACCATCGCTTTGGCGCCCCCATGGTGCGGCGCCCCTATGCGCCGCATATAGCACATACCCACTTTTTGCGCCCCTGAGAGCAGGGGTTAGTGGAAGGAGGCTGGGACCAGCACTCGATGCAGAGCAGGGGTTAGTGGAAGGAGGCTGGGACCAGCGCTGAATGCAGAGCAGGGGTTAGTGGTAGGAGGCTGGGACCAGCACTGGATGCAGAGCAGGGGTTAGTGGAAGGAGGCTGGGACCAGCACTGGATGCAGAGCAGGGGTTAGTGGAAGGAGGCTGGGACCAGCACTGGATGCAGAGCAGGGGTTAGTGGAAAGATGCTAGGACCAGCACTGGATGCAGAGCAGGGGCTAGTGGTAGGAGGCTGCTGGCAGCCTGGCATCAGCGCTGGATCCTGAGCAGGGAAAAACTAAATAAGTCCCAAAGGGAAGAACCATAAGAGCATGTAGTTAAACAAGTTACAATTAAACAACATGAACCTTAACCCTTGTGCTGCCTTCGGGTCACATGACCCAAAGGTTCACAATGAACCATCGTTGTGTTTACCCAATTTTACCCAATACAAAAACAAATAAATAGCATTTTTTTTTTTACCTTCGCAATGTGGGGGGTCTGAGACAGCCCGACGGTTAAAAGAAAATGCTTCACTTTGTTTTTGTATGCGGTAAAGTTGTGGCAATACGACGGTGGGTCAGAATGACTGATGGGTCAGAATGACCCGAAGATAACACAACGGTTAAAGTGCAAGGGTGTACCTGTGGGAAAAAAGCAACAAAAATATATTTCACAGCGACTCACGTCGTTGACCGTAAGCTTAGGGACATCTTGAAGAGAACAGTGTTGCCACAGTTACTTTGAAAAAGTAATCTGATTACTCCTTTAAAAAGTAACTTAGTTAGTGGACTGGACTGTAAGGGGGGTCAGATGGCTGAGCGGTTAGGGAATCGGGCTAGTAATCTGAAGGTTGCCGGTTCGACTCCCGGCCGTGCAACACAACGTTGTGTCCTTGGGCAAGGCACTTCACCCTACTTGCCTCGGGGGGAATGTCCCTGTACTTAATGTAAGTCGCTCTGGATAAGAGCGTCTGCTAAATGACTAAATGTAAATGTAACCAGAGCCTGTTTAAGGAGAGCCTGGCCACTCCCTATTAAGCCCCATTGTACCGAATTTTGTTGCAGTTCCACTGGGAGTGATCGCGGTCGAGTGCAAAATGAATGGGAGTCTATGGAGCTAAACGGCTACATTTGTCTCTTTCACCTGATTGTCGTTGAGAAATCTCAGATTTGATTCTAGTTTTTGCATGTTCAACATGGATTATAGGTCGAAAGTTGAATGAACGAGTACTTATGTCCTTTCTATTTCTTACAGGGTGAGTTGTTGTTGCCCATAATACGCTAGCATTCTGCTAATGAATGCTGATTGGTTAGTGAAAGGACTGACTACGACCAGAGATCCCGCTTTATGGCATCCGAAGTGGAATCAGAATGTCAGAGCATTAGCAACATTAGCAACAACATTAGCAAGCCAAAACTCTTTCTAGCATGTGTATTAACTGGGAGAGACTAACCTGTCAGCTGTGTTGTCGATGCCTCGAGAGAAAAAAGGAAGTGACCAGAGCTTCCCGTAAGGCAGTATCTCTGGCTGTACAATGTGTATGACTTCATTGACATTTTAAAAGGCTTTGTAGAACAAAAGGCGACTTTAAAAAAATCTAAAACCCAGCAGTGTGTATTTTTTTGCCTTCCCTTTCAAATTCAACATTCAAATTACTAGACAAAGAATTATATCCTGAGAAAAGTGGATTTTGAGGGCTCCATAGACCTCCATTCATTCTGCACTCGACCGTTAGCGCCCTTATATGGAACTAGAGTGGAACTGCAACCAGTTCAGAACCCGGAAGTTTCCCGAGGGTGGCATATCTCCCCATATTGAAATGCAAAAACCAATTCATAAGATCCTCTCAGTACCGTAACGGAAACACATGAGGCCCCCCCGCAGAATAACCCTGAGAGGCACCCCCCCCCCCCCCCCCGACGATAAATCCCGACGGGACAAACAGGACCCTTACGCGATCAACGGAACTTTTTGGAACATTCTGAAGAGCCGTATAATAAATGCAAGATATCAAAAACTCAAGCTTTTCTTTTGAGGGAAATGTATTCAATCTGAAAAAACAGCTCAAACAGAGAACAAATGTAGGTATTCCAACAGAAAAAAAAACATAGGCTAGGGCCTATCAAACAGCTCAAACAGAACATATGTTACACAACATATGTTACATAACAAACAACATAACAAATATGCCTACATATAGTCGATACACCGGTAGGCTACTTTCTACAGGTTTGCAGGTGAATACACATGTGTGCGTCTTTTAGCAAATCTGTGTGCAAAGTATTTAACCACGCTCTTTACATCTAAACTGCAAGCACATTTATTCTCTATGCTAAGGATAGCCAGACCTGACAGCCTCTCTTGTGACATGGAGCTTCGGAGATGTTTTGATCAGTTTTAGCTTGGAAAATGACCTTGACGGCCCAACAATAACACCAGTCTGCGTAGCAGGATCCGAGCTACACTACAGTTAGCTACCTATTTGCTGCGGGCTCGCCGGTCTGTGTGACCATCTGACCTATTTCGTCACGTCACTTACCTTGCTAACAAAGAAAGCACAATTAAATATACTTTTTAAATTTGTTATATCAACTCTGGAAACACAGACAAGACAATAAGCATATAGTGTTCATCCCATGTAATTCAAATTGGATAAAAACAATTTTAAAACGCGAGGACCCCCGTCCCTGCGAGGCCCCCCCCCGCGGTGCGGGGGCTGTGGGGTTAATCTCTACGGGCCTGGATCCTCTCTTACTGTAGAATGTTTTCCCTCATCTTTAAAAAGAAGATATAGGATTAGCAGTGAGAAGAAAAGAATCAGGAGTAAATATCTACTTTTCCCTATATCCCCTAAGACAAAAGAAGTACACTTTAAGACAATCAATGACATTTAACCCTCTAATGAATTTCTACGCCTTAGATTTAAGGTAGGCTCAAATGAATGTAATTTCTGCAAGATAGAGATAGAAACTACTTAACATTTGTTATTTTCCTGTAATAGATCTGCCTTATTCTGGAAGGATTTTCAAAATTGGATATTAGATAATAATTTAATTATGCCACCACTAAATGACACTTATGTCAGATTTGGGTTAATAATGGAGGACAAAAATTGTGAATTTCTATTTAATAATACTGGCCAAATATTTCATGCACAAATGTAAATGGTTGAAAGCCCCTCCCATGTTTAGAAGATTCTTAAATGAGGTGTCACTTTATTTAGATTCGCTGAAGTTTCTTAAAGGTGACATGACATGCTGTTTTTGGATGCTTTTATATAGGCCTTAGTGGTCCCCTAATACTGTATCAGAAGTCTCTTTCCCGAAATTCAGCCTTGGTGCAGAATAACAGCCACTACTAGCTGTCCTACAAGGAGCTTTCCTCAGAACGCGCTGTTGTGGTGTCTGTAGCTTTAAATGCTAATGAGGAGCGGAGGGGCGGCACCATGCGCTAATGTTTAAAATGGATGTATCGCAACGGCTGTAGCCCCGTTGCTGTAAGATGCCCATTCTCATCTGATAACCCTGGTTTGCAGAGGTACACACTCAGTCATTTCAATGAGGGGATAGGCGGATATCGCGCGCGCCATAACACCAACAGCAGAACGGTTATCCAAATAACAAAGAAGTGTACAGCATGTGTATATCAGTACCGCCGCTCCCATAACGCGCACTACGCGCTGTGCGTAGGGCACCAACGTCCTGATGGGGCACCAACAAATCATAAAGGAATTATGCTTACGGCACCAAAATGGCTAGCAGCGGCACTGTGTGTATTCACACACATACTTGATGCTATCTACCTTTACATTAGCGACAGTAACTCAGCTGTTAGCTGCAGAGCTAATGTTACAGCCACATAGCAAGCTAGGTAACCATATACAGTAAAGCTACAAAATGATATAGCGTTAGTTAACTTACTTGTCCGAGGTTAGCTAGCTGGACGAAGGAGAGTTAGTACTGATCCAGAATTTAATTTCAGCAAGGCCAGTTTTGTATTATCTCAAGTTGAGGAAACAGTCGTGGCTGAAGTGTTTGGCGCAGACATACAAAACAAATGCGCCTACAACAGAAGTTGTGTTGGCGCATTTCTATGGAATCAAGTTAGGGTCAATAATAATTTGCAGTCGCAGAAAAAGATTTGCAAACATGCATCTAATTTCATCTAAATTTGCTTTCAAGAATGTACTGAGTTTATACTTTAAATTGTACACACAAACCTGTAAAACTGTGCATTTCGTGTTGGAAAATTAATGTATTGATGGCTAACGCTAACAGAGGTAACAGAAAATAAAGTGCATTATTTTCGTACGCTGTCTCCTTCCTCATTCATTTAATTGAATAACCCATAGTGGGGAATACCGAGTCCATGACCCCTTTGTCCTGCTACCTCTGATTCTTAGCCAAGCTTCAGTCTGGTCTAGGTTACATCAATAAGATCAAATGTTTGATTTGAGTAACTTATTTTGTCAATTCATAACCTTCACATTGCTCTTGTGATCTGAGAGTGTGTTTGTGTGAGTAATACGTTTCTCCTTACATACTGGTTATGCAGCATGGATATTGCAAACAATTTCACATAATGCTAACCTTACTCTATCAAGTAAGAGTTGCCCATTAAATGTACGGCCTAGACTGCAATGTTTAAAATGAGACTAGTGATTAATATAGCACCATCTTAAAAAGAGGATTAGTATTGTGTTATATATAGTATAGTGATTAGTACTGTTATTTCAGTGACTGACCAAATGTTTTTGTCTACTGTTGTTCAAGTTCAAGTCTTTTATTGTCAGATGCACAGAACAACACAGGGTCAGACTGGGCACTGAAATTCTTAGGACAAGACAACCAGGCATAACATAACATGAGTACTCAGAACATAGATTACACCTATGATAAGCCAAAATATAAAATAAACCTCCTAATATACAAAATAATATACAAAACGGTATACTAAACCTCTAATATACATACAATATACATCTAATATACAACCTAAGCTAACCTAAGACAAGTGTTACCTACAATTAGTGCAATATTGCTGATGCAACCAGTAGCTGAAAGAGCAACAAGTGGCTGAAAGGGACAGTGTGTAAAGTGACTAGTGAGAAGTGTTGACAGTATATCAATGTCCATATCAATGTTCATTCAAAAGCCTGATGGCCCTTGTTATAAGTGATCAGTGTTGGGGGTACATTAATTACAGCTATATTTACTTAAAAGGAAAGACATGGTTAGGTAAACATGCTAATCCTTGATTGTCTGAAAATGGGTTAGTTTAAAGTGTTGTCTATATCTGCAATGCTATGGTTTTATCAAGCCACATGGAACAAAGACCATGAAATCTACCTCAAGTGAGGTTATCAGAGTCATTTCACTTGAACAAATGAACTCCAAATAGTCCAGACTGTCGTTGAGAGGCCTGCTCAAATCTTGACTGCAGTCGGTTGAGAAGATGACTTCCCACCTGACAAAGTTGTAAAGAAAATACATTAATTTAATTATACCATGAACAATTTCTGTATAATAGCCTAATCTACATCCTCCGCAAATTATAAACTCTTAAAAGCTCTCTGTATGCATTGCCACCACCAGTGTTTCGCTACATTTACAGTAAAGTCAATTGCAACAAGAATATTTTGAAAGGCCGCAATATATCAGACAAACACACATAAATCCCAATCCAATCCAAGCTCAAAAAGGCTACGCTTTTGAGCCCACACACTAGGATAGTTTGTGATCGCATAAAGTAGCTCACGTTACCTTATTTTCTAACTTGTGACCACTTAAGCGCCTGGACGCGCCGCGCAGCGCCACGATCGGCTACGACTGAGGAAAAGCTGTTCACACCAGACGCACATTTCTCCGCGCCGGTCACCAAGCCTTTGAGCTACTCTGAGCTTTCCTTTACGCTGACATGGTACATAAACATGGCATTGGCTATATCCCAGCATTGATCCTTATCTACGTTGTCCTTGTAAAATTGTTGCTGACATACAACAACTCCCTGTGCTTTTCAACTTCGAGAATTCATTTGATGCTGATTTTAGAAATCGACTTGGGGGTTCTCTCTCAGTAGACTATGTCTGCCTGTGTGTTGTGTGCAACGTGTGACAACTCGTTTCTCTCAAACAAACAAAACAACTACGGGCATGCTAGCTCAACGGATCAATCCGTTTATTTTCATTCGTTTTCATCAGGGTAACCACATGTAAAGGACGTTCGTTACCAACATTGTGTAATTATAAAGTCTACAACTTTACAAATGTTCACCGTAGTCTACAATTAATGGAGCGAAAAAATTCGATCGGCAGCGGGTCGAATTTTTTCGCGAGACGCTTGCGAAATCGGCTGCAGGATGATGAAATAAACCATATTAGTTGATATATTTGAATAAAAAAACATGTTATTAAGATTTTACTCCATTAATTGTAGACTACGCTCTGAAGAAACTAGTTCTGCATAAAACATAGACCCAACGATAATCGACTGGAATTTCAGCAACAAACATTTTTTTGGTAGCTTAGCACCAATCGTTCTTTTTTATGAGCTAAAGATTGTGTAGATGCCAGACTGTGGAGCGGGAATCATTTTCTAAAATACTTTTCGTGGTTCACCTTGCAGCCTATAAGTGATAGCCCACAACTAACATAGTCAAATCTTTATAACATGTTATATGGTGAATTAAATCTTTGTTTTCAACGAGGTCGGCCAGCCTGGCCATGTAGGCTATGTTGTCCATAAAAACGATATCCGATACATATATTCGTTTATTTCTGTCTAAATGCATGGATGTGGACATTTATTTATTCATTCATAAATTTACATTTAGTCATTTAGCAGACGCTCTTATCCAGAGCGACTTACAGTAAGTACAGGGACATTCAGTACCTGGCTATATTTGATATACTAGCTAGTAAAGACTGATAGAAAGTAAAAAAGAAAAAAAGAAAAAAAAAGACATGATCTTCTGTCATATTATCTACAATTATAAACATTTAGTTTACTAATGGTGCTTGTTATACAGAGACCATGGCAAAAGCAAAGATGGAGACCATGAGGACTCAATACAGTCGATACCTTAAGGCAAAGCCATCAGGCAGTGATGGCTTTGTCACAGCACGCCAGTCCTGGATCTTGCAGAAACTGAAGTTTCTTGAGATCCACATGAAAAAAAGGCAGTCGAAAGCAAACATCCCTCAAAACGTGAGTTTATTTATTTTACATATGCAATTACATCTACCAAACCTACTCAACAGGCTAAGATCATCTGGACATATCTAGATACTGTCCCATTGCCATGCAACAGCACCATTATTTGAGTTAAAATACTCAGTTAGGACTTCCCTAGTGATCTTAGCCTGTTGAGTAGGATTGGTAGACCCAGACAGAACAGCCTGCTGCAAAGAAGAGTTTGTTTCTGGTCCATCATATACTGCACTGTATTCCTCTCTGAGGAAGTTGTGCATGGCACAGCAGGCAAGGACCAATTTTTCCACCACATCTGGTCGATGGTTGATGGGTGACAGTAGTACACGCCACCTGTTGGACAGTATGCCAAAGGCATTTTCTACCACCCTACGTGCTCTTGACAGTCTGTAATTGAAGACTCTCTGTTCTGTAGAAAGACCTCTCCTAGCGTATGGCTTCATGATGTATGGTTTCAGGGGGAATGCTTCGTCTGCTACCATGTAGTATGGTAACTCCTTTTCTAATTCAAGCAGAGGAGCAGATTATGCGCAAGAGGAAGTCCCCAGACACACAAGCGCAAGATAAAGATATCCAAGTGCTGGAGATGGTTAATGCTACTCTGCACACACTTACTGGGAGTTGTTATGGAAAAATTCTAGCGGCACTGTGTAGATTTGAATAGTCAAGAGATGGCGGTTACAATAAATGTATTTTGCTTGTACAAATCAAGATTTAACAAAGTACTTTGTGATCAGTCATAACGAAGGAGGTGCTAGCCACAGGTCGTTCGCCAGAGTGATACAGAACAACCCTAAAACCCTGCCTTATATAAACTTTAGATCAAATAATTCCTCTGAACTCTGTTGATTGGTCAGCACTGCTCAGTGACAGTTTGAAAGAATACATCTCTGTACCATTTGTCCCACAGTCCTTAAATGTGGCCTCTCTCCCAAACCAGTAAATAGTAAAACCACAGGAGTTCACCAGTCAAATGGTCAACTGTCCTTTGTGTGGGCACTTCAAACAAGTATTTGATTAACCCCACCCAATGCAACAGGAAGGGTCAGAGCAGCAGATCACAATAACAATACAGTTGAATCCACATTGTCTCCAGACCAGCTGTCTCTTCCCCCCAGGTGTCATAAACTGCAAATGGCATCTCTACCAAATGGAGTTAACTCTTCTTAACCCTTGTGTTATCTTCGGGTCATTCTGACCCATCAGTCATTGTGACCCACCATCGTATTGCGACAACTTTACCGCATACAAAAACAAAGTGAAGCATTTTCTTTTAACCGTTGGGCTGTCTCAGACCCCCCACATTGCGAAGGTTAAAAGAAAATTATTTTTATTTGTTTTTGTATTGGGTAAAATTGGGTAAACACAACGATGGTTCGTTATGAACCTTTGGGTCATGTGACCCGAAGGCAGCACAAGGGTTAATCAACTTTAGACTTCCGTTCCTCATATATGAAACACACACATTATAACTGTATTCCAAAATTTCCACGACAGAGTGCAGTTGCCAAACGTTCTGACAACATAACAGCATACTGTCAATATTTAGAGCATGAATTTAGAGCCATTCAAGAGTCCGACCCACGTTATTTTAGATATGTACAAGCTCAGATAGGTCAGCTCATCTATAATGTGCCAAGCCCTCCAAACCATTTGTCGCAGCATGACAAATTGCATTTAATTAATCCTTTCTTCTTGCAATAATATCTGCTTACTCTATCAATGTAGGCTACCATTCATATATTATTATATTTATTCATAATCTTTTTCTGTTTATTAAACTGACACTGTCAAGTATATTTTCATGGCTTTGTGTGTTTTTGCATCATTTACATTATTTTGATTACATATTTTGCTGAACGGTGCCTGTAAGCCAGTGTTTCTCGACCCTGGTCCAGGTGACCAACTGCTCTGCATTTTGTAGTTGTTTCACTCTTCCAACACACCTGATTCAAATGAATGAGCAGTTATCAGACTTAGTATATGAGATAATAATGATGAGAAATTGTTATTGCTTACCTTGAGATATTTTTCACAGGGAACTTGATAGATGGCCACACAGGTTTCAGGAACAAACAAACTAATTGTTGAGCAACCAATACGAAATTGGTATGAAAGGCTCTGGAAGGTTTCACCTTGTAAAGCCATGTTAGGCGTTCATTTTTCCTATCTAAAGTGTATTGTAATTTGTACAAATAAATTAGCCTATATTGACACATTGTAGCACCTCACCTGTTGCCAAGAATCTTAAAGTAACCAGGAGAAATGCAGTCTCTGAAATTTGTATTTTTTCTAGCAATGAGTGGAGTAACCATGGTCTTATGCTTAAAAGCTGGAGGCGCAAAACGGGCAAAGTTTGCAAAAGCTGGGGCATCTTCAGAGTTTAGCTCTTTGCATAAATTAGGATATGCCCCCTGTTTTTCACGTCGCATTAGCCACGGTTTACTCCACAGTCTCCTCCTGGCTCATCTTGATCGCTGTCTCTCCTGTACACGCCCAACAGCTTTGAAAGCCAGGTAGACCATGATTACTTTAACAATATTGATTAATCCCTGTACTTCGTCCATGTCAAACAAGGCAACCTGTTAACTTGTTTTAAAAATAGGCAACAAAAGTGTCTAGTTGTTTACAATAGGGGTTATGCGGAGCGCCCAGCGTTCGAACCGGAAAACAGATGTAATCGTTTCCGCTTCTCACTTTCGTACACATCTGCAGCGCTTGGTGATGCAAAGAACTTATATTGACAGAGAAGTTCAAGCATTTTATAAATTATATTACTCTCTACATTAGGCTAAGTGTGACAGTGATGAGTTTATATAACGTTATAATAGCCTAACGTTAGACCGTTTCCCAGGAGGTAAGTTAACGCTAGCTCTACAGAACACATTACAACGTTAGCCTACAGTATACACAAATAAGTTATCAATGAAATATATGAATTCAGCAAATTAATTTAAGAAGCTCATTTTAATTTACTGTCATATCCATATAAATCATTATTCTGGTTTCTATGGCTAGGACCTGCAGTTCCTAGAAGGAATTAAGTTCACTAGCCTACTACTAGACAAAAAAAACGTTAAAGTTAGCTGGTGCATAAGATACGCTACCGACAAAATTTACCTGTCAGGGTCTTTGGGAAAGCGATGAAAGGCATAAATACTGTCACATTGGTAGTTGTTGCAGTTGATTGCCGAACACTGCGTTCTTTGAGTCCACTTGAACTTCGTTGTCATATTGTCTCTTTCTGTGTAACTGTTATAACTAGCTAGTATGTAACTTTGTTACTATTAGTCCAGGCAAAGTAGCGTTTTACAACAGACTAATTGTAAAACTTTTTTTTTTGCAGCTTAGATCATTTCTATGAGGTGTCCAGAACAACATACTAAAAGTCCTAAGAAATCCTAGTTGAGGAAATATGTTAAATTCTCATCAATCCGAGATGTGTGCCAATAAGGCCAGGCAACATTACACCCCAATGGGGCTATTTTTTTCCTTTACTCCTATCAAAATGAAACTTTACACAATGAAACTACCCATGACAAGTACAAAATTTTGTATTACAAGTTTCTTTAAAAATGAATGTTAATATGCAAATGAGCTATACACTAATCGAATATGCCCAAAATACACCCAAATAGGCTTAATTTTTTCCTTTACTCCTACCACAATAAAACTTAACATAGTAAAAGTATAAATTAAAAGTAACTTTTTATTACAAGTTTCTTTTGAAAGTAATTTGAATATGCACATTAGCTCCACACTTATTGAATATGCTCTAATTTGAATAGGCAGAAACACCATTCATATGACAAATACATCGGCCCAATCTTCATCCAATCATCCTTCTGCTAATGACCTGATGGTCATTATTGGCATAAATCTCCCATCCAAAACATGCCACCCCCAGTCTTTTGGTCCATACGTTCACTTCCCCCTTTCCACTCCATCATTTGGCAAAAGACCCAAAGACTATGGAACTTTGCAGCTGTTGACGTTGGAGGGATAGTTACATTTATGCATTTAGCAGACGCTTTTATCCAAAGCGACTTCCAAGAGAGAGCTTTACAAAAGTGCATAGGTCACTGATCATAACAACGAGATAGCCCCAAACATTGCGGGTAGCCAAAACATGAAGCATACATTGTGAAAAACCAAATAAGTCCCAAAGGGAAGTACCATAAGAGCATGTTTAGACAAGTTACAATTAAACAACATGAACTTCAGAAGTGAAAGTGTGTACCTGTAGAAAAAGCAAGCAACAATAATATAATTCACAGCAAGTACAATAACTTTAAGTCAGTTACAACTAACCAACAAGAGCAACAAGTCTCTCAATAAGAGTCATTGTGATCCTGGAGGAAACTAACATCAGGTCCAGCCAATCATTCCTAAGTACCGGAACAAGTGCGTCTTGAGCCTTTTCTTGAAGGTGGAGAGACAGTCAGTGTCTCTGATGGAGGTGGGGAATTGATTCCACCATTGGGGGGCCAGACAGGAGAAGAGCTTGTGTTGGGACCGGGCGCTCTTGAGCAGTGGGACCACCAGACGGTTGTCAGAAGAAGACCGTAGTTGGCGGGTGGGGGTGTAAGGCTGGAGGAGAGACTTGATGTAGTTGGGTGCAGTCCCATTTACCGCTCGGAAAATAAACTGAGTCTCCACTATATTACGCTGCACCTCAAAATGCTTCTGACCTTAGATCACAATACTTTCTTTTAGCAATTTACAATTTTTATTGCTGCATACATAGCCTAACTCTTACATACATATACAGTACATTTGCCTCAACCCTTACTGCAGTTCTGGGCTTGTGCTATTGTTGTTCAGTTTCTGTGCAGGCATGAACAGGGGGGACAACCTGGATATTGAGCTCTGAGTAATGAGCTGTCTGAAAGAGCAGTGCAGCAGTGTCATTACACACTGCTGTGCCAGCTTTGCACGAACACTGACTGGAGGTCATGACGACAGGTTCTGAATCACGTAGCACTATCTGTGTAAAATACACAAAGAGACAATTAGACAAACATTGATACTGATGTATCCTTTGAAGTGAATTTTGCTACTATTCAGATACCGCTGAATTAAGAATTGGCCTAGTAAAGTTGCTGGGGTAAGTTTGTTGACAAGGGGTTTCCTACAAGTCTATTACAATACGAGGTGAGGTATACCATACCAAATATGTTGCAATAGAAAGATTTACTGTCAATCAACTTTGCCCCAATTACATTCATACATTCATTCATTTAGCAGACGCTCTTATCCAGAGCGACTTACAGTAAGTACAGGGACATTCCCCCGAGGCAAGTAGGGTGAAGTGCCTTGCCCAAGGACACAACGTCAGTTGGCATGACCGGGAATCGAACTGGCAACCTTCGGATTACTAGCCCGACTCCCTCACCGCTCAGCCACCAGACTCCCCCAATTACCTTACTTCTCCACTAACAAGTAGACTATAGCCATTTATCAAGTGTCTCAGAAGAATGTTTACATAGTCGAGAACATGTTCATGGTCAAATGAAAGCAGTTTTAATGTAAATATTTTCGTTCCGAGAGGCTTGATGAACGCATGCTATGCTGCAGTCATTGAACTAGAACAGACTGCAAAATTGAACAGAATACCCAAACCCATCCCTAAACATTAGCCTACTCTCAAGCTGTGTTGTTTTTCATTCTTCTGCATGGACCTGTGACAAGCTGCTCTGACACTGATAGTACCGGTCAACCTGTCTTTGTTTGAAACTGGTGGACAAGAAGATACAGCATTCATCCATTCAGTACTTTTATCATTATTCTAACAATATTTTAGAAATCTGAAACACCTGCCAGAACAGCAGTTTACATTAGACCTACAGTCGACACATTAGACCTACAGTCTGATGGATTACATAACGGTTGACCAGCATAAACACACAGGACATCGTAGTAATTATACTGTTGGTACTATAACCCCATTGCTAAAATGCAGTCTTCGTTTGACTGTTTTAGCGTTAATCGTCTGCGAGCAAAAATAGAATACTAAACTACTGATAGCATACAAGTCTAACACTATCGCTATCCGATGCCATTAGCAAAAGCTACACATATTACATACCTTCATAATTATGAATAAATGAGGAGGCGTAAAACTTAAATACCTTGTCTAACAGAGTACTCGGGGCTCTGGACGTCCGTTTGTCAATACGGTGTACATCGGAAATTGTAATTAAGGGTAACGTTAGCTCCTGTAAACACCGAAGGTGGCCATTAATACGCTGTGTTTACATCAGTAGCGGACGGCCGGAAGTAGTTACATCTGTTTTGTAGAACCCGGAAGAATGTTGCGCATAACCCCTATTGGATACAGTCTGGGCAGTGTGGAACTGGCAGTTGGTTTACTGAACATTCCAAAGACTGCAACCAACTACTGCCAACTTAGAATGTTGGGGCTAGTTGGGGATTGTCTGAGCAGTGTGCAAGTATGGAAAGCCGATTGTGCCAAAACGTCTGAATTCTCGTTTGTGTACAGACGTTACATTTTAACCGTTTTTGACGTCTGTACACGTTTTGACGTCTGTACACGGCCGTTTTTGACGTCTGTACACGTTTAAAATTGGGTGCTACCACTTCATTTCTTTCTGAGGGGAAACCAGATAACGATCATTGCAAGAGAGAAAACCTGTCCACACAACCAATCTTGATTCAATTAAGGTTAAGAAATAGGCTAATATAAATTGGCAGTGACATTATCAACAACTGTAGGCTATTTTGTAAGCTACTGAAAAAATAATTACGTTTGTATACTATATCATATTCACATTTCGAAAAAGGTATACATTTAAGTTTGTTAAAATTCCCACTATATGGCAGTGTGAGTGCACAAATAGTAAGGGCAGAGCCTCTGGTCAATGTGATGGGTATAATTTTTTTTAAAACATTTAGTCATTTAGCAGACGCTCTTATCCGGAGCGACTTACAGTAAGTACAGGGACATTCCCCGAGGCAAGTAGGGTGAAGTGCCTTGCCCAAGGATACAACATCATTTTTTAATCGAACCAGCAACCTTCTGATTACTAGCCCAATTCCCTAATCGCTCAGCCACCTGACTCCCACAAGGAGTCAGGTGGCTGAGCGGGCACAATTTATACCCAAGGATAAATTGTGGCGCAACAGCAAGCAAAATAACATTACAATAAAACAGGTTGGGAATACACAGGGTTGAAGACAGCTGGACAGTACACAGAGTAGCCTTATTCAAGAAATAAAACACGTAATACCCATGGCAATATACAAGTAATATCCAACACAGGGAATGTACAAAATACTTTAAATGTAATTGAGAGTAAATGAAAATGTACAGGGTCTGTTTTTTCCCCCCCCAGGATAGGTATGGGAACCTATCAGTAGTAGTGGTTCCCAACCCTGGTCCTCAGGACACCCCTGCCCTGCATGTTTGAGATGTTTCCCTGCTCCAACACACCTGATTCAAATGAATGGTTATAAGCAGGCTTCTGCAGAGATGGATAACGACCCATTCATTTGAATCAGGTGTGTTGGAGCAGGGAAACATCTCAAACATGCAGGACAGGTCTATAGAGGATAGAGACCTGTGTTATGCTGGATACACACAAAAATATTGTTTTAATCTTTTAAGATTTTTAAAATATGAGAGACCACAAACATGAGGACAAGAACATCCTAAATGTAACCTTTTTGATCCTATAGTGTGTGGTGTTTGTCCTCGGGGTTCCCCTCACACATCATGATTTCGGAGCGGCTCCGACGTTCTTCCGAGAAAATTCGGCCACTCTTAAATCAAGGGAAAATCTGATAAAATAATCTGTAGATAATCGGGACATAAACTAGGATTGTCGGGACATTACCTAGGATTGTCGGAAGGGGGAAATCGGCCACAAATCAGCCCGATTATCTTGTGGTGTGTACCCAGCATTAGTCAGAGCATGTTTGAACTGAGTTGTAAATTATTGGAGCAAGGAACAGAGTGCCATTAATTAAACCTGAGCAAGGAGCGCACATTATTAATGGCCCAGTTTCCCAGACATGGATTAAACCTGTAGTCCTAGTCCAAAAGAGAAAAATGCCTAGGCTTAATCCATGTCTGGGAAACTGGGCCATATCGGCTGTAAGAACAAATACAGTATGTAACAAATGTGATCAGATTTAATCTCCATGCCGCTATGTTGCATTGCCTGAGCAGCACCTTTGGCTCATGTCCTTGCATGCTCTGTGCTTGGAGTCATTATAGGCCAGGGGTCGGCAACCCAAAATGTTGAAAGAGCCATATTGGACCAAAAAAACAAAAAACAAATCTGTCTGGAGCCGCAAAAAAATAAAAGCCTTATATATGCCTTATAATGAAGGCAACACATGCTGTAAGTGTCTATAGACCAATTATTTGTTTGTAAACATTCGGGATGCGCGCGCAATGTGGCTGCAGAAAACCGGGAAAGGATAGCCTTTATAATGGTTAGAGAAGTACACGGATTATACAAATAGTACGATTTAAAAAGACCAAAAAGGTCGAGAAGGACAGCCTTTAACCCTCGTGCTGCCTTCGGGTCACATGACCCAAAGGTTCATAACGAACCATCGTTGTGTTTACCCAATTTTACCCAATACAAAAACAAATTAAAATAATTTTCTTTTAACCTTTGCAATGTGGGGGGTCTGAGACAGCCCAACGGTTAAAAGAAAATGCTTGATCTGTCACATCAGAATTTTGATTTGGGTTACGAAAGTCTTGAAATTTGAGTGAGAATGTCGCCCGGTTTTACAGTCAATTATACACCTTAAAAGTCAAGCAGGGCAGCTTTAAAGAGATATGGGAATTCTGCTTTTAGCCAGCTGGTCTGATTATTTTTGTGATTTGTGTAAAACTGGCAATCTGAGTGAGACTGCGTCCCCGTTACACTGTTTTGACATTGTTAGCCTCAGTCAGACTCGGGTCGCTCACTGGCAGTGTGCACAATGTTGTATTTCACTCCATTCTCCACTATAAACGTCAGGGAGGACTGCCTTTTGTAGATACAAGCCTGCTGAAGATAGCCAGCATCTCGGATTTCTTTAACCAAGCCTGTTCATTTGCCTGAGAAAGCGACCTTCGTTAGCCAGGCTAGTTTTGCCCGAGCCAGCCTAGTTTTGCCCGTTCACTCCATTCTACAGTAAAAACGTCAGGGAGGACTACCTTTTGTAGATACCAGCCTGCTGAAGATAGCCAACCTCTCGGATTTCTTTAACCGAGCCTGTTTCATTCGTCATTTGCCTGAGAAAGTGACCTCCGTTAGCCAGGCTAGTTTTGCCCTATCACTCGGTCAGGATATTTAAGGTATCGGGGGTCAAGTGACTTTTGTGCATGGACAAATGAAACGTAAATGTATTTGTTCAAAGGACAAGTGCCTCACAAAGTTAATGTCAAGCTCTGAAATCCAGTGGCCAGAGATATATGATGACCTGATCCAAGTGTATACCTGGGAGAAGTCCGTCCTTTGCAGCCGACATGCGCAGTTGAGCATGCTTGACAGTTGTGTGACATAGGGTGATAATTGGTCTATATTACTATCAAAATGATAAGTAGGCTACAAATACATAATGAGCATTCATGCAATCGCACTTTTTCTCACACTCCCAACTGGGTACTCGGCTGCAAATGTAGCATGCCTTCCCTGGAAATGTCTGTTACTCTTTTTGTTATTTGACAACTTCTCATTACAAAGCAAACATGCAGGCAATCCTTCCGCATTGGCAATGAAAGCAAATGATTCGGTCCAAAAACTGTTGAATCCTCTGTTCTCCTCAGCTATCTTTCTCTTTTCCCCTTTGGGATCCATGGCCCATGACACACCCGCCGGTTTGTTTGCAACAGCCACCTGTCTGGCATTACACCGAGCTGAAAGAAACGTGTGTCGCAGGCTATGACGTAAATCTTCGTTGACAGAAATGTTGAAATAAAATATTTATTATACACATACACATTTTGCTGTAAAAATGTGTATAATAAATATTTTTTCAACATTTCTGTTTTAATAATTAAAACAAAAAATATGTTCACACCATTTTCCATTTTCATATTTTTGAAAAAGCTCCAGGGAGCCACTAGGGCGGCGCTAAAGAGCCGCATGCGGCTCTAGAGCCGCGGCTGGCCGACCCCTGTTACAGGCTATGGTTGCATTCATCCCTGTTCCCCAGTCAAGGTGCATCATTTTCGTAAAATGAATGACACTGAATAGTTTGCCATGAAATGCTTGTCTTGTTGACTAGAAAATCAAATCGTAGGCTTAAGTGTAGGCTACAGAGTCACATATATTTATGCATAAAGTTCAACACGTTGTTTATGAAATGTCTAATGTTGGCCAATTTAGATTATGTAGGCCTACCTTAATATTCTAACCCAAGGGGGTTAGTATATTATGCAATGTACATAATGCACTTTTTTTTTTACTGTCGGAGGCCGAACACACCACAAAACAAGGCTACAGTAAAATATATTGACTTGACTAGGAATTAATTAGCCGACGCACTATAAAGGCTTAATTATTATGATTATAACATGTATATATTACATATTTACGGTACAGCCAGAGCTTGCCGTTCTCTACCCAGAAGATTGACTGGCCAGGTTCCCAAAGGCAAACACGTGCGCGCTGGTGCTATACTTACCTGTGGGCCAGACTTATGACAACTTTAAAAGGTGTAGCTTGGAATAGGTTAGAATAGGTTCTGCAGATCAGTTTGGGGAGGGCTAAATGTAGTCATAAATTAATTTTATTTTACATGAACACGTGTTTTGTTCTGTTTAAATGTATGGATTTCAAAGGCGTGATACTCATCTTAGAATTTGTTATGTATGTGATTTGCTGATCCGTTGGGAGGGCTGAATATTGTTCGTCCTACATGTATCCTATTTTCAGTTACATAATGCAATAACATTAAACACACAATTGTATTTGGTCTGCTCATCTTTATTACATTGACGTGATTGAGACTGCTTACTCATTCCAAGGCCTATTGACAATGTGATTACAACAGTTAAATTATGTGTGTGCACTGTATTTAAGACAGGACATTGAGGACCTGATCAGTTCCCAAACTGTCTCTATCTCCACCCAAAGGATTTGTGTGTTGCCTGAGGTGTTCCAACTGTTCGTCACTTGGTTGAAATTGGTTTAGGGGAACCACAACTCTTTGTAGCCAGTCAAAGGCAAGTGCAGCCGCCCCCTGGTCAGCCACCCCCTGGAACTGGCTGCTCCAAATATACCTTGGATACCAGTGTGATGTTGCAACTGTTGTGTCAGACAGCCTTGCACAAAAATGATATGGTGACATGTATCTGGCAGTCCTCAGATCACGTTTTATACGAGGCAGGTAAACGAAGTGAAGAGCCCAAAGATGCCTTTCGTTGTTGGCAATAATGATTCCTTCATTTTCTATATAAATATGTAAACAAGGAGTGGTAGACATCCGTTTCAAGTCTTATTGTCAGGTACACAGAACACGTCAGACAGGGCACTGACATTTTTGGGACAAGACAATGCAAAGCAACCTGGCATAACATAATAAGTACTTAGATTACATCTATGATAAGCTAAAAGAAATGATAAATTATAAACCTCCTAAATATACAAAATAGTATACAATATTTTAGA
The DNA here is from genome assembly GCF_963692335.1 of Osmerus eperlanus. Taxonomy (NCBI): domain Eukaryota; kingdom Metazoa; phylum Chordata; class Actinopteri; order Osmeriformes; family Osmeridae; genus Osmerus; species Osmerus eperlanus. The sequence goes on from NC_085037.1 coordinate 62,410, forward strand.
CCTCTAATACAGATAATGACCTATACTAATCTAAGACAAGTGGGGTACAGTTAGTGTAATATTGCTGATAGTGCAACCAGTAGCTGAAAGTGACAAGTGTGTAAAGTGACTAGTGAGAAATGCATCAATGTAAGGTGGCTAGTGAGAAAAGTCCATGTAAATGTTCATTCAGAAGCCTGCTGGCCCTTGGATAGAAACTGTTGTTCAGAAGGCAGCGGGGTAGAGACTGAAAGATGGGTGGTAGCAGTCTTTTAGAATCCTGCCAGCTTTCCTGAGGCATCGTGTGTGGTAGGTGTCCTGTAGGGCTGGGAACTTCCTGTCGATGATAAACTCAACAGACCTGACCACACTACGTAGGACCTTGCGTTTTTTTGTCACGCCTCTCCAGACATCGCCCCACAGTCTTTCAATGCGTTGATTATGAGTGCTCCCTCGGGTTGATCCTCGGAAGACATCCATGAAGAGACAAACGGCGTTGTTTTCCCCTCCATAGTCACATCTGACTCTGGATGGGACACCAAACTGGGCGACTGCTTCCGAAAACAGGTCCATTACAATGTAACTTCTGTTGTTGTTAGAAGCCTTCAGGAAAACCCCCAGTCGGCTGAACCCATCGATTCCTCCATGGATTACAATACCACCTAAGAGATGAAGGGAAAATAAAAGATTTCACTTGCACATCTTATTTTATAAATAACAAAAAAAATATGAATGGGTTGAATGCAGCTAAAATGATTTGTATACATTTCTGTGCAACATGTTGGGCGTTTAACAGTAAGAAAATTCCTAACCTCTATTGCATTCATGTGAAGCTGAAAATCTTATTTTAAATTCAAAACTCATAAAATCAGCTTGTCATTTGCTAGGGACACAGTTAGGGAAAAGTAACGAATCACAGTAAAACAAGCCACTTACTTTATGAGCTTGTGGTTGCCATCAAGATGCCACAGCGAATTTGACCCTGCCACTCGATATGTTCTCCTCCGAAGCCTGTGGGACATACTCCGAATAGCAGCACCTTCAGATCAAGTGCATCATCTGGTCTGTGTAGCGACCTCTAAAAGAGAAATTGTATGTACTGTCTATGGAAGACAATGTATACATATTAGAACTTAGATACATTTTTTACATTCATCCTTAATAGTAACTCTGAACAAAACAATGTGTTTAAGGAACAATGACAAGGCAGCTATGTGGTACATGCGCATGACAGTTTTTTCTCCAAAGATATGGGATATGAAAGAGTTCTAGCTAGTAGTTCTAGCTAGCAGTATATCAATTTCTTTATGAAATGTATAGAAAAGGTAATTCTGCAGTGTTTCATGTGCTTTGTAAAGAAAAACAAAATTGTGTATGGCTCAGTGAGAAAGGGGTGACATTATTTAGATCTCTCCTGAACTAGTCCTTCAATTGACACATACCTTAACCGTTGGTTCACTGTTCTTCTTGAGACACCCAAGATCTCCGCAATCTGTTTAGCAGAGAAGTTAGGACAACAACATCTGCAACTGCTCATGGGCGATTTGGTAAACCGGCCTTCCTCCAGTCTGTCCTCCCATTCGAGGTACGGTGAAACCAGGAGCAACTGCAGTTCAAGAGAAAAATGTTAGAGGCATCGTGTAATTTCAGAGCCAGTCGAAGCCAGTTCGAGAAATTAGTTTAGAACGAGTGTGGGGGGGGGGGTGTGTGTGTGTGGGGGGGGGGGGGCAGGACACACAGACCTGGTTGGCTTTAGAGGGCTGTCAACGGGGCATGGAAGCTCCTATTGGGTCAAACAAGGTGTCAATCAAAAGGGGAGGGTTCAACGGACATTTTGATGCCTTCATATCGTAAATACTCCGTTGCTAACCGGAGAAAATAACACTTTTATGTGAACAAGTTGTTTCTTCCGTCGGCCAACTTGCATAATGAAACAAAGGATAATGGCTATTCATGAACGTAAAACATTGTATTTGGACGAATTACTTTACATGGTTAGATACTTTGAACCCTTGGGAATGTACGCAGATCAAGTTTTGATGTGTTGTTTGCATACCTGGGCCCCGTTCGTCGTAAGGGTTGAAGCTAAGTTAATCAATTGTCCCTTTAGCCCGTTAACATTAGCGAGATGAGTGAGAACAGCAAATATCGGTTCGTCAACGGCTGATCCGCATCCAAATCATGTGGTTAATTTCAATCAGGCTAAACTTATCAGGGAAATTGCACGTGCACGTCCTACTTCAAAAGGCAGGAAAGGTCGATCACCAAAACCGTGATTTTCTAACGGTATGATGGCGGAAAAAACGAAAGAGAGAGCGGTGATAGGCTATTCTCGCCATCCGAGCAAACTATTATAATGAGTCTGTCTCTACGAAGACAATAAGCATATTATCATGGCTAAGTCAAACACTGCCGCTGCCAGAGCAAGACAAGCAACTTGGCAAAAAATTGCCGATAAGCTATAAATGCGAAAGTTTTGGGGAAATGTATAGGCTCATCTTAAGTGCCTCATTACCCCAATCAGATCACATTTCTTTAAATGTGCCTGCTGGCAGTAGGCTTAATGGAAATTAATAATCGAATGAGATCTTGCAAGCGAAAATAATGATCTCAACTCTTTCAGAATAAGTAGGCTAGATAAAAACAAGGCCAAAGAGTATCTAATTGATACGAATTCATAGACACTTATGAGGATATATGTAGGCTACTGAGCTTATATCATGTACTATATATGTGTATATGCATGTAGGCCTATGTGTAAATCCCTCTTTGATTTCATTGACTGGGACATGGCCAGGGAATATGATGAATTGATTCATCAGCTGGTTAAGCGCCAAGTACACTTTTCTTACAGCAACGCATGCTGCGGCTTTGCCAATGTTTTCTGCATCGCCTATACCGTATAAAAATATACTTGACGCAAAAAAACTCAAGGCTATGCAGAGTCTGAAGCACAGTTAAAGTTTATTGTCAATTTCTTCACATGTCAAGACATAAAAAGGAATCGATGACTTTTCCCACTCTCCCACAGTGAAACATATAAAAAGCACAGGCACAACAGATAAGACAAGACATTTCCTAAAACATAGCGTTACATATTCACATACAGCAGCATAAGCTCATAATAAAGCTTGCTGCGGCGTGTGATATTTGCAATGTACGGCCCGAGAAGGTCTTGCAAATAAATGAGTCATTGTCCGCTGAATCGATATCGCTCAAACAAGAACTCATCCGTGTGAAATAAAGGATCTTGGCAATCGCGAAGAACTCTATTGGTATGGAAAGCTAATCAAACTAAAATATAGCTCCTTGGTCAACTGGGTCTCTCAAAAAGGGAGCTGCCATGTTATTTTCCGGGGGTGTGGCAAGCTTATCCAGCTACACTTACGTTAGCCTGCTCTGGAGCAGGTTAGTGCTAATTGATATGTTACTATGGTGATTTATCGAAAGTTGCTTCCACGAACCAAAAAGAGGGGCGTTTTTTTTTTATCTTAGCCTGAAAATTAGCTCGCTAAACCGCTTAGCAAGCTACGACGAATACCCCCCTGGACGACACAGAACCTTTGAGGGTAAGTAGAGACGTTTGGCTTTGTAAACAACACCAAAGTGGTGACTGGACAAAGACATTGACTAAACTTGTTGTTGTGACTCGATCTTGAAATGGTTTACATATCTACAAGCACAAGAATCGTAGCTTTCCAATGATGTATAACATGTGTAGTAGTCTAAAATATATATTTATTAACATTTAGTGCGTAGTAACTGGGGGAGGAGGGGGCAGTGTTTCGGTCCCGCGGGCGGGCCCGGACGAAACTGTTTGAGATTGCTGGCTTCAGTAACATAACCGCATTCAGAAACGCAATATTCAAAGTCTTATAAGGTCTAGTTTAGCGGCGTAAATTTGAAGTTGCTCATTATTTAAGAGTTAGTTAGCACTAAGTGTGTTGATGAGAAGTCAGGAGCCCAGGAGGACAGGACTAGCTAAACAACTATACAAAACAAGTAACTTGGCTTAACGTTGCTAATTGATAGCTTACCTGGTTAGAACAGTCTGTATAGAATCCTGGTCATCTGAAGACAAATGTCGGGTAGCCTACATGCTTCAAAAGTTTGTGGTCTCATTTTCTGCTATTTGCCTCCACCAGAATTCGAAATCACACGCAACGTGTTCGTCTTCTTCTTTGGTTCTTTTAATGGCGGTTAGCAAACAAGGTATAGGTGCATCATTGCCACCTACTGGACTGAAGTGTGATACAGGATAAACCGCACAATTTTTCTTCCCCACACAAATGGACTGTCCCAAATACTAAATGATAGCTACGTAAGAGCCCACATGATGACAGTAGAACTACGTACAGCCTAGCGCAGACCAGAGCCATAGAAAAAGAGAGTTGCGACACGCTTTGATCTCACCGACACGTGATCACGTGGTTCATGTAGCTCGCTGTAGTTCCAAAAAACCCCACTGCTGTCAACCGGTTTGAATGGTTTTCAATGAAGCTGGCCAACGGAAGTCACTTTCTCAGGAAAATTATGAATGAAACAGGCTCAGTTAAATAAATCCGATATTCTGGCTATCTTCAGCAGACTCGTATCTACAAAAGGCAGTCCTCCCTGACGTGTTTGGTGTAGAATGGAGTGAAATACAACATTGTGAACACTCACTGCCAGTGAAACACAGGAAAAAAAGCTAGAGCTTTTTTTGTCACGTAGTTCCGGTAGCTTGCTGTAGTTAAACAAAACTCCCACTGCTGTCAACCTGTTTGAATGGTTTTCGGCGGGACAGACAGCAGCACCATCTCGATTCACGGACATTTTCGGTATATTAACCCTTGTGTTATCTTCGGGTCATTCTGACCCATCAGTCATTGTGACCCACCGTCGTATTGCGACAAATTTACCTCATACAAAAACAAAGTGAAGCATTTTCTTTTAACTGTCGGGCTGTCTCAGACCCCCCACATTGGAATGGTTAAAAGAAAATTATTTTTATTTGTTTTTGTATTGGGTAAAATTGGGTAAACACAACAATGGTTCGTTATGAACCTTTGGGTCATGTGACCCGAAGGCAGCACGAGGGTTAACACAATGTAAATTCGTTACTGGTGTGTTGTATCATGTATGTCTGATACTTTATTAACATGTATGTATTACATGAACGTATAATACATAACGCAATATTGTGAAGCAGAGCTAGAAATGGCTATGCTAGCTACCATACTGTACCAACTGTACTGTACCGTATACCAAACAGTAGCCTAATGAGGACTATATTGTTCCACTTAACGTTTAACCTTCGACTGTTGAAGTAAATGGGACTTGTTAAACGTTTTTTTATTCATCAGCCCACTTACAATTTACCACATTAACAACACTTACATTTGTAGTACTTGATGCAAGTTGAATAACCATTATCACCAGCAACTGCTCAAGACAAGAAAGGAGTTTGGTAAATAGAACAGAATAAACAAAGCAACCAACTGCATTCAATAAAACATTTTATTGTACAATATGTCCAGTGTTCTTCCACTCCTTTTGTTTGTAGTGATCCGGTGATCTTCCTACATGTACAGCTCGCTAGGGTAAAAGTGTTGCTTACGTAGACCTATAGTCTAGCTCCAACTACATTTAGAATCTAGCGTTCACAAGCTTACGATAAACTTTAACTAAAGCTGGCTATATAAAATACTACTAATAACAATTGATATGTGGTGGTCGAAATATGAAAAAATGCAGGATTTTCGTAAATTTACCAGCTAACTTGCTTCGGACCGCTTAACCCTTGTGTTATCTTCGGGTCATTCTGACCCATCAGTCATTGTGACCCACCGTCGTATTGCGACAGATTTACCGCATACAAAGACAAAGTGAAGCATTTTCAGCTAGGCTGTCTCAGACCCCCCACATTGCAAAGGTTAAAAGAAAATTATTTTAATTTGTTTTTGTATTGGGTAAAATTGGGTAAACACAACGATGGTTCGTTATGAACCTTTGGGTCATGTGACCCGAAGGCAGCACGAGGGTTAATCTGCAATTCATTGTTGCTAGCTCTACTAACTAGGCTAATAAGAGCTATATAGAAGACTTTGTATGCCAACAAACACCAATAACTAGAACTAATTTGACAGACTATAAGGCAACTGACTTCTGGTTATGATACACGTGCTCTCTAGCTAGCTTCAGTAAAAGTGTTGCTTATGTTAGATACTAGACCTACAGTCTAGCTCTAACTGCGTTTCGAATCAAACAAGCTATAATCTTACGATAAACTTTATCGAAAGCTAGCTATATGAAATACTACTAATAGCAATTGATATGTGGTGGTAAAAATATGAAAAAATGAAGGATTTTCATCAATTTACCAGCTAACTTGCTTCGGAGACACTGAAAATGAATGGGGTTGAACGGTGGAAAATGCAATGTTTGGAACTACAGGTCGCATGTGACACGCTTTACTTCCGCATTCCTCGATAACAATGGGAGTCTATGGAAGTGTCGCAACTCTCTTTTTCTATGGCTCTGGCGCAGACACTAGGTCAAAATGGGGGGTGGCTATGTTGGTCCCAACCAATAGCATGGAAGCATAGATGGTCCAAACGTGTACAGACGTCAAAAACGGCCGTGTAGAGACGTCAAAACGTGTACAGACGTTAAAAACGGCCGTGTACAACGTTAAAATGTAACGTCTGTACACGACCGAAAATTCAGACGTTTTGGCACAGTTGGCGTTCCATATGCAAGCGGCTTTAGACATTCTCTGCTGTAACTCAGTACAAAATGGCGGCAGCGCTACCGTTTCACCATCTAGTGGCGGTTGTCAAAAACACACCAGAGATCGCCTCTTGTGCTTCTATACGTCGTCAGCAGTTTGTTCCACTCGAACGTCGTCATTTGCAACCGTCAGCGCTGTGGGTGTGGACTCTATGACAGACTAGGCAGTAGTGTGTGTACACAGACGTACGCTATTGTACAGTTATTTCGAAATGAGTTTCAACTACGGACATGTAAGTACGGACATGTAATACTTCTGGGTTTAGGATCACTATGTATTTGTTGGGAAGCAAAGAGAAACTGTAACAAGTATTATATGCTATCATAGGCTGTAACCCTAACCTAGTAGGTACTGTAACAAAGTATGTAGTGGGTGTTGCCTTGCTAGCTAATCTAGCTATTTTAGTCTGCTCAAATTTTAAGCTAGTTACTTGTTGTGAAAGTGCACGTCAGCAAACATCAAGAAACGAAGTCTACTTATCATAACGTATGCTGTATTTTACGCAAAGTTTAGCATTGGCTGTGAACTGAAATGGGAGTTGTTAGAGCTGATGCTAAACTGGCAGCCACACTACAGCTATGGGTAGCCAACTATGACTTTTGGATGGATGGATACATTTCAGCCTGATACTCTTGAACATTGACTAACCAGGCGGTGTTCCATCAACGTCGCTAACGAAATCTGCGTTTACAAGAAAAAGCACCGCTTTCCATTTTAAATTCCGAGTCGGCATCTCCGACCTCCGAGTCGGAACTCGGAAGTGTCAAATACAGGGTTGCCAGGTCTGAAAACAATTCCATCCCAACGAGTGCTCAAAAACATCGCAAAATACCTGAAAAAGTATTTTGGTGTACGACTATTTATCCAATAGATGCCTCCATAGTTAATGTGAAAATGACTGAATTTGGTGAATGGTGAATTAATTCTCTGCTATTCTCACGTTTCATTGGTTCATTACAACAAATTATTTAATCATGCCGCTTCCTATCACCACTGAACAGAGACACAGAGCAACAATTCCCTATGAAAGTGAGGAGACACATTACTAAAGGAAGTGTGTGCAGGTTATGAACTCTTACTGCTCGCTCTCCCCACATACTTTCCCCATCCGTGCTGTTTCCCTCTTTCCCAGCGCAGGTCACCACGGGGCAGAAATGGGGCGGCCCCATGAGGTTTAGAAGTAGCCCAAAAACCTGCCACCCGCGACACTGTTTTCATAGTAGCCCAATTTGGCTAAACGTTTAGCAAAACGCAGATATGGCAACCCTGGAACGCACCCTCAGGTGAGAATTCCGACTCGTTAAGTCGAGCATGTAAAGAGAGAGTCAACGGAGGTCCAAAATGGTTGATAGTCACGTGGTTCACGTAGCCTCAAATAGTTCCTTGAAGTTCTTCGCTGGCCATTTGAACAGCTTAAAAAAGAGACAGTTTTTTTTTGTAATTATGAGTAAATAAATGCATACATTTTCAATAAAGCTCAACTCAAGGAAGCAATCGTCGGCACGGACAGCAGACCACACCGGTGGAATAAGCAATTATCTATTAATGACTACGAATAATTAGAAAAGTGCAGGGCTAACGGAGTTGCAACGTTAGTTTTCCTGTTGAATTGAGGTTAATAATGTTAACTCGTGAATGATTTGGGAAAGCAATAACAAAGATGACCGTGGTAAAGGTTTGAAGTTCGATATTCATCAGATATTCGGATGCCCAGTATTGTGTTATTTTAACCGGTGTTTAGCACCGCTACGCCCGGCCGCTTAGCCAATGCTTTTGGCTGCCTAAACAACATATGTTTAGGGACCATCAACAAATTACAAACGTCAATAGCTTTTCAACAACATGAACTATGAGTGTCAAAATAATGTTAAACTGTTGAAGATGCATTCATTCTGCACAGCCTTTATTTTGTTCATTTTCATCTCAGGTTATTAAAAATAATCTTTTTATTCAAAATAAATCTTCAAACTTCAATAGCTTTTTGGTCAATTGACCTATAATCCTCAAATTCATTTCAGAGTGTTCACTGACTATGCATACATGTTGCACAGCCTTTAGTTTTGTCATTTTTATCTCACACACTTCTGCCACGGGATGCCACCCCTCAAAATCTCTTGCCACCCTCTTGCCATCCCATGAATATTTTTCTAGATCCGCCCCTGCCTCTGTGACATTGCTTGTAAAAAGGGCTATACAAATATATTTTGATTTGATTCACCACAAAGCCACTGCTAAATGACTGAATTTAATGTAATGTATTTCTTGTAACGTAGCAACCGTTGGTCAGAATCAGAATCAGAATGGGTTTTATTCGCCATGAAAGTTTGCACAGACAAGGAATTTGCTTTAGTAGGAAGGTGCATACATTAAACATATAGGAATCTTACATTTAAATATGAGCACTCACTATTTCTAAGGGTACATAACTAGCAGTAACTAAGTGGAATTAGAATTAAAGTAAAAAGTACAATAAATATAAAATAAAATAAGTTTTTACTATATAAAAATACAAATGGTACAAGATACATTTGTGTCGGTCTCTTGCTCACTGGCGCTCGCTCACGCACAAAAAGTTCTAATTGGCCCATGTTCGTTCACGTTCTTCTTCATCCGTTAGCAAGTAACAACTTCCGTGAACCCCATATAGCAAGATGCATGCCTGTGATAGCTAAAAACTAGCAAACACATTTTTCCCACGTCTATTTTCTTCCCCAAAGCAAAATTATGTATTATGTCGTTTTAATATATATATATTTAATTAAAAAAATATTTATATTTTTCCCTTCCTGCAGCTAGGGGGTGCTGCAGCACCCTCAGCACCCCCCTTCCCGCGCAACTGGAGTGAAGCAACACTCAAGCTCATGACGTGCGAACACGGAACATCCGTCAAATCTCGTTTCGGGGCTGGGTTGGGTTGCGCAGCAACATTTTGGTTGGCCCTGTCGCGGGGTGGAACGGGAGAGGGAGGGTTTCGACGCATCGGTTGCTAATCAGGCTGAGGGGGGCTGGAGATACTTGTTTTTACTAAATAATAAAATATATTTTTGGACGTCGGCCTCTACTAGTTTAGTAGTGTAAAACTGTGACAGCCCCACCAAATCTCACTCCAAGGTTTTTTGAAAAGTTTGCAACCCTGTTGTAGGCTAGTCTTCTCAAAACACATCTAAAATAATAAACTCATTCATACTCAAACATACAATATAAGATAAACATTTGTTTGTTGGACATTTGGGAATCGGAATTGATTAATGTTGTTTATAAATATTTAAGTTGACAAAGTTTTGCTTGTGGGTTTTTTTCAGTTTAGTTCATGTATTTTGTAGGCCTACTACATTTTATGTAATCTTGATTTGGGTGTTGACAATGGTCATTTACATGTGAAAGGATTGTAAAACTAGTTATTCAAGTAAATTGTAGAAAACCGTAGTCAACTTTAATCAAATAAAACTTAATTTCCCAACAACAAAATTGTGGCTAATGAAATTACTGTGTGGCTAGTAACTTTGGAAAACCACTAGCCACAGTGGCTGGTGAGCAAACATTTTAATGTCAAGCGCTGGTCCTATGGCATACTGTAACATTTAATCTTTCACAAAAAAGTATTGTGAGTAGTCTTCTGGATAAGATAGCGTTCTTCCGATTGATAAACAGCCTATGAGACTTCAATATGGCCGCAGAAAAGTTCCAAACAAGACAGCTGCATCATTGAGAAACAGCTGTATGACAACACTGTTCAAAGGTAATAAGTTACATTTGCACCACGTTGAATCTTTAAACAATCTTATGAGAGTTGAATGGCAGTAGCAAAATACCGTATTTTTCAGAAATAAAACCGCAGTTTATAACCCGATTTAACATTTTTCATGTGATGGTGTGGTGTGTATTTGGCTTATAGCACGTTTATATTTGGCTTATTGCACGTTTTTATAACAAAACAACAGTAGAAACACTTTTTTTGTGAATGCTATTTAACCCGTTAAGGAGTAGCGTTGCACATATGTGATTGTTCGAATGCGGGTCTCACAGCTTTAAAGATCCTGTAAAGTGGAATTAAAAACGAGTTTCAAGTTCACCACACCACAGAATAATGTGTTATTAACTACCCATCCAAATTCGAATGAAAAAAAAACACCGACAAGTATGTTAAATTAGGCTTTGAAATCGTAAGAAAATCAGCAGTCCTCTCTGTTCGAAACTGGGGGGGCGTGTCGCCTGAAGGAGCTGAAGCTCGGCCCCCTCGCTGGAAGGCGCCGCCTCTCTCAAGTAAGCTACCTACGACCCAGATAATGGACGCTACGTCAAGCCGAACAAAACAGTATAGAATTAGAATGTATTTGTTCAATGAGTAAGTAAGTAAGTAAGACTTTATTTATATAGCACATTTCATACAAGAATTGTAGCTCAAGGTGCTTTACATAAAATCAATAAAAACAATAATACAAGTGATAAACAATTCAAACAAAAATAAAAATCCCAATAAGATCTCTGTTCAAGAGAGAAACCAACTTTAAACATGCATCTTAAAAGTAACAATAATATAATTAATAAAAGTAGGAAAACCCTTTTGAGATAAAATTACTTAAATGCTTCGGTAAAAAGGTAGGTTTTAAGCTGTCTTTTAAAAATGTCTAGAGTGTTTGCTTCCCTAATATTTATGGGTAATTTGTTCCATAGTTTTGGGGCGTAATTGACAAAGGCCGAATCACCAATCTTCTTATGACTGCTTCTGGTGACCTCTAATAGGCCTGCATTTGATGATCGCAGTGTTCTAGCTGGTGTGTAGTTTATAAAGGAGTTAGCAAGGTCCTTGTCCGTGTAGAGCTTTGTATGTCCTTTTAGTTTTGGTTAATAATCTAGCTGCAGAATTTTGAATGAGCTGTAGTCTTTCAGTGGTTTTCTTGGGAAGACCAGAGAGTGAAACATACAGATGCATATAAATGAAATATTCCCCTGAGCTGTAACACAGGAGTAAACATTTACAGCAGAGACAGCGAGCTCTCCAACTAGGCTACTTCTAGCACATTAGCTACCATTTCACCAAAATACCATCATTCTACACCGAGTAGCCTAATATCAAGTTAGCGGTTTGCACTAATTATAGCAGAGATACCTCTGGAAAAGTTATCTAGTATAATTATAACAAGCACACAGAACTGAGTGATGAACTGCTGGCGGCGGTGGATGGTCCAGGTGCGACCGGAGGATGAACGGCCGGGGGGGGGCGATGCTCGGTACGGCTCCGCGCTGCAAGAGAAGCCGTGTGTTGGTGAACCCTGTCTGTCTCTGGTCCATGTTAAAACTGTCCGCCGTGAAATGGTCAGTGGTGCAGAGGCGGCTGTTGGAGTTTATCCGAAGCTTTCCATGAGCGTGGCTCTTCACAAAATCTATCCACCTATTTTTCCTTTCATTATCAACAGGGAACTTAAATGGCGTTGCAGCGCAGCTTGAGTTCTTGCATCAGGTAAGATGCAGTTGCGGGTGGTGGGAGACATCCTGAAGCTAGCTAGCTAGCTGATGTAAGCTACAATAACAGTACAGCAGGAGGAGCCATTCAGTGATCTGACGTAGATAAGTTGAAATGACGTAGATAGGTAGTTTTTTGGCTCCGCCCATTAAAACCTGATCTGAAAACGGAAGAGAAACTGTTCTTTGGTCTAACTCCACATTTCAGTGCGACAAAGTTTTAGCGCTTTGCACATGTTTTCAGGAACTAATTTCACACGTATTTAATGTACTTAGAAGCAAAACATGAAATTTACTTTACAGGATCTTTAAGCCTCAAGCCGTTCCACTAACGTTCCGTTCCACTAACAGGCAACGCTAATTCAAGCTAGACCTCAATAAGCTTAGACTGTGCAGCCCAGATCAGGCGATCGTCGAAAAGAGGAGTTATGACGCAAAAAGCAAAGCGTAAACCAGCAGAGTGGTGTTGTTTCAGCAGCGTAAATTGATTTCTGTTTTTTTGAGTTTCACATATGCAAGCATATTTCACAACAGGGGTGGAACGGTACATGTATTCGTACCGAACCGTACGGTACGGGCGTCACGGTTCGGTGCATGAAATTACACAGAGAATACACAGTATAAAAATAAATAAAACTTGCGTGCAAATTAATTAATGTAATGCGGAACTACTGTTAGATACTCTTGTTCTTTAGGGAAATCTAATCTGTAGCTCTGATTGGCGCCACCGTGAGTCAGAGATAGGCTAGCTAGCAGCACTAAGGACGAGTATGGCGAGTGGTGGCGACCCACGAGAGATAGAGGACCCGCCGGCCTTTTTAAGATTGCAAGCAGTACCGCCGCTCCCATAACGCGCACTACGCGCTGTGCGTAGGGCACCAAGTCCTGAGGGGGCACCAAAAAATTGCCAACAAAAAAATCATCATAGTACTAATAATTATAATGCCGATATTATATCAGTATATAAATATTAGGCACCGTTTAGGCATGTATATCACAAAACAGGCAGAACAAGAGATATATTTAATTGCTCAAAAAAAGTTATGATGGTGCCCCCCCCCCCCTCAACTTCCCAAGCTCGCCGTGGCTGCCCTTTCCTATCTCATTGGCCTGACGAACTTTGACAGTAGGGTCAACTTTTCGAAAATGCCATCAAAAAGACAACAGGAGTCAGGGGCAGAAATAAGAAAGAGAAAGAAAGTGCGAAATGATGCCCGTGCATCACTTTCAGGTAAGTCCATGTTTAATCATTGTTAAATACGGGAAATGTGCTGCTTATTTTATGGTTAGCCTATGCATACACCTCGAACTAGCTGACGTTATTGCTAATGTTAGCACACTCAAATATGTTAGGTGCAAGCTAAATTGAGATTTTACTGTTAAACATTATCTATGCATTTTACAAGTAACTGACGCCAGCTAGCTGTTACTTTACATTCTATGATGCTTTTATATTCGATTTATCAAATCGTTTTTAAATGAGTAATAAAGGTGGAGAGCTCCTTGGCTGCATGCTTTCAGTTTTAAATGTTTATAATTTGGAAAACCAGGCTAAGAAACGTAAGGGTGGGGCTGAAGCATTAAGAGACAAAAATACAACACCTTCACTAGACAAGGTTTTACCAATTGAAAAAAGGCAGTTTATTTTACATGAAGCTCAAAAACTATTTTGCGCTCAAATAAAGGCCAAAACTTTTAGCTCGCGCGTGTTGCGCGCTCGCATTACGTTGGGAACTCCGTAACTAGCATCACATCAAACACAGAATGTGGATGCATTGGCAGGGCAGCTGTGGTGGCGTATAAGGGGGCCAGTTCTGGTGGGCCGGTCTGAATCAAAGTCCAGGGCCTATTTTTACTCCCAGTCCGTCCCTGCCAAGCCCTGATCAACCACCCTCAATCAGCTGTTTAGGGACAGATACACAGCAGAGAACCACCACCTCTCAATAGGTGTTACATTGTGATGCTGCTGTTGTGTTAGGCTATTGGTATTGAGTTATATGTTTGGTAATAAAAAGTTAAACTGGCAAAAACAATCATCATAAAGGAATTATGCTTAGGGCACCAAAATGTCTAGCAGCGGCACTGATTGCAAGTTTGGGAAAACTTCGGGTTTCCATTCAGTTACAGTAGTACAGGCGAGAGAGTGGTGGATAAGACAAGCACTGTGTGTCGGCGTTGTTCAGCAGTTCTGGGCAGTGACGTGGTCTGGGTGGGCAAGGTATAGGCACTGCCTACCCTGCCAAAATTCAAACGTAATTTTTTTTATTAAATCATGTTATTTAATAAACTTGTATTTGTATTTTTACTGTTTATTCTTGTGATTTATATATGCAATATGTGTGTTATTGCAATTGTAGACTAATGTAGCAGTTACGCATAATCAAATACAATTTTTTTGTTTGTTGAATAAGCAGTGCTTTTACTGTCCATTCACTGCGGACAACAAGAGAAAAACTCACTTGCGCACTTCGATCCTGTATTCTTCAACATGTAGGCTACAGTACCAGTCAAAAGTTTGGACACATTTTCCCATTTAAGTGCCTAGCCTCTTACTGACATCACTGCACGTCACTGGTTGTGGGGTATGTGACTGGAAATACATCTAACATGCTAACGCATATAACGCATATGGCGTGTGCTAAATGACAAAAAATATCCGACGCCATCACCCAGGTGTGCCAATCACTGGAACGAGACAAAAACAAAAGTTCAACTTCTCCCCACAGTGCTTAACCAGCCATTAGATACACATACAAATAGGGCCAAAAAAATTACTGACGCAATCGGAATTTACATGTCATCTTCAATGCGCCGTATTCACTCGTAGAGGAACCTGGTTTGTTTTGCTTTTCCCTCCGTTGTACCGAACCGTGATGTCTGAACCGCGGTATGAACCGAACCGTGACTTCAGTGTACCGTTCCACCCCTATTTCACAATGTGTATGGCAGACAGTAGGGCACTTGGTCTAATTTTTGCCACTCTAGAGGGCATTTTAGAAACACTTTTTCAACCATGGGGGCACCAGGCAGTCACCCCCTGAGTCTTCCAGTGGGCCTGGATACACCCATGGGGACAGTATATTGCACCTATAATATTGGGGAAGTCAGAAGGAGAGGTAATATAGAGGCTTGTCAACATATAGGCTACTTTAAACAATGAAAATACTTTATACAATTGAATAAAAAGTCTCCTTGATTCTTTGTGTTTCAAGATGACCTGAAAAACTGATGATAATATTCAGGTACTGCTTTGGAGCAAGGTATACCCTTCATATTTCCTGGCATAGTTGCCCGTTCAAGAATGTCCCACATGCAAAGACACAGAGAGATGCAGACAGACTGAACAGTGTCAAGGCTTGGCTACAGTGAGTTTGCTTCCTTGTGTGTGATTCCAGCAGACTACATGTATGTAGGTAGGCCTACACTAAAGACTGCAGTCTACTACCCTCCTTTCTACTATTATAGTCTACTACTCTCCTTTCTATTACTTTCTACAAAGGATGGTAGGCTGCTCTTATGTGTTCATTGCCATCCTTAAGAGTTGCTAAAGTGTTATGTCATACATATATATATTTATGTTTTATTTTTAATTTTTAAGAATGACAATTAAATCTATCTAGATAAACTATGCTGGGCCTGCTGAACCTATACTTCTTCCACAGATACTGGTCAGGGAAGCATTACTTCTGTCTCTGAAGACCCTTAGAGCTGGTGGGATAAACGCTCTTTGCACTACATTACAGCCATTCACGCCATAATAAATGGAAGCTAAGAAAATAAAAGATTCGAGTGGGATTCGATCCCACGAGCAAAAACACATGCCTTGGGATAATCCGTTGCATTACACCGCGGCGTGAATGGCTGTAATGTAGTGCTCATTACCTTTGTTCAGAATATGCAATTATGAAATGAATTGATTTCAAAAGATATAGCGAAGAAACACTCAGCCATAGGCTACACGAAATCGCATAGGAATTGAATGTTTCCATGTTGTGTTACGCGTATTTTGATCGTATTGTCTGGGTTAGCAGCGACGTTCTTAGTATGAATTTTTAATATGTGGTGTCAGAAGGAGCTGTGATGTCTTGGAAAATACGGCTATTGCCCCGAAAACAACCCCAAATACGTGCATAGTAGCTTACATTCGGGTAGTGTCTATGGGAACCAGTTGATTCAGAAGAAGCCAAATCAGTGTTACCTGAAGGCCAACGTAGTTAACAAATACGTAACGATTTAGCTAAAACTTATGAGCTTGTATAGCTCGCTGTGTAAATCAATGGACTATGGTGCGCACGTGTTTTTGCTCTAGTGCGATCGAATCCCACTTCATGCGAGCCTGCAAATGTTTTATTTTGTCTCCATTTATTTTGTCGCGAATGGTAGCCTAATGTAGTGCGCACGTAGCCTATAGGCCTACTTTCATATTTGCTGCAGCAAATATGAGATCCGACTTGAAAATCGCCAGTAATATGTTTGTGAATTTGTGACGAATCTGGCGATAGAGGCAGACTGATAGGTGCACGCACAGCTGGGGAACTAGTTAAATTGGGAACCAGTTGGGACGTAACACCGGTAACGTTGTAGAATAATCTTCAAAGGGGGTTCTTTATTAATGAATGAATGCAATATGAGTAGGCTAAATGCCTGAAAATATCACGAGAAGGGAAAAACTTAAAAGGACGTTTAAGTCATAGAGATTAGGTCAA
This sequence comes from Osmerus eperlanus, assembly GCF_963692335.1. NCBI lineage: Eukaryota > Metazoa > Chordata > Actinopteri > Osmeriformes > Osmeridae > Osmerus > Osmerus eperlanus. The sequence continues at coordinate 79,330 of NC_085037.1, forward strand.
TTTTTACACCGGTCTGCCAAATGTATTCGTTTTGATTCAGCTATGAGGCTACCTCTTGCAGGGGAAATGAGAAGACATGTATTTCATTCTACACTTCACTCGTATTTTGAGTTGTAAATGAGCAGCAAAAAAAGATGCTTTTAAATCTATGTAATCTTTATAAATAATAAGTAGGGGCCTATGCATTTTTATGTAAAATATACAGAAATATCAGTTGTAAAAATGTCATTAAAAAACGGACCCCTGTGCAACCGACGCAAGCAAGCACACCCCTCTCTAGTTTGTCTTAATGTAAGTAATCAACTCAGTAATTTTCATAGTGATATCTAAAGGTTAAAAGTTTTAGCCTATTCATATGAGAAAAATAATGCATAGGCGTATGAATAGGCTATATTTGGGTCTTTTTCTAAACTTTCCCCTAATGGGATTCTTCAGGGCTTTTTTTCCTTACTCAGGACATATTCAGGAGTCAGTTGAGTTTGCTTCTGTTGCAATTTGTCCTAGGTTGACCCCCATTTTGGCTTAAAATGACTGGACTATAACTTGATATGGCTACCCTGGCTACCCTGCCCTTGTAGTTGACCACACTTCCAACTAAACCTTGATCTTCCGAGCAGTGAACGGGACTGCACCCGTCTACATCAAGTCTCTCCTGCAGCCTTACACCCCCACCCGTCACCTACGGTCTTCTTCAGACAACCGCCTGGTGGTCCCACCGCTCAAGACCGCCCGGTCCCAACACAAGCTCTTCTCCTGTCTGGCCCCCCAGTGGTGGAATCAACTCCCCACCTCCATCAGAGACACTGACTGTCTCTCCACCTTCAAGAAAAGGCTCAAGATGCACTTGTTCCGGGAGTACAACGGTACTTAGGAATGGTTTGCTTGACCCGATGTTAGTTTCCTCAAGGATCACAATGACTCTTGCTTAGAGACTTGTTGCTCTTGTGGTTAGTGGTAACTGACTTAAATTTTTGTACTCGCTGTGATATATAGTTTTTATTATTGTTGCTTGCTTTTTCCACAGGTACACTTGCACTTATAGCAGTTCATGTTGTTTAATTGTAACTTGTTTAACTACATGCTCTTATGGTTCTTCCCTTTGGCACTTATTTTGGTTGTTCACAATGTGTGCTTCATGTTTTGGCTACTCGCAATGTTTTGTGGCTATCTCGTTGTTATGATCAGTGACCTATGCACTTTGTAAAGCTCTCTCTTGGAAGTCGCTTTGGATAAAAGCGTTTGCTAAATGAATAAATGTAATGTAAACATGTTCACCTCATTGGCGGTGCAGGACTACTCTCTCTGGCCTTGTCTTTTTGTCTTCTAAAACATTTGAGGTCCAAGCCCTCAAGTCTGTTTGAGCCTTTATATGAAAAATCAGCTCCTACAATTTGAGCCCTATGCTCATGCCTTTGTGGAGATAGTGTCAAAGCTAGCTACCCATCTGCTCCCTGCATAAAATGCAAAAGGAAATGTATAGTGTGTTAAACACAGCTGGCAAGTTGCTTCTTGATGCTGAAAAGTACAGGGATGACAATCTTGAACTGTATATTCGTGGCAGGGATCTGTTTGCTTCAGAGGCAAGTTACGTTCTATAGTACTATCTCTCAATAAAAACAACAATGTTCAGATAACCTTTTTGAAGATGGATACCAACATGTCCAATGTTTTCTATAAAACAAATATCAAAGATTACTGAGGAACATGGAAATATTAAGGCTGTCCAATAATTTTGTTGTTTTGGAAAGTTGTCAAAGATACGGTTGGAGTTACCATCTCTTACAAATAATTTTGTCAGTCTAATTTAACTCAGCAGACTTTACTTCCCTCCTTTTAACAGGGATACCTAGGAGGACCGAGCACACCTCATCAGCACCCACCTCCGGGGGCTCCATACAGGGGTGGAATCCTGCCAGGCGGTCCCTCCACCCCCCATGGAGGTGTTCCCTATGGAGGATCTGGCCCCCCAGGGCAGTATGGGGACTCTGCCCCTTCAGGGTATTCTCCTTATGGGGGTGCATCTGCTCCTCCAGGCGGTCAGTATGCTGGAGGGGCCTTGCCAGGGGGGCCCAATGGGGTGTACGGAACCTCAGGGCAGGGGGGACCACGGGGGCCGTATGGACCAGGCCCTGGAGGTGCCCTCGGGGGCCAGTACGGAAGGGGGCAGGCACCTGAAGGGGCCTATGGGGGCTATGGAGGTCAGCCGCATGGAGGGCCACATGGACAGCAGGCTCCTGCAAGTAAGTGATTTATTTGGGAGTGTGATGAAGTGTATTGTTGCTGCATCCTAACTTGACAACAAACCATCAGACTGGTGTGCTTGGGAGTAAGGATTTCCTGATCAATCTTTCTCCAACTCACCTGTCTACACTCCACCTGGCCCTGTCTCTCTGAGTCTATCTGTCCTCCCCCCTGTCTCTCCTTCTATGGGTAGGGAGGAGGTTGGCGTGTGTTTGTTTGTGTGTGTGTGATATTAAGTTTCCTGAGGGAGCTGTCCCAGACTGATATTTAAAGGGAATCATTATCACAATTCAATATGTATATGTCATAGAAAAACAACCAAATTCTGTTTAGAGCATTCAAACACTGCATAGTTTTGACATAGAAAGTGCAATACAAAGGTGAAATATCCCTCCAATAAACTTCTCATAAATAACCCGTGTAAACCTTAGCACAATCAAGACACGTGTTCTAAACAGTAACAATCTTCAGTCATTAGCAGCATCGTGAAGGGCTTTAACAGCATAGACAACCTAACAAGAACATTAACAAGGGCGGTACAGTCAAGATATGTGGAGTATTTTGTCATTTGTGCAACAATGCAAAGTCCAGTTCATTGTTATTGTATTGGTGGGTGTGGTTGGTTACTGTCCATGAGAGGGAGGCAGAAAGGGGGAATGGGGGGGGGGGGGGGCACTGTTCAGAAGCCTCACAGCCTGAGGATACAGACTGTTGGTCAGTCTGGATGTTCTGGCCCGTATGGACCTGTACCTTCTACCTGAGGGCAGCAGGTGGAACAGATGGTGAGCTGGGTGGTGACGGTCCCGCAGGATGTTGTGCACTCTCCTCAAACAACGGGTGGCGTAGACGGTACTGATCTCGGGGGGAGTCGTCCCAATGATTCTCCCCGCAGTTTTTACCACCCGTTGGAGTGTCTGCTGTTCAGCCTTAGTGCAGTTGGAGAACCACACTAAGAATCCGTACGTTAAAACGCTGCTGATGGCACAGTTGTAAAAGTTTGCCATTAGTGGTTTTGGGATTTTGGCGCTCCTCAGTTTTCTCAGATAGTAGAGGCGTTGTTGGGCCTTTCCCACAGCTAAGGCAATGTGAGTACCCCAGGACAGGTCTTCAATCATGGTCACCCCCAGGAACTTAAAGTTGGGCACCCTCTCTACCTCCTCTGCGCCAATAGAGAGTGTCCGATGATTATTTTGTCCAAAATTTCTACAATAATCTCCTTGGTCTTATTGATGTTCAAGACCAGGTTATTGCAGTGGCACCATGACGCCAGATGTTGCACCTCATTCTTATAGGCAGTCTCATTGTTGTTGTTAATGAGACCGAGCACTGTGGTGTCGTCGGCGAATTTGACAATGAGATTGGAGGAGGAAGAGGCAAGGCAGTCATGTGTGTACAGAGTATAGAGCAGGGGGCTCAGCACGCACCCTTGGGGGGCCCCGGTGTTAATGAAAAGGGTGGAGGAGGTGTTCTTGTCCACTCTGACCCTCTCACTCCTCACAATCTCAAACCACCCCTCTCTATTTCTCTGTCTCTGTTTGTCTTTGTCTCTCCTTTCTGTCTCACTGTTTATTTACTATATATTCCTGTCATACTATGTGTCACCACCAGGAGAAGTGCAATTTAATTTCGTTATGTGCAATGACAATAAAGGCATTCATTCATTTTATTTTCCCTCTTTCTCATTATCTTTTTCTCACATGTTCTGTTTATTTTCCTATTTCTTTTTTGCCACCACCTCATTTCCCCCAAGGTAACATCCCCCCAGGTGTGAACCCAGAGGCCTACCAGTGGTTCCAGACAGTGGACACGGACCACAGTGGCTCCATCAACCTGAAGGAACTGAAGCAGGCCCTGGTCAACTCCAACTGGTCAACCTTCAATGACGAGACCTGTCTCATGATGATCAGTAAGTCAGAGGGACGGAGGGAGGGAGGGGCAAAGTGAAGGATGGAAAGAAAGAAGGAAGGAGGGAGCAAGAAAGGGAAGGAGGGATAATCGTAGAGGGGGGGAGAGAGATATGGACAGGTGCAGTGAAAGTAGGATTTTAAGAGACAGAAGGGGAGGGGTGGTGGAAGGAGATGACCTGAGTGGATTGTTTTTTAAATGTTATTTAAGAACACAGAACAATGAAAACATGACAAACCTGTTTGGCAAGAATGGTTTGTGTCGCCAACAGTAGTTCCTTCTTTGGGTCTTTCTGCATTTCTCCACGCATTTGCCAATTGCATTTGCCAATTGCATTTGCTAGGAAGTGAGCAGGCTTTTCATGAATGCTATCCAGTGTAATTTGGAATGTGAATCTTTTTGCAATCTTTCAACATCAGAAGAGGACTGTAGGTGAGCTCCGTTGCGCCTTCATTGTGATGAGAGATTAGCATTGCATTACATTTTATTTAAATGCTAGTTACGACTGTCATCATACAGTACTGTAGCTGCCATAGAACGGCGAAACTAGCCATGTCTATCGTTCGTTACCTACAAACAAATGCTTCGTAACAGTATTTACTTTTTATCTGCGATATTGACAACAGAGGTTAAGGAACTTGTCTTTAATCGAAAGATCGTCTCCGTTTTCAATTTGAAGCAGTATCTAGCTTACTGTAGGAAATCTCCCATTGCATCCTCTCTCTAGCTTCTTCGGCTAAAGATGGACGACAATGACGATGCATGCATTATTCACGCCTATGGTGTTAATACAGTCTGTAAAAATACCACTTTGACACACTTGCAAGAAATGATCTGCTGGTTAGATGTAGCATGATCTTATTTACCACCCACAATAGTTCATCTTTTTTTGCAGCAGCACTCTGAGTTAGAGTAACTTTTGCAGTTGCACAGCAAAGTCACGTAATGTGACAAGATTGAATTTAAAAGTATAAAAAACTCACCAGGGACAACGACAACGTCGACAACCCTGCACTATGGATTATTATTTTGATGTCATCTTTAAATTAAGTGTGAACAGGACTGCGTGTGCAGGCACACATGATTAGTTTCTCTTCCACCTTGAACCTGAAACCTAGATTCTAGGTTAGAAATGTTGCCAATGACCGATTGGCCAATCCGATTGGCCAATGCTCTTCACTGTTCCACTGTTCAAACTTTTTTCTGTTTCTACATCTTTCAATTATTAATACTTTTCAGAATGGGTTTTATTCGCCAAGAAACATCACACAGACAAGGAATTTACTGTGGCAGGAAGGTGCACACATTAAACATATAAGAATCTTAAATAAGAAGTGTACAAGTCTAATATTAAGGGGCTAAAAATGTATAAGGGTTAGAATGAAATAAAATATAAAATGGCTCTAACATAACGCTTTAACATTTATGAAATTAAATAAGATACCCTTTTCATCACTCTTTTTTCTCCTTTTTCAACTGTGAGAAAATATTGCAATGCATAACAATGACAGATATACTTTTAACACTGTCTCACCATTTTGGTTTCAAAGCAACACTTTTTTTCACCTTCATACTGCTGACATACCTTTGTCTGCTATGATATTTATAACTGTTATGCAATATACTCTTAATCACTATATTGGCTCATTTTTCTAACTTCAAACTTTTTTCTGTTTCTCAGTCTTTTATTCTTTAATACTTTTAATGCTAAAAAATGTATGAAAGTCAATAAGATACTCTTTTCATCAGTTTTTTCTCAATTTTCAACAGTAAGAAAATATCGCAATGCATAACAATGACAGATATACTTTTAACACTGTCTCACCATTTTGTTTTTAAAGCACATACCTCTTTTAAATTTTTTGTAAAACCTTCACTATTCAAGCCATCAAAACAATCGTTTCAACTGCTTTCAGCAAACACACACATTTTCTTCAGGAAATGTACCTTTCTAGTTTTTATTATTGTTGGAATGCTGCTTCAGCATTCCAAGTATTGTTCTTTGAATCTTTATTCAACTTATTGTTGGAATGCTGCTTCGGATGTCGTTGAAAAACTATTTCTAGTTTGCCAGCATTGCCACAATTTTCGCTCTTCATGCTTCGTTTTTGGATCAATAGATAGTTAATTTTGTGCTGGTCGTAGGCAGTTGTCTGTTGAATCCAACAGACGTACACATTTGTTCAGAGCCCCACGAAAGCGAGACAAAGTCCAACTCTCGCCCCATAGAGACCAATGCAAATCTGGTGACAAAATCGTCAGAGAAAGCAAAAAGAACAAGATTTTGAAACTGCCGGTAGAGTCGTATTTCTGACCGCATAGAAATATAAAGGACATCTCTGTTTTCGGTAGAGTCTTGGGTCTCGGAAAATATCCTTATTTGTTGGATTGGACGTATAGTTTTGCGTCTAGGTTAACTTGTTTGAGGTGTGGATTCTAGCTACATTTCTGTTATTCTCTGCCCTCAGCGCGTTAGCAATCATAGCTGCACCATCACCGTGATAACGACAGACACGCACCACTCAGTCTCTCACACAGGTGATTGGTATTAGCTGATTAGTGGAGTCACAAGACAGAGTTTGATAGTATTTCAACCTAATACAATTTACAAGAGGTGACTCTGCAAAGTGCTGCTAATATCTCTTTTACTACTATTGCTAATGGAACTGTTTTATTCTATTATTTACGCCACTGAGTGCGTTTACTTGACCATGAGAAACCCGATTACTAGCAATTGTCGGTGTATGCCAATAATACGATTACTCCGTTTACATGTGTAATTAGTTATGCGATTACTCAATAAACGCGTCTACATGATTATTTTTATTAATCGTTGTATGCTCCACGGACAAAACTTGCACCATCATCCTTCTGCAACAAAGTGTCGCTGTGTCTTCCTGTATCGGCCCTACTGCTGTATGTTTCATTCAATCAACACATTGAATCCTACTAAGAAAGCCGAGTAAACGCACTCAATGATAGGCTATATCTGCTACTGCTATTACTATCCCAACTATAATTTCAGATGTTAAGACTATAATATTCTTTTTATGACTAGCTAGCCTAGGCCTACTTCTTCTTCTGTTTAACAGTTCAGCTTTAAGCTTCTCCCGCATTGTATTTCAGCTCTTAGCATTGTTAGATGATGCAGTTCAGTTTCCACACTGCCTCTTTTGTGTGACTCACACATTTTTGAAATTCATTTCAGCTTGCGGGTATTTTCTCATTTCTGTATTTTCTGCAATTAAAAAAAAATAATTTCATCTTTCAGCATTCCAACGCATTTTCTGCAAGAAATGCCTTTCTAGTTGTGCTAATGCTAATGCTGTTCAGCATTCTCACTATTGTTTTTCCAACTTCTTAGTTCTTCCGCCGTTTTTTGTCCTTTAACTAGTCCTGCATACTTTCACCGATTCCTATAATTTTTGTATCAAAACGTTCAGCTCCTTCAGGAGATGTGTGCTATGTCTTTTGGTATTTCTCACTTTTATACTTTTTAATATATTAAGGTTTTTCTGCAAATTATTCTCCCATTAAAAGTAATGGTAAATCCTTTCAAATCATTAAAAAGCTTCCTCCTCTTTCAAACGTAACTACTTCAGCATACTTTCAGCTAGAGTCACCATTCAACCTTTAAAATGTTCACAAGACATTCAGCTATTCCCAAATGATTCAGCTTTTTCAAATATTCAGCCAATTTTGAATTATGACAGTTTAAAATACATTAAAATGTTTGCTCCTTCTTGATTTTTATGAATGAGCAGCAAGCGGAGTGGCACACTCTGGTGCCTGCTCTTTTTCTGATATTCAACTAAATTGTCAAACAAATTCCTCTAACGTTCATATAGTTTAACTTACAGAAACAAGTTATACCTTAAAATGTTGGAAGAATTGTCCTCTTTCAGCCAATGTAACTACTAAAGAGCTCACATTTACAGATTTTCAGCTATGAGCCTTGAAGCGAGAGCAGCCTTTCAAATTCTCTCACTAACTTCAATGGAGAGGTGGGTAAAATCCGTCAGAGAAAGCAAGAAGGAAGACGATTTCGAAACTGCCGGTAGAGACATATTTATTTTTATTGATTGGACGTGTAGTTTTGCGTCTAGGTCAACTTGTTTGAGGTGTGGATGCTAGGTAAATGTTCGTTTTTCTCTGTGCCTAGCTCGTTAGCTATCACAGCTGCGCCATCACCGTGGCAACCAAACAGACACGCACCATGAACGTTTTTGAAACTGCCAAAGGAGTTGTATTTCTGACCGCACAGACACATAAAGGATATCTATGGTTTCGGCAGAGTCTTGGAATGAAATATATGTAATTATGTGGGCAATGTAGAACAGCGGACAGATTCGATATTTGATCTTTTGTTAATTATGGCCATTCTAGTGACGCTACTGTCATCATGGCTGCTAATAGAACGGCAAAACCAGGTCACATACGGTCTAATAACTATCATTCATTACCTAGCTACAAACAAATGCTTTGTAACTGATGAGTATTTACTTTTTATTGGCAATATTGACAACAGAGGTTAAGGAACTTGTCTTTAATCAAAAGATGGTCTCCGTTTTCAATTTGAAGCAGTAGCTTATGTAGGAAATTTTCCATTGCATCCTCTCTCTAGCTTCACGCCTTCGGTTATTATTCAAGCCTACGGTGTTAATAGTCTGTAAAAATACCACTTTGACACACTTGCAAGAAATGATCCACTGGTTAGATGTAGCATGATCTTAATATTTAAGTATAAAAAACTCACCAGGGACAACGACAATATTGTCAACCCTGCACTATGAATTATTATTTTGATGTCATCTTAAATTAAGTGTCTGAACAGGACTCCCCCGTCTTGAACCTGAAACCTAGATTCTAGGTTAGAAATGTTGCCAGTCTGTTGCCAATGACTAACGGTTGCTACGTTTTTCCAACAAGTTAAAGTAATTCCAGTGTTGTCCTTTTACCTTCAAATTCGTTCAACCCAGACTTCAGCAACTGGTTTTCTGCTAAATTGTCACATTTTCTTGCAGCTCATCTTTCTGAATTTTTGCCCTTATTGTTTTGCATTTTTCTTCTTATTTTCTTCTCTTTTCTTCTGTTTTCTGCCTTCATCTTGCTCCAGGTCCTTTCAAAAATACCTTTCACAGCAGTACCTTCCAACTTCCAGTACTTTTGCATTTTTCTTCTCTTTTCTGTACTTTTCTGCCTTCATCTTGCTGCAGGTCCTTTCTAACATACATTTCAGGCCCTTTGAAACTCCAGCATAATTTTCTGCTAAATTTTCAAATTCTTCAGAATTATTTCTCTTTTTGCATGTTTCTTCTCTTTTCTGTAGTTTTATACCTTCGTCCAGCTCCAGCCCCTTTCAAAAATACCTTTCAGGCGCTTCAGCTTATAACATTATACAACATTTTCACAATTTTCCGCTTTTTTAGCATGGTCAGCTATCCCCATTCAGGTTTTCAGCATTCTCACTGCTGTTTCGCAGAAACAGCCGTTTCTAGTTATTGTTTATTTTCGCGCCCCTAAGGATCCCTCAATATTTGGACTACATACACAACGGCGGTGTCAAAATGTTCGTCTTGGCAGCGATTGCGTTGTATTTTTATTTACGTTCTGTTGGATGGTTTAAGTTCAAATTACGTTTTTGTGGCGAAAAGTGAAGCTAACGGTGGCTAACTTGCTAGCCACAGTCACTGACGTTACTAACGTCACTACGTCACGAAAACACGCGTGACTACCTGTAGCAGAACATTCGTTTCGCATCTGTTAACTTGGGGGATAGCTAGGCTAACTATAGCTTTACTGCAAGGCAGCTGCAGAAACGCCACAAGCAAAGAGGCAAGGATGATAACTATTTACTCATTTTACTTTGTGATGTGAAACACAATTGTGATATGTAATGTACAATATTAGCTGATATTATTAAGGAAGTAGGCCCACATCTACTTTCGGAAACGGTAGTCTACTATTTCACTGAAGCATTAGCATCATGACATTAGCCTCTGTTGCCCTCTGTAGTCACGCGTGTTTTCGTGACGTTAGTCACGCATCAAAACCTTGACTAGGTTCTAGGTTTGGGTTAAGCCCCGATTGTTCAACGTATGGCTCGGCCCCTGATGGGGGATGGGCTGGCTTTGGCCATTACACTGCCGGGCTGAAAATGGGTCCCATTCCGGCCGAGGCGGCCCTGATAGTATTTATATATAATATATAGAATTGCGCAGCTCCCCCTGTCAATGATTTAGCACCCCCTTAGCACCTGCATTAAAAATTCTCTGGCGTCGCCCCTGAATAAATGTCAATCTTATTTACGTTTTTGGGGGCATATTTTCAGTTAGCAGATGGTACTGTTTGAATCGCGATTCCATCTTCTACTGCCGGTAACGTCGTAGAATAATCTTCAAAGGGGGTTCTTTATTCATGAATGCAATATGAGTAGGCTAAATGCCCGAAATTATCACGAGAAGGGAAAAACTTAAAAGGACGTTTAAATCATAGAGATTAGGTCAATTTTTACACCGGTCTGCCAAATGTATTCGTTTTGATTCAGCTATGAGGCTGCCTCTTGCAGGGGAAATGAGAAGACATCTATTTCATTCTACACTTCACTCGTATTTTCAGTTGTAAATGAGCAGCAAAAAAAGATGCTTTTAAATCTATGTAATCTTTATAAATAATAAGTATGCATTCTTATATAAAATATACAGAAATATCAGTTGTAAAAATGTCATTAAAAAACGGACCCCTGTGCAACTGATGCAAGCAAGCACACCCTACAATGTCCCCAGAAATTGTACCCTCTCTAGTTATTATTATAATTAGACTAATACGCTTTGGTTTCTTATATACTAAAACAATACGTGGGAAAATCCCAAATTAAACACGACGAATCTGGCAGAAAAACTAAAAAGCAGACGCCATGTTGTCAACATCTCCAAGGCAACCGCTTGTTGCTAGGTCTGTAAAAACATTTGCAGACCTCTGCTAACTTTCAGAAGTCTGCGAACGGTTTTACAGACTTCTTAGAACTTCTCTGGACCAATAAGAACAGCGTATTGGTCTAATTATAATAATAGTATATAAGAAACTCTGATGTTCCCCCCATCTTTCCGCCGTCCAGGAATCAAAAAGGCTAAACCCCTCCCCATGATTACCTGGGCCCCAATCAGGACACAGGACGTAGTCCCACTCCCCTTTAAATCACCACCATGTGCAAGGCCGCCGCGCCACTAAAGTGTTATTAAAAGTGTTATTAAAAGTTAAAAGTTACTTCCGAGAAAGGAATATCAATCATCCCTCTAACACCCTGCCACTAGGCGTGCACGTAACACCTAGGCTGTAATGTTTTGTATGTAGGCTGTGTTTGTACAAAGTACGATCCCATCCCCCCTCCTAATCAAGTAGTGAATTGGCAGATTTGGATAAATATGTTTCACCAGTAGTTGTGTCAACTTTCAACCACACCTTCTGCGTGTTCAGCATATTATTTTGTCATACGTTCATTTTAGCCTACATCCACGTACTAAATAGAATGAATAGGCTAATCTCGGGCATTGTATTGTGTACAGGATGAATTTTTCTTTGTTTGACCTGGTAAACCGTGAATGCATCTTTCAGGCTGTTTTCGGAAGATGCGATTTGCACCAACAACTTAACCATGCTGACTTAACACATAACTTGAATCATAATCGGGCCAGGTACAGTGCAATGTAGTCAGTACAAAAATACTGGGTGACAAAGCACACATATCTATGATAAGTCAAGACAGCAGGACCCAGGAATTTGATCAAGCAAATATTGTTTTTCTTTTCTTCACTGCGGTGAAATAACCGGTGCTCGATGCTTCTAATAATTAACACACAACAATCACACCTCTGATAAGGCGTGAAAAGGTCTAAAATATTTGAAGCCGCATATCTGGGCTAGAGGTTTGCGGTTTACTAACATTCAGATACACGTATCTTCTTCAAATATTTTCAGATTTCAATCTGACACATAATTTGAAATCTTACAATCTGAACTTTCACAATCTGTAAAAAGACCCCGGCCAACAAATTCCCCTTTTTATCAGACCGTGTCACACACACTGACCGGCCACTTTATTAGGTACGCCTTCAATTGCTTGTTAACACAAATAGCTAATCAGCCAATCACATGGCAGCAACTCAACACATTTAGACGTGGTCAAGACAACTTCCTGAGGTTCAAACCGAGCATTAGAATGGGGAAGAAAGGGGATTTAAGTGACTTTGAATGTGGCATGGTTGTTGGTGCCAGACGGGCTGGTGTGAGTATTTCAGAAACTGCTGATCTACTGGGATTTTTACGCACAACCATCTCTAGGGTTTACAGATAATGGTCAGAAAAAGAGAAAATATCCAGTGATCGGCAGTTGTGTGGACGAAAATGCCTTGTTGATGCCAGAGGTCAGAGGAGAATGGGCAGACTGGTTCGAGATGATAGAAAGGCAACAGTATCTCAAATAACCACTCGTTACAACCAAGGTATGCTGAATACCATCTCTGAACGCACAACACGTCGAACCTTGAAGCAGATGGGCCACAGCAGCAGAAGTCCACACCGGGTGCCACTCCTGTCAGCTAAGAACAGGAAACTGAGGCTACAATTCGCAGAGGCTCACCAAAATTGGACAATAGAAGATTGGAAAAACGTTGCCTGGTCTGATGAGTCTTGATTTCAGCTACGACATTCAGATGGTACGGTCAGAATTTGGCGTAAACAACATGAAAGCATGGAGACATCCTTCCTTGTATCAACGGTTCAGGCTGGTGGTGGTGTAATGGTGTGGGGGATATTTAATTGGCACACAATTGAGCATTGTTTAAATGCAACAGCCTACCTGAGTATTGTTGCTGACCATGTCCATCGCTTTATGACCACATCTTCTGATGGCTACTTCCAGCAGGATAATGTACCATGTCACAAAGCTAAATCATCTCAAACTGGTTTCTTGAACATGACAATGAGTTCACTGTACTCCAATGGCCTCCACAGTCACCAGATCTCAATCCAAAAAAGCACCTTTGGGATGTGGTGGAACGGGAGATTCGCATCATGGATGTGCAGCCGACAAATGTGCAGTAACTGCGTGATGTTATCATGTCAATATGGACCAAAATCTCTGAGGAATGTTTCCAACACCTTGTTGAAAGTATGCCATGAAGAATTAAGGCAGTTCTGAAGGCAAAAGGGGGTCCAACCTGGTACTAGCGAGGTGTACCTAAGAAAGTGGCCAGTGAGTGTATATATTAATTGGGTGTGTCTGCCTGTCAATTTTTGCATAACATAGACAATCAGTGTCAAAATGTTTGTCTTGGTCCCGAAAGCGTTGCTTCAATCGGCTTGAAGGTTCCGTTGCCCAGTTTAGGCATCAGAAGCAAAGCCGATAGAAGCTCCAGGCTGTGATATTGTAGGGGGTTTAATATTGGCCAAACAACCAAAACAAATTCTCCTAAGGTTTAAAGGAAGAGGGGAAACTGAACAGTGTATTAACATTAACCAAATTATGTCAATACTAATGGAAATTGCAGTTATTTGACTATGGGTTAAATTAGGGCAAGAATGGTCAAAGTAAGGTTAAAGGAAATATATATTTAACTAGAGAGGGTACAATTTCTGGGGAAATTGTAGGGTGTGCTTGCTTGCGTCGGTTGCACAGGGGTCCGTTTTTGGATGACATTTTTACAACTGATATTTCTGTATATTTTATATAAAAATGCATACTTATTATTCATAAAGATTACATAGATTTAAAAGCATTTTTTTTGCTGCTCATTTACAACTGAAAATACGAGTGAAGTGTAGAATGAAATAGATGTCTTCTCATTTCCCCTGCAAGAGGCAGCCTCATAGCTGAATCAAAACGAATACATTTGGCAGGCCGGTGCAAAAATGGACCTAATCTCTATGACTTAAACGTCCTTTTAAGTTTTTCCCTTCTCGTGATATTTTAAGGCATTTAGCCTACTCATATTGCATTCATTCATGAATGAAGAACCTCCTTTGAAGATTATTCTACGACGTTACCGGCAGTAGAAGATGGAATCGCGATTCAAACAGTACCATCTGCTAACTGAAAATATGCCCCTAAAAACGTAAATAAGCTTGACATTTATTTAGTGGAAAATCGCTTTCATAAAAAGCTCACTGGTAGCGATCGTTGTCAGTAACAACGCCAAGTGCGATATAGCCCTGTGTGGAGAGCTGCCCCGGTAAATTGTACTACTACGGTACAGTACTAGAGTACTGCTGTGTTCGTCTTGGTAGCGATTGCGTTGGTTGAATTGGATTTAACGTTCCGTTGTACGGTTTAGGCTGAAATTAATTATTTTCATGAACAGATTGACAAAGTTTAGGCTGTGGCAATGAAGTTAAGGTTAGTAGTTAGATAGACTTTTGATTTAAGTAAGGGGAGTGCCGAACATGTTCTGTCGCCGTTTGACTTCCTACAGCTGTGTAGATGTTTTTGTAGTGTCTCGCGTAGGCTACAGCGTTGCAGTGAGCAACACTGGTTTGAAACCACAGGTAATGATAATTTCACCCACAAATCGTTTACTTGTAATGTAATGTCATAATAAATCCTACAGCGAAAATGTATTTGTGAGGAATGTTTATTTTAACGATTGAAAACAGATGCATCATAGACCACTGTAGTATGTGTTGCCCGGGCAACAGAGGCTAATGTCATGATGATAATACTTCAGTGACATAGTAGACTACTGTTTCCGAAAGTAGATGTACTTCCTTAATAAAATCAGCTTATATTGTACATTACACGTCACAATTGTGTGTCATATCACAAAGTAAAATTAGTAAATAGTTATCACCCTGGCCTCTTTGCTTGTGGCGTTCCTGCAGCTGCCTTGCAGTAAAGCAGTTAGCTTAGCTATCTCCCAGAAGTTAACGAGCTGCTAAACTAATGTTCTGCTAGAGGTAGTCACGCGAGTTTTCGTGACGTTAGTGACGTAAGTAGCGTCATTGACTGTGGCTAGCAAGTTAGCCACCGTTAGCTTCACTTTTCGCCACAAAAACTTAATTTCCACTTAAACCATGCAACGGAACGTAAATCCCAATAGAAGCAACTCAATCGCTACCAAGACGAAACTTTTGACACCTAGGTTGTCTATGTAGGCCAAATATTGACTGAGTTTTAGGGGGGCAAAAAAATAAAATAATAATAATAACTAGAGAGGGTACAATTTCTGGGGAAATTGTAGGGTGTGCTTGCTTGCGTCGGTTGGACAGGGGTCCGTTTTTTAATGACATTTTTACAACTGATATTTCTGTATTTTATATAAAAATGCATACTTATTATTTATAAAGATGACATAGATTTAAAAGCATTTTTTTTTGCTGCTCATTTACAACTGAAAATACGAGTGAAGTGTAGAATGAAATGGATGTCTTCTCATTTCCCCAAGAGGCAAGAGGCAGCCTCATCGTTGAATCAAAACAAATACATTTGGCAGACCGGTGTACAAATTGACCTAATCTCTATGACTTAAACGTCCTTTTAAGTTTTTCCCTTCTCGTGATATTTTCATGCATTTAGCCTACTCATTGCATTCATTCATTAATAAAGAACCCCCTTTGAAGATTATTCTACGACGTTACCCGGCAGTAGAAGATGGAATCGCAATTCAAACAGTACCATCTGCTAACTGAAAATATGCCCCCCAAAACGTAAATAAGCTTGACATTTATTTAGTGGAAAATCGCTCATTCATAAAAAGCTCACTGGTAGCGATCATTGTCAGTAACAACGCAAAATGCGATATAGCCCTGTGTGGAGAAGCTGCCCCGGTAAATTCTACTACAGTACACTAGACTACTGCTGTGTTCGTCTTGGTAGCGATTGCGTTGGTTGAATTGGATTTAACGTTCCGTTGTACGGTTTAGGCTGAAATTAATTATTTTCATGAACAGATTGACAAAGTTTAGGCTGTGGCAATGAAGTTCAGGTTAGTAGTTAGATAGACTTTTGATTTAAGTAAGGGGAGTGCCGAACATGTTCTGTCGCCGTTTGACTTCCTACAGCTGTGTAAATGTTTTTGTAGTGTCTCGCGTAGGCTACAGCGTTGCAGTGATACACTGGATTGAAACCACAGGTAATGATAATTTCAGCCACAAATCGTTTACTTGTAATCAAATGTCATAATAAATCCTACAACGAAAATGTATATGTGAGGAATGTTTATTTTAACGATTGAAAACAGATGTATCATAGACCACTGTAGTATGTGTTGCCCGGGCAACACAGGCTAATGTCATGATGCTAATATTTCAGTGAAATAGTAGACTACTGTTTCCGAAAGTAGATGTACTTCCTTAATAATATCAGCTTATATTGTACATTACACATCACAATTGTGTGTCATATCACAAAGTAAAATGAGTAAATAGTTATCACCCTGGCCTCTTTGCTTGTGGCGTTCTTGCACCTGCCTTGCAGTAAAGCTATAGTTAGCCTAGCTATCCCCCAAGTTAACAGATGCGAAACGAATGTTCTGCTACAGGTAGTCACGCGTGTTTTCGTGACGTTAGTGACGTAGTGACGTTAGTAACGTCAGTGACTGTGGCTAGCAAATTAGCCACCGTTAGCTTCACTTTTCGCCACAAAAACTTAACTTAAGCCCAAACCATGCAACGGAACGTAAATTCCAATAGAAGCAACGCAATCGCTACCAAGACGAACCTTTTGACACCGCCGTTGTGTATGTAGGCCAAATATTGACCGAGTTTTAGGGAGGCGAAAATAAACAATAATAAATAATAATATATATGTGAGAGAACAAAGGTTGTGCTCTCGCCGAAGGCTTGAGCACACCCAATAATAATATATATGTGAGAGAACAAAGGTTGTGCCCTTGCCGAAGGCAAAGTACACCCAATAACATTGCAAATGAATGAAATCAATTACAAGGCAAATATGTAACAAAATGAAGGTTTTCAACTCTTACCTACTCTACCTTGATTATTGTAAATCAGAGAAAGAAAGCAAGTGGTGAGGAAGGAGAAGGATAAGCCAGAGCTGAGGAGGTGGAGCTGAAGAATCCCAAAGACCCATCAAGCAGAGACTCCATCCAGCAACTCTATATTTTAGCATATGAGAGGAGGGGGCAAGTTGACATCCAGCCTTACAATATCAACACCCTGTATTTTTGTACGCCCTTCGACTAGTTAGCTTCTGCAGTCCCACACAGCGGTAGTCTAGTTAGTTCAGCTGTACAACTTACTTACCGGTCCAGGGGTCAGGTCTGAATCTAGGAGCAAAACCAGCTTCTCTAGGTGAGGAAAATGGTGCATTATGCCTGCTAGGTGGTGCTCTTCTGTAGCAGATAATCCAGTTCTCCAAAGCACAGAATGTGTTAGCCAGCTACAGTACTAGCTACCAACCAGTTAGCTAATACTTAATCAGCTTTGTTTTTCCCTGTATTTGCGCTGAGCTAGTATTGTGGTGGGACTAATAGGTTATCAGGGGTATCAAATGATGATCATAAGTCCTGTAGAGCAATCGATGCCATTCAATATCCAAACAATTGGAGTGGATTTTCCCTACTTACAGCGCAGATAGCCGGTCACATGACCACCTAGTCTTCAGACAGGGCTGTTGTTACTGACACATAATGATCACTTCTAATAAACATGTTATACTATCCAATTTTCTAGAAATACATTTTAAGCTTATTGAATTTTTTGGGGGAAGATGGTACTATTTGAAGTCGCGAGTCCAGCAAAGATACTGCTAGTGACAACATTGTGAGAATGAGCATATGCAATATGAGTAAGTGCTTAAAAATATCACTATAAGGAAAAAACGTGGAAAGTTTGTCATAATATGTGTGGCGGCCTGTGGAAACCCGTCGGATGTCGCGGCTGCTCATTCTAAGATTCAAGATCGAAAATCGTTTTCTGTCAAAATTGAGATTTTTGATGTTTTGTATAGTTAACACCCTAAACTTCATTGTAATGTACAAAAAGTATATGATTACTTATGAAAAAGTTAATTTCAACGGTTTTTGGACATGTTAGCTAGCAAGATTTTCAAGCCATTGCTGAAGAATAATATTCTAAGTTTTCAACCGATATCAAAATGTAAAATCAGCACTGGAACTTCAGCAGAGTTTGATGCAGTGTTTATTAGAATTCAAGGCAACAGAGTGATTCCAACAAACGTGAGCAGATCTCGAGATCAGACAAAAATATTTCTCCGGACATTCCTCTTATATATCAAAACCTTATTATTTTCTGTAATTTTGATATTGGTACAATAATGTTTGTCACAGATGCATTATGCATTTCCCACACCATTGGTCTCTTACTCTAGGGGCTTCAGATTACAGTTGCATAGAAAACGTGATTTCCCAATTTCCTCGTTTTGATGCAACAGTTTCAACTATGTGAGGCTGCCATGTGGCCTATCACCATTTCCTCTTGCACTATGGGAAATTAGAAGAGAACCCTGTTTCATTCTACACTTTACTCTTTTCTGTCTCGGTGTCAAAATGTGCATCTTGTTTCCAAAAGCTTTGCTTTTATCAGCTGAAAGGTTCCGTTGCACGGTTTAGGCAGATTTAAAGTTTGTGTGGTGAAAAGTGCAGCTAACGGTATCTAACCAGCTAGCTACAGTCAGAAATGTCACAATGTCACATGACACGTGCGTTCATAAGGGAAATTAGAAGAGGACCCTGTTTCATTCTACACATCACTCATAGTACTTTGAACTGTAAATGAGCATAAACAAATGTATGGTGTATGCTTTTCTATCTTATGCAATCTTCATAAATAATAAATGTGCATACTTATTTAAAATATACAGAAATCAGTTGTAAAATGTAAGTACACCAATGGAAATTCTACAAATGTTTGGATGTTTGACATTAGTTTAAACAATAGGTTTGAGGTGATGTAGTGAAAGATAAAGTGAGTCTTGGGATGCACCCCTGCATTTGAGTGAAGTGGTTGTTGTGCTGTGTTTTTCCATAGACATGTTTGACAAGAGCAGGTCGGGTCGTATCGATCTTTTTGGCTTCTCGGCCTTGTGGGTGTTCATGCAGCAGTGGAGAGCCCTGTTCAAGCAGTACGACCGGGACCGGTCTGGTTGCATCAGTGGCACTGAACTTCACCAAGGTAATGGTGTGTGTGTTGGCGTGTGTGTCACATGTTCTTAACATGGTTTAATTGATGAACATCACTCCCCATGAATTGTTTCATCACTCACCTCTTTTCTCCTCTCTCACACTCCTCCTGTTCCTTCGCCCTTTCCATTTTCTTCCTGTTTTCCTCTTTTCTCCTTTCCTGCCCTCATTTTCCAATTTTCCCCTTCTCTTCCCTACCCTCTTCCTTCTCTCCTCCCCTTTCCTCCTTCCTCCTACTCATGTTTCCCCCTCCTCTCCTCACCAGCCCTATCGCAGATGGGATACAACCTGAGCCCCCAGTTCGCTGAGTCCCTAGCGGGTCATTCTGGGTCATGCAGCGGTCACCCTGCCTCTATGCAGCTGGACCGCTTCATCCAGGTATGCACGCAGCTGCAGAGCATGACGCAGGCTTTCCGCGAGAAGGACACTGCCATGACAGGAAACATACGCTTGAACTATGAGGACTTCCTCTCCTGTGCCATAAACAGGCTCATGTAAGCTCCGCCCACACTCACCCAAAGTGCCTCTAACCCCGCAAAGGATCTTGGTTAATGTAGTCCCCGAACCAGTTCCTTCAGAAGCTGCAACCGTTCTATTCTATTGTAGCCCTTAGCATTTGTATTTATAATAATAATAATGTATTCATTTAGCAGACACTTTCATCCAAAGCACCTCTTGATCTGAAGGGAAGTGCTCTGACCACTGAGCAATACCTATTATATACAGATATTATGTGCTTTGTATAAAGTGTCGGGTACAGAGAGTGAATTGAAGGAAAGGATGGAGGAGTGAGAGAGTAAAAGAAGGGTTTAAATCTTTTAAGGTACAATATCCCCCCCCTCTTTTCTCCACCATACTGTAACAGCAGTTTTTAACAATTTTTTTTAAGCATTGCAGATTTTTGCCACTATTGCTGAACTTAACGTGTAAAGCTTTCTGTATACAGCATTTAAATGTACAAAGCCTTGACTCTTAAAGGTCCCATGGCATGCTGTTTTTGGATTCTTTTATATAGGCCTTAGGGGTCCCCTAATACTGTATCTGAAGTCTCTTTCCTGAAATTCAGCCTTGGTGCAGAATTACAGCCACTACGAACAGTCCCACAATGAGCTTTCCTTAGAACGTGGCATTTGCAAAGCAGAGAAAGGGGAGGTAACCTTTCCCTTTATAACGACATAAGGGGAAAATTCCATATTGGACCATTTGAGCTTTCATTTTCTCAAAGGCGGAGAAGAATACCCAGGGATTGGTTTACACTTATCAAAATTTCTAGCCACTGGGAGTCCAAAGGCAGGTTAGGGGAACTCATATAAATAACCTCATAAAGTGAAATGTTCATGCCATGGGACCTTTAATAAGCTGCAATGGCTTTGGTAGACCCTATTGTGAACTGTTTGTTTTTAAATACAGTCAGTCGTAATACACTTCCCAGCATGAGCTTAGGTTTGTTTTCGAATGTCAGTGAGACAGCTTCTTTTTTTTTTTATAACTGAGTATGTGGCAATTAAATATAATTTAATTGGGGGGGTCAGATTTGTCCTTTTCAAAAGGTATAATGAAACCTATACCCCTGCTTGCCAAAAGAACAATAAACTCCAGAGTTTATAACTAACAATTAAATATCCTGATAATGTGGCCTTCTAACCTGTGGTCCGTTCTTCGTATGTCGCTTATTACATCCGAGATCAAATGACACATCCAAGATGACATAATCTTGCTAATCATGATCTGGCTAATTAGGTTCTTCGAACACCCTTGTTGTTTATGATTAGTATAGCTGGATTGAGCCATTGACCTTGATCAGCCACGCCCCGTTTTTACCGCAACAGAGCCAAACAGAGCAAGAGCTTGCTCGAAGGTTACTCCGAATTTGAAGATATAATCAGAACGCCAGGGAACACCTCAATGTCTGCAAAATCCAAGAAAGAGGGCTGGTTAAAAGTAGCAGACCAAATTAAATGTATAGTAGTGACCACGTTAGATGTTTTACATTTAGTCATTTAGCAGACGCTCTTATCCAGAGTGACTTACAGTAAGTACAGGGACATTCCCCCGAGACAAGTATGGTGAAGTGCCTTGCCCAAGGACACAACGTAATTTTTCACGGCCAGAGTCGAACCGGCAACCTTCTGATTACTAGCCCGATTCCCTAACCGCTCAGCCATCTGACCCCAGGTCAGATTATCGCTTATTACAGTAGGCTAGGCGTATGTTTTTGTATTTTCATAATTACTTTGTTTATCGTCTTTAATGTCATATAATGTAATGTGGTTTCAACAAATTAATGATGTAAATGACACCCTCACGCTGTGCTTAAGGATCTATCTATCACGCAATGCACATTAATTCGGTTTCATGTTAAATTCTGCTAAATTATTCTTGCACCTTCCGCAACAGGTTGTTGTCATAAACACGGACAAGACATGGCTGTGACAGACTTCCTGTATCTCTTCTGCTTATAAAGCCGCAATCAAAACTTGTTTACATAAAAGAAGCCTGCTCCCGATCAAGTTTAAGCTAAAGGACTTGTTGCTATGACAGCAAGTCCAGAATGAGCTTCGAAGAACCGAACAATCCAAGATAATGACAAATCGTCAACAATCCAGCTAACTGAGTTAGCGACATACGAAGAACGGGCCCCAGACCTTTAGCTAAATACCTGGAGTTATTGCCAAATATTTACTCTCCAATTTCCTGCATTGCCTTTTCTATTCTCTTCCATTTATTTGAACCGTCATTCCACACCCTATTATAGTATATTAATATGATATTTTATATTATATTTTGAGGTTTGAGTACCAAACTAGAAGGTTCAGGACTGATTATTACTGTGGGGCCAATCATATTTGTGTCACTTGGGGCCAATTATTTTTATTCAGTATCCATGCAGAAGAAAGTAGTTTTTTGTTTATTATTGCATTCATGAAAAGTAATAAAGTTTTGTACATTTGGTTTATCTGTCATTTGTATAATTGATAAGAGCAGAGTGATCTTAGTTGTTTTGAAACGTTATGAGAACTATTCCTGTAGAGTTACAGTACCTGTGTATTGCTACAACTCCAAATATCCATGGTTCTTATTTATTAATTGTAATAATTTACATATTACTTACATATTATTTGTAATAATGATTAATAATGATTCAAGCAAGACTTTAACTTTGGAAAATGGAAAGCCAAATGTGCCAAAAAGTGTAAACTGTCATGTGACATGTTGGCAATTATGCATGTTAATGTTGTGTCAATTTTTTTGACATGTCCAGCAAACCACATAGAATTACCGTCTGACTTTATGGAAAGCGAAGTGTGCCAAAACCCATTTTGCCGTCTTTAGACGACCGAAATGGACGTCTATACACGGCCGTTTTGAACATTTTTAGATGTTTGGACCATCTACGCTTCAATGCTATTGGTTTGTGTCAACATACCCACCCCCTTTTGATGTAGCGTCTGCGTTGGGCTGTACGTTGTCCTACTGAGATCATGTCAAATAAATGTAATAAATAAATAAATGTGGGCTCTTATGTAGCTATCATTCAGTATTTGGGTATTCAGTCTATTTGTGTGGGGGAGATAAACTTGAGCGATTTAATCCTGTATCACACTCCAGTCCAGTTGGTGGTGGCAATGCACCTGGTTTGCCAACTGCCTTTGAAAACCAAAGAAGATGTGTATTACCCAAAGACTGTAAAAAGAATGGACATAGTGGCTGTTTATCAATCAACGTTTTTTTCCGTTCTTGCAAACTCGTTTGACGTCATCTTTCATTGCCCTAGTACGGTTCCAATCCAAAGAACACAAGTCACCAAGAATGCCAAAAATACCCAGAAGTGTTTTATCGAGGATGCATCGGTTAGTGACTTGGCCAGCGAGAACGCATCTGATTTCCCAGAAGTCATTGCAAGAGCATGCATCTTAAATCGTTCTCCGTCCTCGCGGTCTTGCAAGACCGTTCTCGCAAGACGCTTGGCAAGAACGTTCTTCTCAAGAACGCAAGTACGTTCTTAGCGTTCTTCGGATTGATAAACAGCCAGTAACAGCCCCTCAATGAGGAAGACAAAATATCTTGGTCGCTCCCTGGTGGCTGGCTGCAGTATAGGTCAAATAGGTCCTGCCCCCTCCATGTTTGCGGATGGTAGATGAGCCAAACTAAGTGCATCTTTTTCAAAGATGGTTTCTGTCATTTTAGGTAGTTATTATAATGCTGATGTCTGTTCAATTGCTTATTTTTCTGGTAAATTTGTTTTTCATTATTTGACGATAGAAAAAGGGGGTAGTGTGCGCTTGTGATTGGGTCAGGCGAGTGTTGATTGGGACCTCGATACTGCCGCTCCACCACCCGATCACTACTGCGCAGACTCTGGCTCCAAATGACATTACCAGCGCAAGATGGCAGCACACATATCCAGGATATTTTGGCTTCATTTTCGTGAAGTGGGAGGAAGCGGAGATGCTGCCCCTGGGTATTACTTATTGAATTAGCCTACTCTGTATACATCCCAGCTGTCTTCAACTCGGATTATTTCTAATCCGTTTTATCTTTATTTTATCTTGCTTGCTGTTCCGCCACAATTTATGCTTGGGCATACCCATCACCTTGCCCAGAGGCTCTGCCCTTGCCATTTGTGCTCTCATACTGCCATCTAGTGGGCACTTAAGCAAACAACTTAAATGTAAACCTTGATTTAAATGTGAATATGATATAGTATTCAAGCTTAATTTTTTGTTCCAATAAGTAACCAGTAGTTTACAAAATACAGTTGTTGATAATATCACTGCCAATTTATATTATTTCTTAACCTTAATTCAAACAAGATAGGATGAGGCAGAGGGGTAAGGCATCTGCTGAGGAGATTGGAACAGATAATTGAACTTTATTCCCAGATACTCCTACGAAGAATCGTCACACACTGGAGCCATCAAATGCAGTTATTTTGGAGGCAATTGAGAGGCAAGTTAATTGAAAACAAGTTAATTGCAATAAAAAATCTGTGTCATGTAACTCATCTCATGATGAACTCTGGGCTAAATTGGAGTCTGTCTCTGACAAGACTGACTGTGCCGTTTCCAACTCTAACATGATTAAGGATCAACTTGCTTCCCTGCTGTCAAAAAAATAAGCAACTAGGGGGAAAGTTGGACGAACAGAGGCGTACAAAAGGCCATGGAATCTTCGGATTGCCGGTATCCCTGAAAAGGAGGGTGAAAATGTTAAAATAGCTGTGATAGAAATACTGGTTTACGTTGCACATGGGTTGGCAGATGTTCTCCAATCTTCCACTGACGTCACCCATAGGCTTGGTGAAAAAGGGCATGCACAACCTTATCGAATTATTGTACAGTTTACCACTTACGCACACTGTAACTGTAACTGGGCAGGTGAAAAGCACTCTGAGATTCTCAAACAAAAGAATATCAGAATGACAGAGGAACTGACATAGCTTGCAAGAGAAGCCCACCAAGCTGTGGCCTTTGTTGAGTTAAGATAGACTTAAAAGCCACAAGAAACTTGGTTTGAAATAGTAAAAATGTATATATTAGTGGTGGGCATAGGTTTTTTTTTTAAATCTAGATTAATCTCACTGTAATCTTGGCGTTAATCTAGATTAATCTAGATTCAAATGGCTCATTTGAATTCTGCCGAAGGCATTCAGAATATGTGTGCTATCCAAATAATGACTAAAAGTAAGTATTTGAGAACGGGTTTCTCAAGCCAGGTGGCGCATTAGACCAGGAGCTCATCTCCTGTTTCCAAAATGCATCACAAACTGCTTGAGAAAGCTGTTCTACTATGATAATTGGTGATGAAAATAAATTATGTTCAATAAGATGTACTTGTGTTTATTAACCCTTGTGTTCTCCTCGGGTCGTTCTGACCCATCAGTCATTGTGACCCACCGTCGTATTGCGACAACTTTACCGCATACAAAAACAAAGTGAAGCATTTTCTTTTAACCGTCGGGCTGTCTCAGACCCCCCACATTGCGAAGGTTAAAAGAAAAGTATTTTTATTTGTTTTTGTATTGGGTAAAATTGGGTAAACACAATGATGGTTCGTTATGAACCTTTGGGTCATGTGACCCGAAGGCAGCACGAGGGTTAACTGTTTTATTAGATTAGTTAGCTTGGATGATAGAGCTGTGCTGACAGGCTTGCCTCGGTTGCACTCAAACATCGTAGTTTGACGACGACTCTTCCCCTGCGCTACATCAGTGCTTGGCCCGGCATCTTCCGCATTAGCTAAGGGATGCTTTGCGTTTAGGTGGTATTTGAGACTGGAAAAACTCCTACAGTAAACTAATCCCGCATAGCACAAGGTGCAAACAGAAGAAGTTAAGAAAGCTTTATTGCTTGCGGCCGGCCCATGTGGAAGAAATTGGGATTTCCTGTGTGCTTACATTATACACTAATCAATAGAACTAGTCATTGGATACTAGTTAGTACGTTCTCATGTAAGCTTCCTATTAATAAGAGTATATTGTGTGTCAGGGTTAATAGATGTTCGGGGTCAGGAGAAAGTACTGGCTAAACGTTCCTTGTCATGACTACAAGGAGAGCTCCAACTATGAACTCTCTAGTCTGAGAATTGTCATGTGTTGGGAGCAGTGAATCTCTTTCTCTGAGACTGTTGAAACGTCATTACTGCCTGACTGTCACAATCTATGTTTACATTCTTGTGCCCTATAAAAGATGGTCCTCCGGCTTTCAGGGCTGAGAGAGACATGATTGAGACCTAAGCCTGGTGTTGTGTTGTCATTTATTGTCAGAGGTCTGGTTTTCTCTCCCAATCTGCAGATTGATAAATACGTATTAAAATCCAGAACTCAACTGAATTTAGTCACTCCGTTTATGAAGAGACGGACAAAACACTTTCTTCATCACCCACAAGGAGACACAACATCACACGCCATGGTGATACGCTAGCATGTTGTGCTAGCTACCTATTTAACCCTTGTGCTGCCTTCGGGTCACATGACCCAAAGGTTCATAACAAACCATCGTTGTGTTTACCCAGTTTTACCCAATACAAAAACAAATAAAAATAATTTTCTTTTAACCTTTGCAATGTGGGGGGTCTGCGACAGCCCAACGGTTAAAAGAAAATGCTTCACTTTGTTTTTGTATGAGGTAAATTTGTCGCAATACGACGGTGGGTCACACGGCTGATGGGTCAGAATGACCCGAAGATAACACAAGGGTTAAACAGAACCGCTCTTGACAGTCATTGGTTAAAACAAAGGCATGCAAATGTCTCATGGCTCTTCTTTCAATGGCTCCCTTGCATAGACCTGGCGCGTGTGTGTGCATGCATGTTTGCGTCATCAACCCTGGTTGAAACACAATAGCAGAATCTCCGGTCCTGGTGTCGTAAAAGCTCCTCCACATGGGTGTCAAGCTAATGGTCACCAGACCTTGCGTCTCTATCTAGCCCTTGTCAAACAGTATCTTTAAAACAAACAAACCCCCAACATCTTGTAGTCTTAGTTGGTAACAAATGCTCACCCATCCCCCAGGGTAATAAGAAAAGCCTAGAGTTTGGGGGTAGGCCTCTCTTTGCACACAAAGAATGCTGAACACAGTTTAATTCTTATACAGGATAGAAGGTTACATCTTAAACTTTCTGTGACACACAGATTTTTGGAATTCTAGATAGTGCAGTGCCCATGATGCAGCTGGTGATGACAGTTCTTCTCAGTGGCTTTTGTACCTATATTTCTCAGATCCCAATTTAAATTCTCGATTAAATTGCCATTTGAAAGGTTGTCCAGCAAGTCATGATGCCTAAAGCAATGAAAATCAAATCCCTGTTGTCTTTCTAGGCTAAACCTATGTGACTTTGTGTAGTCCAGAGTCATTAGTCTACACCAGGGGTGTAAAACTCATTTTCACCGAAGGCCACATCAGCATTATGGTTGCCTTCAAAGGGCCAGTTGTAACTACGATGTTAAGATGTTTACGATGTAAAAACATAGCTGTAGTTTTTGTGAACATATTCTGCTGCGATTGCAGTCAGCCTTTAAATTCTTGGACAATCTACTGTTTTTCTTGAAGGTTAAATTTGGCTCCGTGTTTGGTGGTGTCAAAAGGCCGACGGACATTGTACTCTTTAACGACCGACATCGCCTCATAACACAAAATACATAGTTTTTTCTCCTTGAAGCACAAACATGTATTCACTTTCCCAGATGCCGGATGAGGCCGGATGCAGGCGCGGAGCTAGACATTGTAAACATTCGGGGATTAGCCCAAACCTAGGACGTATTCTGGGTCTAATGTGATTAGTGCTAGATTACCCTGGCTCTGCCCACCTACGTACTTCCGCTCAATTTTCATTTTGCTTCCAATTATTTGTTTGTAAACATTCGGGATGCGCGCGCAATATGGCTGCAGAAAACCGGGAAAGGATAGCCTTTATAATGGCTAGAGAAGTACACAGATTATACAAATAGTTCGATTTAAAAAGACCAAAAAGGTTGAGGAGGACAGCCTATAAGAGAAAAAGCGATTCCCCATTGATCTGTTACATCAGAATTTTGATTTGGGTTACGGAAGTCTTGAAATTTGAGTGAGAATGTCGCCCGGTAGACCGCATAGTCTTATGTGGCAGCCATGTCTCCACATCATGTCACAAAGTTCATAATTTTACAGTCAGTTCTACACCTAAAAAGTCGAGCAGGGCAGCTTTAAAGAGATATGGGAATTTAGCTTTTAGCCAGCTGGTCCGATTATTTTTGTGATTTGTGTAAAACTGGCAATCTGAGTGAGACTGCGTCCCGTTACACTGTTTGGACGTTAGCCTCAGTCAGACTCGGGTCGCTCACTGGCAGTGTGCACAATGTTCTATTTCACTCCATTCTACACTCTAAACGTCAGGGAGGACTGTAGATTGTAGATACACGCCTGCTGAAGATAGCCAGCATCTCAGATTTCTTTAACCAAGCCTGTTTTATTCATCATTTGCCTGAGAAAGCGACCTTCGTTAGCCAGGCTAGTTTTGCCCGAGCCAGCCTAGTTTTGCCCGTTCACTCCATTCTACACAAAAAACGTCAGGGAGGACAGCCTTTTGTAGATACGAGCCTGCTGAAGATATAACCAGCATCTCGGATTTCTTTAACGAGCCCGTTTCATTCGTCATTTGCCTGAGAAAGTGACCTCCGTTAGCCAGGATAGTTTTTCCCTATCACTTGGTCATGCTATTTAAAGGTATCGGGGGTCAAGTGACTTTTGTGCATGGACAAATGAAACGTAAATGTACTTGTCCAAAGGACAAGTGCCTCAAAAAGTTAATGTCAAGCCCTGAAATCCAGTGGCCAGAGATATATGATGACCTGATCGACACTCCAAGTGTATTATACCCGGGAGAAGTTCGTCTTTTGCATCCGACATGCGCAGTTGAGCATGCTTGACAGTCGTGTGATGTAGGGTGATAATTGGTCTATACTCTGTGTCGGTCTGTGGTATATTAATAGTTTTAGTTTTTAGGGAGTGGCTGAGAACGATGACGTTGATGTTGTGCGCTAGTTTTAGTTGTAGTTCAGTAATGGTGGCGGAGAAAGATGCGAGCGAAGCCATTCGGTCCGTTGTTGCAACGCTTCGTGACCATGATGTTGTGGCCCTCCTCCCCACGGGGTTCGAGAAAAGTTTGATTTTCCTGCTAGCTCTGTTAGTGGTGGAGTTGGCTAACGCGAACGTTAGCGATTGGTTATGGCAGATCCAGAGTGGCTCTGGGCAGATCCAATAGTTTTAAACTTCAACAGAGTACAATTTTAATTTTGCTTCAATGCTCTGTGTCGGTCTGTGGTATAACCTCCTTCAAGGAGGTTAACGCTTGTCAACGGTCCGAGTCCAGACTCTCTGTACAAATGAAATGTACGAGAGTCTGGTAGGACCAGGCTAATGCAAGATACACTATGCGCAAGTGAAATTTTTGGGCCTTCATTTCAGCGCAAAATAGCCTTTTGAGCTTATTGTAAAATAAACACCTCTGTTTTCCAATTGGTAAAACCTTGTCTAGTGATGTCTTTATCATTTCTGGCTCCAAATTGTCGTCAGGGGAAGCAGAAACATTCATCTAGCTTGGCTGAGTACCAGCCAGTAACTAACCAAGTTCGAGAGCGATACCAACTTGGGTTGAATGCCAGAGGACCTTGGCTGAAAATGCGCATGGGGTACATTTGCAGAACCGGCTGCATTGGAGTGCTGTCATTCAAACCATGCTCGCCTTCACACACAGTTAAATTTGGAACTTTGCGTTAAACACTGATGTGTATACTGGCGGGATGTCGTCACTTTGCTGTAACATAATCGAAATGCATTGTGAGAGATGTAGTTTATGGTCAATGCACGCTGTAAAGCAGCATAGACTTATTTCGATACACCATTTAAGCTCCCTCGGGCCACATAAAATGACGTGGCGTTAATCGGGCTATTAATCTTCTGATTAATAGCCCGATTCCAGTTGCCGGTTAGATTTTTGGCCGTGCCAAATTACATTGTGTCGTTGGGCAAGGCACTTCACCCTACTTGCCTCGGGGGGAAAGTCCCTGAACTTACTGTAAGTTGCTTGGGATAAGAGCGTCTGCTAAATGACTAAATGTAAATTAGTTATCCGACACGGTGAAGCGCTGGCTGTGGTATGGGGGGATACAGTGAACAAAATTATAAACACTTGTTTTTGCCCTCATTTCATTGAGCTGAACTCAAAGATATAACACTTTTTCTATGTTCATGTAACCCCGTGTCTACAGAGAGACTCTGGGTAGACACTATTATCAAAGAAACTCTAAAATATCTGTCACTAGATTCACTCAGGGGTATCTTATCTCTAGGCTCGTATAGGAGGACTGCAGTAGTGCTTAATTATATCAAGATATCCACCCAAACCCACGATAACAACAGCAAACCAATCAGATCATGTTTCAAAAAGTATGAAGTTATATTTATAAAAGTAGCAATACATCATATATCATTTCAGGATGAATGTAAAGAAAATACAAGTGTGTAATATGCAAGTGTGTGTTATATTTAACCATAAGTTTGAATTTTAAATGTATTAAGTAGTCTGGGGGGGATGCTGATAAGGATATTTGGTGTCAAGTTTAATTATCTAGAACATTCAGTGTGGTATAGTCACGGTCTAAAATATGTAATGTAGTGTCAGTGAGTGAAATGGCAGGTAGGAATGGTAGGAATTTTAAATCATCTTTAGCCTGGTCTATCGATTAAGGTAGGCCACTCTGAAGCATGTACACTGCCTGCTTCATTTGATCTTGATAGGCTAAGCATTCTGTAGCAAATAATAACAGTAAACCCACTTTTTATTAATTAAAACTACTTCAGCATAATAATGCACCTAAAATACAAACCTGAGCAAGGGCAGCAATCGCTATCAAATCAACAGACATGTGCAATTTAGCTAGCAGGGGAAGAATACAAACAACGAAAATCACCAGTTAACTTTATTTAAATTTGCAAGAACTATAGACTTACAATTACTACAATAACAGGCTTAAATGAACTGACAACATAAGTTATACGACTTACAGTTCTCAAGGACGCACACACGCAATCTCAACTGTGGTGTGAAGCGCGTGTCCGTGCAATTCTCCAAACATGCACTCTAACAATCACTGCTGATAGACGGCCTAAAATTTTGTACAGCCTGATTTCTGATACCGTGGCGGCAGACATTTAGCCATAGAGGAAACACTGCACTATATATTATCATTCCAGGTTAAGAATACCAATGGAGGCTGTGTTGGAAATCGTAAATCAAACTTTTGTCAGCATTTTGAGTGGAGATTTAATTTGCATTTGTACAGGTGTATTCGTGCACGTCGGGCTGGCCCTCGCAGGAGAACGACAGTTTAGTGGCCACTTGCGCACCTCACAGTCGCGTATTGATCAGACAAGAAGACACGCTTATCAACTCGATTAGGCCTATTATTGATCAAAACAGAACGAGGGTTCGGCTGTAGCCTACTTGAAACATACTATTGAGAACATTCGCTGACATGCATTGCACGCGTGATAAACACAGCTTTTGTTCTTTTTTATCGCAGACTTTTTTTTGCCTTTGGCGCTCGGGATTTGTCATTGGCGCTCGGGAAAACGGCTTTGGCGCGCGCCAAAAATTTCTCTATGCAGGAAAAACCCTGCACATTAAATATACAAACAATCACCCTATGTTGGATCCAACACCAAAACAAATGTAATGTCTTTAAACCTGAGATCTCATTAAAAAAATAAAGCTCGAGCTGATGTCAATATCAAAAAAGAGAGGGGAAAAATCTGTGTGAACGCAATGTCCCGTCCTACCACGCTCCTGTGTGGGATAGTCCAGAGGAGAACGTTCTACCAGAGCTTGTTTAAGGAGAGCCTGGCCACTCCCTATTAAGCCCCATTGTACCGAATTTTGTTGCAGTTCCACCAGAGTTCCACTGGGAGTGATCGTGGCCGATTGATTGTAGTTTTTGCATGTTCAACATGGATTACAGGTCGAAAGTTGAATGAACAAGTACTTATGTCCTTTCGATTTCTTACAGGGTAAGTCGTTGTTGCCCATAACACGCTAGCATTCTGCTAACGAATGCTGATTGGTTAGTGAAGGACTGACTACGACCAGAGATCCCGCTTGATGGCAAACCCGAAGCAGAACCAGAATGTCAGAGCATTAGCAACATTAGCAACAACATTAGCAAACCAAAACTCTTTCTAGCATGTGTATTGACAGGGAGAGCCTAACCTGTCAGCTGTGTTGTCGATGCTTCAAGAGAAAAGTGGAAGTAATCAGAGCTTGCCGTCAAGCAGTATCTCGGGCCGTACAATGTGTATGACGTCAATGACATTTTAAAAGGCTTTTTAGAACAGAAAGGCGACTTTAAAAAAATCCATCACCCAGCGGTGTGTATTTTTTTGCCTCCCCTTTCGAATTCAGAATTCAAATTACTAGACAAAAAATTATATCCTGAGAAAAGTGGATTTTGATGGGTATAGCTCCTCCATTCATTCTGCACTCGACCGTTAGCGCCCTCATATGGAACTAGAGTGAAACTGCAACCAGTTCAGAACCCGGAAGTTTCCCGAGAGTGGCAGTTCTCTCTATATTAGACATTCTCTGGTTCTACTGTTTAGCGGGAATCAGTCAGTCCATGGAACACAGGCTAGCGCAGCAAAATGGCACACCTCGATCCTTCACTATAACCGTCGATGCACGGCATTCAGGGGTGGGGGAAAAACCAGCCTGCACACATGTTTGTGGCGATTAGCAAAATTACATTTTAGAACTTCATCGTCAACACTAGGACTAAATAGTTCATTCCCTGGCATTACTTCGTAATTTGAACATACAGTGTGTATTTATGTCAAAAGACACAGGTATTTCTCTCCTTCATTTACATATGCCTCCTACCTTATTCACGTTTAGCACCATAGCCATGTGGCTAACTGTTACGACCCCCAGTCTGTGATGTTCTGTGTTGCATTTGTGTGTGTTCCCTGCTGTGCTGTCTGTTCCCCATAGGTGGCGCGAATCAAACCATCAACACCCACGCATGACTCCTCCTCTCCATAATCTGGTTCACCTGGTTCCTGTCATCAACCAACCCTCCACCTGTATATATTGTGCCACTCTGTGTTTGTTTGGGGGGGGGAATGAGTCACTGGCTGTATTGTGTGTGGGTAAGGCCTACTTTTGTGTTCAGTTGTTTGGATTCCCCTCTGTGCTGACCATTGTCCTTTTGACTTGTTTTTCTTTGTCCTGTTGTGTTGAGTTGCTTTGTTTGTAGTGTTAAGTGTTGTCCAGAATGTTTTCTTGTTCTTTTGTTCAGGGGCTGGGGAGTAGTTTAGAGCTGCTCCGGGGTATACATCACCCGTAGGAATTACTTACTGTCTATATACACCAGCTAGACCTGGGCAGACCACTGCTGTATTTTTTGGTTAGGACACCTCATTCGTGTGTCAGTTGCTTTGTGTTTAGCTTTGGGAACTTTATGTAGATTTCTTTTCTTTGGTCCTGTCCAGCCCTCCCCTTGTCCCTGTTTATTATTTTCCCCCTAACCGTTATTATTTACTATACCGTTGTGGCAAAAATAAAGCCTTAATATTCCATTGGTACCATTTGTTTGTGTCCTCGTTCGCACTCCTTGCTCTGCGCACCCTTCACTGGCCTTTGAGAGTCCCTGAGCGGTGGCAGGGGTCAGGTTCCCTCCGTTACAGGCATAGGCTCATAACACTAACACAGCTAGTTTACATGCACATAAAACACGGTAATTACACAAGTTTCTGACAAATTTCATGACAGGGAACATCACACTTGCAATAGTTGTCACCTATCCTGACTGGTTTAAATTACTATTAATTTCATTCAACACGTAATCTGCCGTGAACATTTAGCGTAAGTGTTAACGTTTTAACATCATAGCTAGACAACATCAACTCACCAGGATAAGTTCAAAATAAACCAACAGTTCTTCTACAAAATCTTCCTGTAGTCAGTCTCTATTTGTAGTCTGTGGTAAAAAGTTCTATGTTTTATCTAAGCCACTTATTTGGCATCAATCACATCAACATGTTGATCTTAACTCTGTGTATCGGTCTCTTCGTTAATGGTGCGAGTGCGGGAACGCAAAAGGGGAGGGCTAAAAGCCGAAATATGCTTCTGCGTCTACGTTTACGGATGGGCGGGCGCACGGATACGGACGGATAGACTTCGTTTATGGTTCTCCGTAGGCTGTGGGTGCTGAAAACAATTCACCGCCAGAAGAGTAGGTGGCGCAACGGTTTTTTGTAAGTCGTCGTGGAGTGTTTATTTACCTAGGTTATCGAGAAGTCGGAGCAAATTTACAAATTAGCCGTTTCATCAATAACATACGCACATTTTCAGCAACTACACTGCCCATTTCTCGTCACATTTTAATTCAGATGCTGATTTACATGTACTGTTTAGCTGAAATATGAATTGTGAAAACTTACAGCAATGGCGGTCAAAGGATTCTGTTCGTCCTGTTTATCACGACAACCCCGCCCCTGACGCAAGCGGTTCTTAATACTGACCAATCACAGCCAAGGGGGTCTCCGTAGCTCTCCGTCGCTCTCCGAAATTACGACGGATAGTTATAAAATTCAGGAGGTGCACGTCAAGCTCTCCGGGGCTCTCCGAGGGTTGACGGAGAGCTCGTAGAGGGCGTTCCACGGAGACAAGGGCGTTCCCATGTGTCCGTTTTTCGAAAAACGCAGAAGCATATATCGGCCTTTAGGGAGTGTCTCACAATACCCAGTACTAATACTAATGTGACTAGAGTTAAGGTTCATCCACTTCTAGCAAGTGAAACTACATTTACATTACATTTAGTCGTTTAGCAGACGCTCTTATCCAGAGCGACTTATAGTACTTCCCCCCGAGGCAAGTAGGGTGAAGTGCCTTGCCCAAGGAAACAACATCAGTTGGCATGACCGGGAATTGAACTGGCAACCTTCGGATTACTAGCCCGATTCCCTCACCGCTCAGCCACCTGACTCCCTAACTAACAAGGGTTACATACACAAAAGGCCTATTTCTCTCAAATATTGTTCACAAATCTGTCTAAATCTTTGTTAGTGACAGGGTATCCGCGGGGTCTTAAAAAGTATTAAAAGTTAATAAATCCATTTTGGGAAAATTAAGGCCCTTAAAAGGTATTAACAAGTCTTAATCCCGATTTTATGAGGTATTCAATTTTGTTCAAGCTTTGTCCAAAGAGTTTGACTCCAAAAAGTGCCTGAATATATGCATTTTCCTCCATATTATAAACAACGACATGCTCGGTCAGCGAGTCACATATTTTGCGAAATGCACGGTTAGGTGATGTGTCGCCCTCTACATGTCGCAGCGAAACGGACTCCGAAATGGGGAAATGTAAATTTGCAGACTCCTAGTTTAGGTGGTGGGCCGAAGCTCAAAATCGTGCATTTGAACGATCCCTGGCGATAGAGGAGCTGGATTTTTCTGTATCGCTTTAAAACTCTTCTACAACCCTTAAAAAAATTATTGGCATGTCCAGTTCTTGCACATTTTTCAAGGAACAAACATTTTGTTTCTTTATCGACACAGGCATGTTTTCCGGACAACTATGGTCCGCATCCAATAAGAGCTCATATACATGACACCTTCATAAAATCCACCAATCGTATACCCCGATATTCAAGACGAGTAAAGTAGCAAGTAAACATTCACATGTGCATTTTGGTGAGCCGGTATATTGTCAGTGGTCGACTGGGCTTCAAATGTATGGAAAAAAGTCAAACAAATGACTAATTTCAGGTATCCTCTAAAGAAACATTGCAACATTACACTTAACCCTTGTGTTATCTTCGGGTAATTCTGACCCATCAGTCATTGTGACCCACCGTCGTATTGCGACAGATTTACCGCATACAAAAACAAAGTGAAGCATTTTCTTTTAACAGCTAGGCTGTCTCAGACCCCCCACATTGCAAAGGTTAAAAGAAAATTATTTTAATTTGTTTTTGTATTGGGTAAAATTGGGTAAACACAACGATGATTCGTTATGAACCTTTGGGTCATGTGACCCGAAGGCAGCACGAGGGTTAAACGAGCATATTTGTTATATTATTGCGCTGCTATTAGTCATCAGAGCAAGTTAACAGGTGATAATGAAATGTGCAGAACATTGGTCAAATGAATGTACAGTATTGTTTTATGTGTGTGTTGCCTAAACATATAATAATGACATAAATCAATGACATACGTAATTATAATTGGTCAAGAGTATGTATACCACATCAGTAACTCTTATCAATACATATTGACATCTCTGCACACTTGGAAAACGAACCTCATTAGCATAATACACGCATGTGCACAATTAATTGTATTGCTAGCAGTGTATTCAAGGCCACAAGTAGTTGCAATCTTGCTGTATGCATGTAGGTAGCAAACCAAAAGATGTAATCTACCCATTTACTGAAGCTAGTTGGTCCAAGTTTGTTCAGAGTCCATTGCAATTGCAAAATTGATAGCAAGGAAAGCATTCTTGCAGAAAAAGCAGTGGAAAGATTCAACTTAAATTCAGCACCTCAGAACCATTATGCTAGGAGCTAGGTAATGCTGGATTTCACAGGGGTGTTGCAGTAACTTCACCAACACAACAAATATAGCTAAGGCACGTAAGAGTGAAAATGCAGCTCTGGAGAAGGTTTTCTGTATTTTGTATGGCAAGATGTACAGTGGGGTCAGTGTATACAAATAACCTACTGCAAAATCAATTTTGCTGTTACAATCTTTATTTGAAAATTAGTTAACATACATTGCATGCTTATTAAAAGCACAGACAGGACGGGCAGGGCAGAGGAGAGGATGGGCAGGACAAAGAAGACCTATAATCTGATGTGGAATACCATGCCCCTCTAGTCGTCAGTGTCTGCTCCCATGTATTTTGTACAATAAAGGCTATAGAGTGAAGAGATTAAAAAACATAATCTTTAGATGTTTAAGGACAGAGCAAAAAAGACAATGACGAAGGTTAAAGGTCGGGAAATAACTTTTAGAGCAGACCGAGACCTATCGCTCGTTTGATTATGTTGACACAGCTCAGTCTCCCATCACCAGCCAGTTCAGTCTACTATCTCCAGTCAGCTCAGGGTCCCATCACCAGCCAGCTCAGTCTACCATCTCCAGTCAGCTCAGGGTCCCATCACCAGCCAGCTCAGTCTACCATCTCCAGTCAGCTCAGGGTCCCATCACCAGCCAGCTCAGTCTACCATCTCAAGTCAGCTCAGGGTCCCATCACCAGCCAGCTCAGTCTACCATCTCAAGTCAGCTCAGGGTCCCATCACCAGCCAGCTCAGTCTACCATCTCAAGTCAGCTCAGGGTCCCATCACCAGCCAGCTCAGTCTACCATCTCAAGTCAGCTCAGGGTCCCTTCACCAGCCAGCTCAGTCTACTATCTCCAGTCAGCTCAGTCTCCCATCTTCAGCCAGCTCAGGGTCCCTTCACCAGCCAGCTCAGTCTACTATCTCCAGTCAGCTCAGTCTCCCATCTTCAGCCAGCTCAGTCTACCATCACCAGCCAGCTCAGTCTACAGTACACTCAACAAGAGGTAGACACAAGACAGCTTACACCCTCTACCTGGAACACATTATAGCATCAGATGTTTAAAAACAGTCCAACTCGGATGTTGTGTATTACTTTTTACAGGGTTTTTGGGGATCACTTGCCAGGGCTACCCCATTCAGGGTCAGCCAGTGTCGATTTTAAGTCTCCACTAAACACAAGAGGAAGAGCCAAGACTACATAAACACTTTCAACATGCTACATATTATGGTATTTGTTGTATAAAAACGTCTCAATAATGTTCTCATATTTCTTTGTGTTTTTTGGCTATCCTGAGCTCAGCTAGCTAAATCTCCAGGTCAGTGAGTGCCCAACAATTTTAATCACCGCCACTGATTAAAAAAATGAAGAAAATCAGGTAAATTAAAGACAGACAGTGACACAGAAAGCAAGTATTTAATTAAAGCTCACCGAGCTACCATTGTGGTGCCGAGACTTGTAGGCTTACTAGGCTAGCTACTCGACACACGGTCACCTAGGTTGTTTTTACTATCAGCTGATCCTGTTACGAACCATTCGATTAGCTAACAAGATGATACACAAGTTCTGGTTGGTTGGAGAGTTAGGTAGTTGAGACGATTGCCTGATAAAATTGCTAACTTTGAACTAAGCTACAGAAAAAATGTGCAAGAATTGGATGTGCCAACAAACGAAAATGTTTTAAGAAAAAAACGACGTTGATAATATCAAAATTCCAGCTCCTCCATCGACGGGGACAGGTCATTTAAAAAACTAAAGCAGATACGTGGGCTCGGCCCACCACCTAGTTGGAGAAGGATGAGTTTAGCCTATTCATAGATGCCACTTACGTCACTTCCAAACAGACCGCCGCCATATGCACTACCGATCTCGCCCAGTATGGCCGCCCACACTGCCAATTTCAATGAGAAAGTGAGACAGAGATATGTCGGAAAAAAATCAATTTGAAGCTCCGATCCTTAGCCTATTTGTTACCCCCAGTTTTCTTTGGTTCCTTATTATCTGCCCCAGGCTTGTCCCAATTGGCTTTCCATGACAGAGCTAGCTATAAACACTTACCTTGTACATAACCCTCCCCATACAGTGGGGATTGCTTGAAGGCTTTCAAGAGTACGGATGTTTATCAGTATGCTGTGGCTGGATGGGTGAATGACGTGAAAGTGCGGCACATGGCCACCAAGGACTTATATTTAATCATGGGAAAGTTATTTATTATTTGAAAGAAATCAAATGTATGTTTTTGGTCGTAGTTTACTCTGACTAGGTAGCGAGTTGTTAGCTAAGTGGCTAAGAGCTAGCTAGCACTCATCTTAGTGCCACTTAAGCTCACGGCTAGCTCTCATTAATCTTGACAATGTTCTTTAATGTCAGGTGCAGGGCTTGAAATTTTGAGGCACTTTGAGGCACTTACGTTCTATGCACAAAAGTCATTTGTCCGAAACCTTTAAATAGCCTGACCTAGTGAAACGGTCAAAACTAGCCTGGCTAACGGAGGTCGCTTTCTCAGGCAAATGACGAATGAAACAGGCTCGGTTAAAGAAATCCAATATTCTGGCTATCTTCGGTAGGCTCGTATCTACCAAAAGCAGTCCTCCCTGACGTTTGTGGTGTAGATTGGAATACAACATTGTGAACACTGCCAGTGAGCGCCCGAGTCTGACTCTGAGGCTAACGTCAAAACCGGGGGACCAAGGCATGGCTGCCGCCTACTACTATGCGGGCGACGCATTCTCACTCAAATTGCATGACTTTCGTGACCCAAATCAA
Source organism: Osmerus eperlanus (assembly GCF_963692335.1). Classification (NCBI taxonomy): domain Eukaryota; kingdom Metazoa; phylum Chordata; class Actinopteri; order Osmeriformes; family Osmeridae; genus Osmerus; species Osmerus eperlanus. The sequence continues at coordinate 118,489 of NC_085037.1, forward strand.
AATTCTGATGCGACAGATCAATGGGGAATCGCGTTCTCTCTTAAAGGCTGTCCTCCTCGACCTGAGCAGAATTCACTGAGATGAACTTCACCGAAACAGAGGGAAAAAGCAGGCATATTGCAGGCATTTCTAAGGCCGAGTAGGTAGGTAAGATGGCGGCGCAAAGCTACAGTGACGTCATGTGAATCAAATCAATACAATGGCTGAAGCCTGTCGCTGAAAACAACCGTAACAGTGCGTGTCCACTGCAGCGACGCGAATCGCTTGCCATCGCTCGCTTTCCCACAGTGCACCACGCTCGGGGGGTGTCAGACAGATTAATGCAGAGTTGTAGTTCTCTAAAGTCACTGTTGTAATTCGTGTAACGTCATGGAAAAGTGTGCAGACTTGGGTTTACGTACTTGCAATATCGATCAAAATACAACTTGTAGCCTATACAAAATACAAAAAATGTTTAATAGACATACAAGTTGACATGTGTAAACACGTTTTATTATATTACTTGAAGTCTCTACTAATCTGTCGATACGACTACTGTAGGGAGTCCCAGCCGGGCAGGGTTGCCAGGTCTGTGTGACAAAACCAGCCCAATGGCCAATCAAAACCAGCCCAAAACCAGCCCAATGGCCAATAAAACCAGCCCAAAAACCAGACCAATATCAGAACTCAAAATATGCCCCTGCCGAACCGTATACACTGCTTTTAAAGTCCAACAGCATTGCTATCATTGCCAAATGTATTGTAATATCTACAAAGTAACACCAAATGTTTAGTATGCCAGCATTAAAAGCAGTGCAGGAGGTTTTCTCAGGAGACAGAGCATTAGGCACGTGTGCACATGCACAGTGCGTGTGTGTATGAGGGCTTGTCCCATGTCAATGTGTGTACGTGCTGATCTGGAGTCAGTTTGGTAGGATTTGGGTATAAATAATTTCATTTAAAATATGGATTTTTATTAGTGGTGGGCCGTTATCGGCGTTAACGCGCTGTGACTCTTATCGGTGATTAAAAAAAATATCGCCGTTAATCTATTCTCAAAGTTGGGTTGGGAGCTGGGTCTATACTACACAAACTATGATGACTTTCACCTTGATGTTTTAGCGCGGATGTATACCTAGCCGAATTGCACTGTAGGGGGCGAGAACGAGTCTTCGAACCTGTGTGTATGCCTTGTGTAAGAAATTATCACATCAAACGTGACGTGCTAACATGGATGCAGCTATGAAGCCGCCTGGTTTGCTTCAGGGAAAATTTATTTTTAAGAAGCTTCCTAATGGAAACCTCGACAAGACTAAGGTTATTTGCTATGGAAGCAAATCGTTACCAAAATTCAAATGCAAATGCATTTCCAGAAATGCATTTGCATTTTAAGAATGTGGCTGCATTATTTGACTCATAAATGAAATTTGTAATCAATCATCCTATTTGCATTTTAATTTTCTTCTTCAAGAGTGCTCAATCTTTCACTTAATTAAAATGAAAAAGAAATTTGAGATTTAATTTTCAAAACATGCCCCAGCAAATAGATACCAAAATTCAAATTGAAATGTAAAATTTGAAAATTAAAATGCATTTCCAGAAATGCATTTTCATTTTAACCCTCGTGCTGCCTTCGGGTCACATGACCCAAAGGTTCATAACGAACCATCGTTGTGTTTACCCAATTTTACCCAATACAAAAACAAATTAAAATAATTTTCTTTTAACCATCGCAATGTGGGGGGTCTGAGACAGCCTAGCTGTTAAAAGAAAATGCTTCACTTTGTCTTTGTATGCGGTAAATTTGTCGCAATACGACGGTGGGTCACAATGACTGATGGGTCAGAATGACCCGAAGATAACACAAGGGTTAAGAATGTGGCTGCAAAATCCTGACCACAATTCAAATTCAAATGCATTTCCAGAAATGCATTTTCATTTTAAGAACGTGGCTGCAAAATCGTGACCACAATTCAAATTCAAATGCATTTCCAGAAATGCATTTTCATTTTAAGAACGTGGCTGTAAAATCGTGACCACAATTCAAATTCAAATGCATTTGCAGAAATGCAAAATGAACGAAAAAGCATTCTGAGCGGCGCAGCAGAGTGACGTCAGTAGCCGCTCTTCTTCAGCTCCCTGCTGACCGAGCTACCCATCTTGTTCGGTAGGGAGCGGTGTGCACATCTGCATTGCATTACATTGCAAATGTGCCGGGAAATTGATTGAATTGCCGGGTCTTTAGAGCAGCGTTCCCCAACCGGTGCCCACCGGTCCGCGGACCGGTACTGGTCCGTGGGTCATTTCGTACCGGGCCGCACAAAAAATTAATTGATTATCAGAGTCTTAAAGACGTTTTATTCTGAAAAATGACCTGATTCTCTCCTTCTCCGCGGGCCTTTTCCCCTGAGCAAAAAAGCTCTGCAAAGACGTGTGTTTACTCATTTTTTAGCAAGTTTGTGGGCTTTATTGAACAGTATCATGCGCGTCTCTTCCTCTTGACACATGACAACCCAGCTAACACATGACGTTGCGGCAACGTTGCCAGTAAGTGCTCAGTTGGTAACCCGCGACGTTACCTTCTGGCAACGTTGTGGCAACGTCGTAGCTACGTTATAAAGGGAATGTTGCCAGTTGGTCCCATGGACAACGTTGCCACGACGTTGTACCTTGGTCGGCTGGTTACGTTATTTTTAGACCCGTGGGCAACGTTGCCGCGACGTCGTACCTTGGTCGGCTGGTTACGTTATTTGTTGGTCCCCTGGACAACGTTGCCGCAACGTCGTACCTTGGTCGGCTGGTTACGTTATTTTTTGGTCCCCTGGACAACGTTGCCGCAATGTCGTACCTTGGTCGGCTGGTTACGTTATTTTTTGGTCCCCTGGACAACGTTGCCGCGACGTCGTACCTTGGTCGGCTGGTTACGTTATTTGTTGGTCCCCTGGACAACGTTGCCGCGACGTCGTACCTTGGTCGGCTGGTTACGTTATTTTTTGGTCCCCTGGACCACGTTGCCGCGACGTTGTACCTTGGTCGGCTGGTTACGTTATTTTTAGACCCGTGGGCAACGTTGCCGCGACGTCGTACCTTGGTCGGCTGGTTACGTTATTTGTTGGTCCCCTGGACAACGTTGCCGCGACGTCGTACCTTGGTCGGCTGGTTACGTAATTTTTTGGTCCCATGGACAACGTTGCCGCGACGTTGTACATTGGTCGGCTAATTACCTTATTTTTAGACCCGTGGACAACGTTGCCGAGACGTTGTACCTTGGTCGGCTGGATACATTAATTTTGGTACCATGGGTTAAGTTGCGGCTAAGTCGCTCTTTGGTCGCAGGACAACGGATCTCGAGTGCATATAGTGGTTTATCCAGAGATGGAGAGATCACACTGGACTGCTCTCAGTTCTGACACTTTTGCAATGTACCCATAGTCTACATGAATTTCAATCACACACAATATTAAATGTTGCACCCAGCACGTATAAATGTAGACAATGCATATTATTCATGTGCAGCTCAGCCCCAGCATGTCATTGGTCATCAATTTTCTCATATGCAGAAACATAGCTTTAATAAATAAGACTGAATCTGGAATATAATTTAGTCTTTCATTCTTTACTATAAACATGTACAAAAGCAATCAATGTGTGATGTGTAACATGATTAAGCAAACATTCTTTGTATAGCACACCAAAGCTGTATGACACACAATGCAAATTTGTGCTCCAATAATTTTTGTGATACAAAATTGTTAAATGTGACCAAAAGGTAAGCGACTCTTAAGAGTTTCATTTCCAAAGGCAAGTCATCACAGAATATTACAATTCTTCCTTAGCAAACCTGCCCCTCAGTCTGCCCCTGAGCAACAACTTTGCGCATGCCCATTTCAACGCATCGCTCAAATTGGGGTTTCAGAAGAGATTTTGCAGGGGTTCAACACCGTCTTGTACGCATTGGATTTCAACTGGAAATTAGCTACTTCAAAGGTGAGTTTCTTTACAGAAATATATAAACATATTTTAAGAAATTTGATGGGGCATACTTATACGTATATGTTTGAAATGTAGGCCATTTAGCCTGTTTATGTGCTATCAGATTCACATTGTTTACGTTAGGATTTCGATAGCTACAGTACAGTACTGTAGAGGTTAAACCCTCCAGAAAGTTATGTTGAAATACTGAAAATGCATAGGCCTACATGTTTTCAAAGTTTAGCTTCTCACAAATCACCCACAAAAGAATCAGTGAAAATAAACGTTCAGAACTGTTAAAAAACCTTGTCCCAAAATAGTTTATTTAGCCCGGAATTTTCAAAGACTGTGGAGCTAGCGTGGCTGATCACGTTTTAATCACAGCAATGGCGTCTATAAAAGTATCATGTCACTAATTTTTCCAATTTGTACATGACATCTTTTTTTGGATAAGTTTATTCGTTTTAACCTTTTAGATGCGTGAGTTTTAAATATTTCCGACGCTTCCACCAGTTATTTTTCCAAAACGGCAGCTAGGTTGCTTTAATTAGCTTCCGTTACCTAGCAACCTAGCATAATACTCGTAGCAATGCTACTACCTGCTAGTGTTACTTGTTAGCCTACTAATTGTAAATTTTGAAGCCATACTATAGCGTTTGTCATATAGTTTTTGTCTATCGGAAAACAGTCGGTTGGAATGTTCAGAATCACACATGTGCGACGCTACGATGTGGGGCCCTGCTTTCGAACGATCACATATGTGCAATGCTACTCCTTTTATATCAATATGCTATAACTATGTACATAAACTACATTCCATTTTCATTTCTGTACAGATTATCCTACCACCGTCACACGGCCTAGCACTGTGTCCCTGGGAAATGATGGTAAAGTAATGAATGACCGTTTAAAACAGTGACAATAATTGTATGAGCCATGGCAACCTAAAGGCTATGTTTTGAAGCAAAAGCATGACTTAAAACTTTTGCATCACCAGATTCCATACCCCTAGATGTCAACTCTGGTCTGGTGGAGGTGAACCAATTGGGGGCCCAGGAAAACAGCTGGCAGCCAGGCAAGTGCAAATATAAGACACTCAAAAAAATATATGCTTTGTATACAACCATTCAAGGTAACATTTGTTATTTACATAAATGTTACAGCTAATCTAGAAGAACCACAGTGTATGCCAATCATGCTAACTCTTGTAAACTTGTTTTACTTGTCTTTAATGATAGACACATTACAGGTTATGCTCCGGAAGATGGAGACATTGGAGGAGAACCAGCGAGAGGCTCTCCTATTCAGGCGACTACAGGGCAGACACACTGCCAGTGCCAGTGATGGACCTACAGGTGGCCCAAACACAGGCTGAACTCCAAGACGCCTTAAGCGAGGAGCGCCTTAAGGTGCTGGAGTTGCGAAAGAGAGTGGTAAGTGTTTGGAGATGCCATGAACTATGGCTTACACGCAGCGTTCAACGTTCACATTGGTGCTGACAATAAGTTCATGACTTCTAATTCCAGACGCTGTAAAGAAGTGGAAGACGGGACTGGGAGAGAAAGCTGTGGAGCTCCTCATAGAGGAGACACTCAAACACAACCCGGCAGCCCGTTCAAAACAAGCCAGGTGAATGAATCATGATTGCAGCTTCCATATCCAACCTTTCACATGGCTATGTGACACAAATCTAGAATCACATGTTTTTTTGATGATGTATATTATTTTAGATGTGATTTTTTTATGACTTGTATAGCGCCTTTTTACACGTGCAATTATGTTGATAGAACACTAACTTATTTTGTGCTTCATTGTCAGGGCCAACAGACAGGACCTGTAGCGGGGACTGGCAGAAGATTTTAATTCACTGTTTGGCACTTTGTTTGAAATAAAATGACAATGTTACATGGAAATGCTGCCTTGTTTATGATTAGCTGGAGTTAGGCTACACATCACACAAACCTCCTAAAGTTGGCTACCATGTAGCCTATTATCCCTTGTGTTATCTTCGGGTCATTCTGACCCATCAGTCATTGTGACCCACCGTCGTATTGCGACAGATTTACCTCCTACAAAAACAAAGTGAAGCATTTTCTTTTAACTGTCGGGCTGTCTCAGACCCCGCACATTGCAATGGTTAAAAGAAAATAATTTTTATTTGTTTTTGTATTGGGTAAACACAACGGTGGTTCGTTATGAACCTTTGGGTCATGTGACCCGAAGGCAGCACAAGGGTTATACAAGAACAAGTAGCATTTTGGGCAAATGAGGTCTGCATATGAACCGCCCCAATATAAGCAGTAGAATTGAGAAATATAGGTTACTTAGTTAACGTTGCAGTTACGGACTGGCAACGTCGGAAAATGACGTTGCTAGGAGGTCGCGGTTACAGACTGGCAACGTCGGAAAATGACGTTGCTAGGAGGTCGCGGTTACGGACTGGCAACGTCGGAAAATGACGTTGCTAGGAGGTCGCGGTTACAGACTGGCAACGTCGGAAAATTACGTTGCTAGGAGGTCGCGGTTACAGACTGGCAACGTCGGAAAATTACGTTGCTAGGAGGTCGCGGTTACGACTGGCAACGTCGGAAAATGACGTTGCTAGGAGGTCGCGGTTACAGACTGGCAACGTCGGAAAAATAACGTTGCCACGACGTCGCGGTTACGGACTGGCAACGTCACAAGATTACGTTGCGGTTACGTTCTGGCGTCCCACAGATGCACGGTCCCGCAACGTCGCCAAAGACGTTGCGGCAACGTATGTTTGATCATCGAGTGACGTTGCGGCAACGTAAGGGCAACGTAACTGTGTTAGCTGGGAAGTGACAGTTACCACTCAATGAAGCCTGTTTGAGACAACAACTCTATCGGTGTTTTGGATGAAGGCTATCCTGAGATCGCCACTAAAGCACTGAAAACCCTGCTTCCATTTCCAACATCAAGCGGGATTTTCTGCCGTGACAGCAATCAAACAAAATTATGGAATAGGCCTGAACTGGATATAAGGAACGCACTTCGGGTGTCACTGTCGTAGCTTATAGTCACACACAACAGTGGGACTGACACATCGAAAGCTAGATAGTAACAATATAACGATGGAAAACCAGGCTAAGAAACTTAAAGATGGGTCAAAACGGCTGTTTATTTTACATAAAACTCCCAAAACTATTTTTCGCTCAAATCAGCTAAACTATTTTTCTCGCGCGCTCCGCGCGCTCGCATTAGGTGTGGAAGTCACTAACTAGGATCAAACCCAGAATGTACATGCATTAGCAGCGCAGCTGTCCAGGGCCTATCTTTCCTCCCAGTCCGTTCTGCCGGTCCGTGAAAATATGTCTTACATGAAAGTGGTCCGTGGCGCAAAAAAGGTTGGGGACCGCTGCTTTAGAGGACGCATCACAGACCATGGCGCTCCCTCAAATTGTGCAAACACTGTTAGAATTAGCTGAACAGGTAGAATCTAATAATATATCTGAGTCTGATGCCCGTGACCGAGTAGAACAAGTCATAGAGAGCTTGGCTGCATACTCTGCCGTCACAGATTTACACATTAATAGTAGCTCTGCCACTGTTTTAGTCATTGTTTGACATCAAGTTGCTCAGTCTGTGATGCGTCCTCTAAAGACCCGGCAATTCAATCAATTTCCCGGCACATTTGCAATGTAATTGCAATGCAGATGTGCACACCGCTCCCTACCGAACAAGATGGGTAGCTCGGTCAGCAGGGAGCTGAAGAAGAGCGGCTACTGACGTCACTCTGCTGCGCCGCTCAGAATGCTTTTTCGTTCATTTTGCATTTCTGCAAATGCATTTGAATTTGAATTGTGGTCACGATTTTACAGCCACGTTCTTAAAATGAAAATGCATTTCTGGAAATGCATTTGAATTTGAATTGTGGTCACGATTTTGCAGCCACGTTCTTAAAATGAAAATGCATTTCTTGAAATGCATTTGAATTTGAATTGTGGTCACGATTTTGCAGCCACGTTCTTGAAAATGAAAATGCATTTCTGGAAATGCATTTGAATTTGAATTGTGGTCAGGATTTTGCAGCCACATTCTTAAAATGAAAATGCATTTCTGGAAATGCATTTTAATTTTCAAATTTTACATTTCAAATTGAATTTTGGTATCTATTTGCTGGGGCATGTTTTGAAAATTAAATCTCAAATGTCTATTTCTTTTTCATTTTAATTAAGTGAAAGATTGAGCACTCTTGAAGAAGAAAATTAAAATACAAATAGGATGATTGATTACTAATTTCATTTATGAGTCAAATAATGCAGCCACATTCTTAAAATGCAAATGCATTTCTGGAAATGCATTTGAATTTTGGTAACAATTTGCTTCCATAGTTTGCAACTTGTGCTATGCGGAATTAGTTTACTGTAGGAGTTCTTCCAGTTTCAAATACCACCTAAACGCAAAGCATTCCGCTAATGCGGAAGATGCCGGGCCAAGCACTGATGTAGCGCAGGCGAAGAGTCGTCGTCAAACTACGATGTTTAAGTGCAACCGAGGCAAGCCCGTCAGCACAGCTCTATCAGCCAAGCTAACTAATCTAATAAACAGTTAATAAACACAAGTACATCTTATTGAACATAATTTATTTTCATCACCAATTATCATAGTAGAACAGCTTTCTCAAGCAGTTTGTGATGCATTTTGGAAACAGGAGATGAGCTCCTGGTCTAATGCGCCACCTGGCTTGAGAAACCCGTTCTCAAAGACTTACTTTTAGTCATTATTTGGGTAGCACACATATTCTGAATGCCTTCGGCGGAATACAAATGAGCCATTTTAACCTAGATGAATCTAGATTAACGCCTAGATTACAGTGAGATTAATCTAGATTAAAAAAAATAATCTATGCCCATAGATCACTAATATATCAATTTTTACTATTTCAAACCAAGTTTCTTGTGGCTTTTAAGACTATCTTAACTCACCAAAGGCCACAGCTTGGTGGGCTTCTCTTGCAAGCTATGTCAGTTCCTCTGTCATTCTGATATTATACATATACAGCGGACAAAAAATTCAACCCGCGGCAACACTTCAAAAGTAGCCCAATTCCGCGGGAAAACCGCGGACCTGGCAACACTGCAGCCTGGCTAGCTAGCTAATAGGGACTTTAAGCAGCGACGGTTGAAGGGACGGCTACGGCGTTCGAGAAAACTAAAATCCACTTTGCGCATGCGCGATTCTATCTCGAAATGTCCTGCCGTTGTAGCCCAACTGTCTACTACGTGAGAGCGACTGGTTTGCCGTACTCTGAAAAACGTCGGATTTCAAGCAGGTGATTATACGTTTTTATCGTATTTGACACTGTCATTTCGTTTACATTCCATTCTACCGTTAGTAGCTTTATGGATTATTAGTATATTTGTTAAAGATACTGGCTAATTTGACCGATTTTCCTCTTTGTTCATAGACATGTCATCATTTGCCAAAACTCAAGAGGATGCTAGACCACAGTACTGGTAAGTAACATTACCGTTAGTTAGCCAGTCTAACGTTGTAGCTAACAAATTGGCTATTCTCAACAGTTTTTATTAGAATTATTTATCAAGACAGGTATCTTAACTATAGCATACTTTATATCCAAAACTATGTAGCAGGTCATATTTTGAAGCTTGGTTAACTAGTTGCCCAAATGTATCTAGTGCCCCCATGGAGTGGACAGAGAGGCATGATGTGATACTCGCAAGAGAAATTCTAGTTTCGGAGCCTTTCCGATTCAAGAAGGGGAGTGTGGACAAGGGGAAGACTTGGTCTACTATAGCAGACGCCCTGAATAGTTCCCTGGACCTTCAATTTAAAGTTTCACAAAGGTCTGTGAGAGAGAGGTTTGCCCTGATCCAGGACAAATATAAGAAGAAAAATAGTAAAGATGAGAGGAGTACCGGGACATCAATATAAATCACAGAATTAGATCAATTAATTGAGGAAATAACAGAAAAGGAGAAGGCAGTCGAAGAAATGAGAGGATGTAGTGACAGAGGGAAGATCGATGCAGACAGGGCCAAAGCAGAGGAGGCTAGGAAGAGGGCCATGGAGAGGATAGGCCAGACAAAACGAAGGCTGAGTGAGGATGGAGAGGAGTTAAGCAACAAGCATAGGAGAAGTGGCAATGATACAATTGCATTTTTGAGAGAGAGAAGTCAAATTGACAGAGAGCTGAGAGAGAAAGAGCTAGAATATAAAAAGCAAGAGATGGAGGAGCAAGCTAGGAGGGCACAACAGTCGCAGCAGCAGATGATAGATGTGATGGGCGGCTGTGGCTCAGGGGGTAGAGAGGGTTGTCTGTTAATCGCAAGGTTGGCGGTTCAGTCCCCGACTCCTCCTATGTGCCGAAGTATCCTTGAGCAAGACTCTGAACCCCAAGTTGCTCCCGATTGGCAGGCCGGCACCTTGCATGGTAGCTCGCTGCCGTCGGTATGTGTGAGTGAGAGTATGAATGGGTGAATGAGAGGCAAACATTGTAAAGCGCTTTGAGTGCCGCTAAGGTAGAAAAGCGCTATATAAATGCAGTCCATTTACCATTTACCATGTGATACAAATGATGCAGCAACAGCAGGCCCAAATGCAGGCTACCCAGGCCATGCTCCTTCAGCAGCAGCAAGGGCAAGCATTGCTTGCTGTAATTGAAAGATTAACCAAATAGTGATTCAGTGATTCAATTTAAGAGGTAATGTCTGAAGCACTAGATATGTAGCATCTGTCAGCTGTGCTTTTGATGAAAGCAATGTTATTACACTTTATGTACACTGTAAATTCTACTTGTGAACACTTTGGCTGGTGTCTTACAAATCTTGTTGACATTTGATATCATGTTGGTTACTTTTAGAAACATGTCAGGCAACTTGTGTTTTCTTTTTTTCTCTTGCAGTGAAACTGGACTGGAGCATATTCAGTGTCTTGCCATCCTGCTCTAATTGAAAAACTCACAAAATAAAATAAATAAATAATAATAAAATAAATAATAATATAAACAAATCATTTTGAGATGACCGATGTTTAATAATAAAACAAAATATTATACATGCATGTCGGGACATTGCTCTTTATTAAGGTGAGATCTTATAGTCTTGCTACTATAACATGTCTTGATTAACAATTAAATACAATTTTATACTACAATCTTATCATTATATATATTCACACTAATACCATAAAAATGTCAAAGGTGTATAGAATTTAGTAATTTATTTCAATGGATTTGTGGGTTAAGGCTTTAGCCTTAGTTAACATATGCACTCGACAGAGAGTAAATAATTCATGAAAAATAGTCCAGAATGTGTGGAGGATCCAATTTAAAAAATGTGGATGTCTGATTACCATACAGGCAAGTGAGTGCATTTCTTAATAAAGCAGATACAATGTTTGCCTACGCTACTCAACCCAATTTTTAAATTTTTCTTAAAGTCCATGAACTTAAAATAATTGGCGATGTCTCCAAACATCCACTCTACAGACACTCTCACTTCACTCATGCATTTGTTGAATGCCATCATCTGGGGAGTGAGATTGACATTTCTGAATGGGGCCTGGAGGTGGACACGCAGTGGATATGCAGGATCTCCATATAGGCACATTGGATGGCCGGCTGGGGACACTGCATGCTGTTCCATTACAGGTAGTAAACCAGAGTCTGCTAAAAGCCCTGAATCATGTTTCCTTCCCTCTGCAAAACAAAATAGGTATTATTTATTACATCAAACTCAGCATTAGGAGTAGGCCTAAATGTGTTTTTTTTCTGTAACACTTTGTCACATAAGTCAGGGAACTTACCTACTGGACCATGTAGGTGGGCAATTAAGCCATTTGGGATGGCAACTGCCTGGAACTTCAAGCTATGCACTCTTTTGTGGCCATTGTACATCACCCGCTGGTTCATTCCTGGTCTGGCGATAGGTCGTACTGTGCCGTCTATGAAGCCAAAGCAGTTGTCCAGTGGTGCGCCCATTTGTTGTATGCAGTCAGCATATGTTTGCAAAGCAACTGGGTTTAAAATTGTATTGTTCCACTCGGTAATTCGGCGATGGTGAACATCGTAAATGAAATCTAGCACGCAATTTGTTGCCATGCACAAGACTGGTACTGGTCGCTGCCCAAATCGCTGCATCATGTCGCTATAACGGCATGGGTATGTGAGCTTCTTTAGTAGCATGCAGAGCGCCTCTGTGCCAGCCACCACACTTCTCTGCTCGCAGACGAACTCGTCGGGTATGCCAAGAGCCTCCACCAGCAGTGGTATGTCAGTTTTTCTCTCAGAATCCGTATGCTTCTTAAATGAAATATAGACCAAATAATGTTCTTAATGTAGCTATTAACCAAACATTTTTCCCAAATATATTTTCTATAAAGGTCAGATAGGTAGAACTTCATAACTCGTTTTGCTGCAGTTCAAAACGAGCCAATTAGCTCAAACCATCATAACCCCAATTTATCAGACTTGATGAGTCTTCCCAAATTATTTCAGAACTGAATGTTATAATAACCCTCTTCATGCACTAATACCATTTATTAATACAACATTATCACAGCCTAACTGTTTATCCCAAACAGTATGCCAGGCTCTGATAAAACTCTCAAATAAAACTTAAAACCAAATTACATTTACATTTAGCAGACGCTCTTATCCAGAGCGACTTACAGTACGTACAGGGACATTCCCCTGAGGCAAGTAGGGTGAAGTGCCTTGCCCAAGGACACAACGTCAGTTAGCATGACCGGGATTCGAACTGGCAACCTTCGGATTACTAGCCCGATTCCCTCACCGCTCAGCCAACTGACTCCAAATTACAATTAAACTTCAAATAAAAGTACATTTAGTTATTTTCTCTTTCTCATTTTTAACCAAATTATATCTAATACCTTTATCAAAACTCTTAAAAACCCTAGATTTTACTATTTTGACTTAAAATGTTATCCCATATACCCTCAAAGTATATTCATAGTTTCCTCTTAAAAACATCAGTGTTTAAACCAATCATCTCTTCACATCCACAAAACGTTCTCATGTTTCATTTCATAACCTTCCAAGATCCTCTCTAAACCAATCTTTTATCTTTGACCAACACAGCTGGTTAGCGTTTACCGTCTATTCACTTAATTTTAGTATAACTCTTCCAATTGTATTAGAACCAATTTATAAACCAGGGGTTAAATTTCTGCATTTTTACCGAATACCATCACACATCACAGATTTTCCGCCTATAAATACAAGTTCTGGTCGGAAAGGCTTAAAAAAATAAAAAATAAATCCCTGTTTGGCTAGGAATTATAACAAATGTTGATCACGCATTTGTTAACCACCAAACTTGGAATTCATCTAAACGAACACATCAGCATTAATACTCACATAATTATGCAGAACTATACCCTCTGGGATCACCTTTGTAAGATCTCAAGTAACGGGACTCTTTTAGCCCCCACCTTTCTCCAACTCTCCTCGGGATTTCTGTAACTTCTTGGTCAAAGAAAAAAAGCACGAGATTGATAAAAGTCAGTGATCTCACAATTTGACAACTTGTTAGATTTTGCACTGAAGGCAATTATGGTCCTTGGAGGACACCTAGTGGATCTTTTTATTTTATTTTTTAAAGAACGACAGATCTGTTTAAAATACCGTTCAACTCAACCCGACTCCACACAAATATTACTTTTTCAGGGACTGTAACCCTCTTGTACCGGAGAGGACAAAGAAAAGACACACCACACTCCTCTCTCTTTTTATTAAACTCAATCTGACTCCACACAAATAGACAGTGTTCAGGGATTCTAACCCTTGGAGAGGACTCTAACCTCCCTCTTGACAAAGACAACGTGTTCAGGGACTCTAACCCTTGGAGAGGACTCTAACCTCCCTCTGGACAAAGACAACGTGTTCAGGGACTCTAACCCTTGGAGAGGACTCTAACCTCCCCTTGGACAAAGACAACGTGTTCAGGGACTCTAACCCTTGGAGAGGACTCTAACCTCCCCTTGGACAAAGACAACGTGTTCAGGGACTCTAACCCTTGGAGAGGACTCTAACCTCCCCTTGGACAAAGACAACGTGTTCAGGGACTCTAACCCTTGGAGAGGACTCTAACCTCCCCTTGGACAAAGACAACGTGTTCAGGGACTCTAACCCTTGGAGAGGACTCTAACCTCCCCTTGGACAAAGACAACGTGTTCAGGGACTCTAACCCTTGGAGATGACTCTAACCTCCCCTTGGACAAAGACAACGTGTTCAGGGACTCTAACCCTTGGAGAGGACTCTAACCTCCCCTTGGACAAAGACAACATTTAAACGGTTGATTTCCCACCACTGTTGGTTTGACTAGGTACGATGAAACATAGTAATAGTCTAAATTTGGTTCTCAGTTCCGAATAGCAGTACTTTGAATTAACAGGTGTCTGCTTACCTTTTTTTTATGTTGAGGCGCCTCTGACGATTACGTCTGCCTCCTCGTACCGGTGTATGGGTCTTTCTGGGCCGGAACCCTCTGGACTCCCTCTTTTCAGCGTCGGGGTCACCCTTTGAAGGATTCATATGTGTCTATTCCAATATGTAATGATGGTATTCAATGACACAAATCTGTGTTCTAGAAAGAGTGGTCTGGAGTCGCAGAGGTCCGATAATATCAGCTTTAATGCAGCAGTTGGAAATCAACAAGTACAGAGCTCTGGGGTTGTCTAAGTTTCCCTACCCGCAACAGAGTTTGGGCTGGTTCACGAAGTCCAACTGGCTATCTTTCCCTGCCCCAGCATATCATATACAATGCAATTGAAAACACAAGTATCAAAAAAAGGGTTGAGCTTGTTCTCTCGTGCGTCAGGGAGTTGTTCTTGCCTACGCGCGTCCCACCTGCTCGGGTGCCATCTCCACCCAGTTTCAAGGTTGTTTCTGAAAATGAAGAGATAGAGACACAAAGAACAGCCTGCTTCCCACACTCAGTGTGAGACCCAATGTTTAAGCCTGAGCACACTTCTAAGTTCATAACTTTAATAAGCACAATGCATAACTTTAATAAGCACAATATATTCTTTACTATACAAACGTATACTGCACTTTGTAGACGTGCATTTACAGTTCTTTGTGGTCGCTATGAAGAGAGGTTACGTACAAGAAGAACGGTAGGCTAATTATCTTGAACATTTTGGCTGTTAGTATTATAGCTAAACGTAGCAGCTCATATGGACTATACCTGTAAACAAACCAAAACATACATGATTTTACCTTTGCAGATCGTATTATGGCTGAGGGCAAGGCGGAGGTCACATGTTGTGTGGACATACCCCCGATCACGCTATTGGTGGGACACAGTTGTGCCGGATTTCACCCCTGCACAGTTTGTTCAAAACTTTCGAGTGTCCCGGGAGTCTTTTGAATACATTTGCGATCAGGTCAGGCATCTCATGGGCAGAGTGAACACAAATTACCGTCTCGCTGTTCCTCTGAGAAAACGTGTAGCAATTGCTCTCTGGAAGCTGGCCACCGGCAGCAAATATAGGTCCATCAGCCACCTTTTTGGTGTTGGTATAAGCACAGTGTTCAACTGTGTTGAGGATTTCTGCGACGCTGTCATAAATATCCTGCTTCCTCAACACATCGCTACTCCGGATGCTGCCAAGCTCATTGAAATGGCCACGTTCTTCCATAACCACTGGAGAATACCACAGTGTGTTGGCGCAATAGACGGAAGCCACATCCCCATCATTGCACCTGAGGAGTATCCCCGGGACTACTTTAACAGGAAAGGGTGGCACTCGATCGTCTTACAAGGAGTTGTGGATGGGAAAGGCCTGTTTTGGGACGTGTGTGTGGGCTATGCAGGGAGTGTGCATGATGCTCGAGTGCTAAGGCAGTCCGAGCTACTAAATGATGGGGAATTACTGGGAAAGAACAAAATGGCCATCTCTGGCATCAACGTTGGACACTATTTAATTGGTGACCCGGCTTACCCCATGCAGAACTGGCTTATGAAGCCCTTCTCCGACACTGGCAGACTGTCAGCAGAGCAACACACGTACAACTACAGACTGAGCAGTGCACGCTCAGTTGTAGAGATGGCTTTTGGGAGACTAAAGGGGCGATGGAGATGTCTCCTCAAAGGAAATGACTGCAAGCTGGAGCTGAGCAAGATGATGACGACCTGCTGTGTACTTCATAATATTTGTGAAGAGCATGGTGACAATTTCATTGAGGAGCACGACAGGCAGTTCAACATTCAGCCTCCAGGTCAGGCATTGCCTGACCATGGTGAGCTGGAAGGGGCAGACATTAGGGCAGCCATAATGAGCTACTTCAACAGAAGAGAAGAATAAATGTTTGTACTGCATAGATAATTCAATTGCGAAGAGTCCCGTACAGTCTCCTCCCTTAACTGTGTTCTGTTCTGTTTACCTGATAAAAGCTGCACATCTCATCAATTCAAGTTTGAGTTGTTATTCACATATTTAAAATTGAAGAACAAGAATAAATGGATACATAATTATATTTTTATTAATAAATAGTTAAACATAAAAACAAGAATAAATAGATAATTATATTTTAAATTCATAAATAGTTAGATATAACAATGCATATTTCATTTATTGGCTTGGGACTCCATCGCCGTCACCATGGGGGGGGGGGGGGGGGGTAAGCCACCCCCCCGGAAATGAATCTCTGCAGGTCGGGATGTCTGCATTAATGCACAACACATCTTACCTCCTTTGGCTTGCTGTACAGAGCTAGATGGTGCCGGTGAGCTGCTGTCCCGTGTACGGTGTTCATTTTAGGACATCCTCAGATCTCAGACTCAAACGAAAAGGCGTCAAGTCTCAGACCAAAAGTCGTCAGACTCAGGCGAAACGGCTTCAGTCTCAGAAAAACCTCTGTCATTCTCAGACAAAACACTCTCAAACCAAACATCATTCTAAGACGAAACGCTCTCAAACTAAACGGCATCATTCTAAGACGAAACGCTCTCAAACTAAACGGCGTCATTCTCAGACAAAACTCTCTCAAACTAAACGGCGTCATTCTCAGACAAAACGCTCTCAAACTAAACAACATCATTCTAAGACGAAACGCTCTCAAACTAAACGGCGTCATTCTCAGACAAAACTCTCAAACTAAACGGCGTCATTCTCATACAAAACGCTCTCAAACTAAACTGCGTCATTCTCAGACAAAACGCTCTCAAACTAAACAACGTCATCCTCAGACAAAACGCTCAAACCAAACAACATCATTCTCAGACAAAACGCTCTCAAACCAAACGACGTCATTCTCAGACAAAACGCCCTAAAACTAAACTTTGTCAAAAAATGTTTTGTCAAAGCTAGCTAGATGAGGGAGCTGTTGACTAGCTTTCTGAATTAGCTAAAGTAGCAGCTTTTAAAGTGAATACCATGGTGTTGTTTCTGTTAACTGGTACAGCAAGAACTTACTTTTGATATAATACGAAATAGTTGTTTTCTGCAAGCTAGTTCACTCGTGTAAAGTAAACCCGTGTGTAGTCCTCTGGTTGCCATGGATACTACAAACAAACTTTGCTAAAGAATCATAAACGTCATCAACACGCGGTGCGACGATCTGAACAACTGTTCCGCCCATATATATATATATATATATGTATCTATGGTTCCGCCAGTACAATCAAAGAACTTATACCAGAGCCCATAGGTTTGTTTGTAGTATCCATGGCAACCAGAGGACTACACGTGGGTTTACTTTACACGAGTGAACTAGCTTGCAGAAAACAACTATTTCGTATTATATCAAAAGTAAGTTCTTGCTGTACCAGTTAACAGAAACAACACCATGGTATTCACTTTAAAAGCTGCTACTTTAGCTAATTCAGAAAGCTAGTCAACAGCTCCCTCATCTAGCTAGCTTTGACAAAAAAAATTCAGACAAAGTTTAGTTTGAGAGCGTTTTGTCTGAGAATGACGCCGTTTGGTTTGAGAGCGTTTTGTCTGAGAATGACGGCGTTTAGTTTGAGAGCGCTTTGTCTGAGAATGACGGCGTTTGGTTTGAGAGCGTTTTGTCTGAGAATGACGGCGTTTGGTTTGAGAAGCCGTTTCGCCTGAGTCTGACGCCTTTTCGTTTGTGTCGGACACTTGAGTCTGAGATCTGAGGATGTCCTAAAATGAACCCGTGGCAGCGGCAAAGTTGTTTCCTCACCCTCCTCCACTTCCACATCAGTGACAGACAACTCTATAAATAGCCAAATCAATAGAATTGTGTCTTAAAAATAGTCTTGCAAACTACACTTACAACTTCAGTCTTTTTGTGGTCACAAACGTCAACTCGTGAAAACATTTACTTTTTACTTTTGTAGCCATGGTTACGGAATGTTAGCTAAATAGCAAGAGCTAACCTATCAGCTGTTTTAGCAACTAGCGTCAGCTGCTAACGTCAACAACTTTAACGTTACCAAGCGATTTAATGTAATGTTAAAAGGAGACACAGTTAATAAATATATTTAATGACTTGACGTAATGAGAAGACCTACCTGAAGCAGCGAAACTTTGTCCGCTGTCATCCATCAATTCCTCCAGCATTGCTGTGGCTGAATTCAGCGCCCCCCTCACCTGTCAAGCCGGTCTGTCACCTAATACCGACTCCAGGATGTCGTAATATGTTTTTTTTTTTTAAGACGACCACTGCCACTTCGCCCAAGGTCTTTCTTTCTGGTCCCTATATTCTTTTGAAAATTTTATTTATTAGTTGTTCTACACTTCTGTCGTAGCCAGCCGCGGACATCTCCAACTTTATATTTTCAAAAATTGGTTTTGTTCTAACGGCACCGTCTAATTCATTTTGAACTTCTGTGGTGGACCACAGAGCCAGTAAACATCTCGTTTCCTCCTCACACCATTTCTGTTTTAGTTTACCTTCCATTTTATTAGCTGTTGTACTGGTCTTTTTAGAAGTGGCGGTGTAATGTGTATTTGTTTTGGCACGGGACGGGACGATAATCCCGCCCCCTGGTACCCGACGTCACCGGTTCTTGTTTCTGGCCCACCTTAAAGTTGGTGAGTTGGAACCTGTTTTTTGGAACCGGAGCCAAGTTTATTTGTGTGGAAAACCGAAGAACTGGTTCGAGAATTGGAACCAGCACCGCCCCGGCTTTGGTGGAAAAGGGATAACAGTGACCTGTTCTCCACAAACTAAGCACACAGCTTTGCCTTTGACTTCAGTAAACAGATACTTAGAAGTCCATGTCTTGTTAAAAACTCCACATTCTGTATCAACCTTTCATTTTTTATATGTAGGCAATGACGTCACCACATCACTTACTGTACCCCCCCCCCTCCCAGTCTTGAACAGAGAAGACTGCTGATTTTCCTCATTGATTTCAAAGCCTAATTTAACACACTTGTCTGTGTTTTCTCATTTGGATGGGTAGTTAATAACACATTATTCTGTGGTGTGGTGAACTTGAAACTCGTTTTTAATTCCACTTTACAGGATCTTTAAGAGAGATGGCGACCCATTTCCACAAGTGGATGCTGACATAGTATATTTTATTCACTCAAATATATTATTATTTTTGAATTTATAAGCCTTTTAGATGTTTAAGATTGTTTGAAATAAACGTTGTTCTTTAAAGAAACACAATTTTGCGTCTGTAGCCTATGTTCTTGCAAATCTTTTACAAAGTCAAACTCGCTAATATTAAAAGTAATAGTAATATAATAAATAATATTATTATTTTGTACAGAAAGTAATAATGTTACTTAATCACATTACTCTTACTGAACAATAATAAGTAATAACTAATATATAACTTTTTTGAGTAACTTCCCCCAACACTGCACGTGACACACGTTTCCATTAACATTAAAGATCCTGTAAAGTGGAATTGAAAACGAGTTTTAAATTAATCACACCACAGAAGAAT
Source organism: Osmerus eperlanus (assembly GCF_963692335.1). Classification (NCBI taxonomy): domain Eukaryota; kingdom Metazoa; phylum Chordata; class Actinopteri; order Osmeriformes; family Osmeridae; genus Osmerus; species Osmerus eperlanus. Next base: position 138,325 of record NC_085037.1, read on the forward strand.
GTGATGTTAACTACCCATCCAAATTCGGATAAAAAAAAAGACAAGTATGTTAAATTAGGCTTTGAAATTGTGAGAAAATCAGCAGTCTTCTCTGCTTGAGACTGGGGGGGGCGTGTCGCCTGAAGGAGCTGAAACTCCGCCCCCTCGCTGGAAGGCGCCGCCTGTCAAGTATCTACGACCCAGATAATTTATTTGTTCAATGAGTGAAACATACAGATGCATCGGGTTTGGGGGAACCCAACTGTCCGGACTGGACGTTCGCAGCTGGCTACACGATGGACGCGTGGGAGAATTGGCGTGTCGTGTGTCTAGCGGCGCTTTCCGTGGAGGACGTTGAAGACATCTTCATATTCGGAACCATGAATACAGGCTTTCTGCTGTTTGGAATAGGCGCTGGCTTTGTATATCGGAAAATCAAGGAAACGGCTGCAGCCATCAAAAGCCCCGTTAGGCTGCCCGATATGATTGATGCGGTGGGCAGAGTTGTTGGAGCTCAGACTGTGAACTTACAACGCAGCATTGATTACAACAGGGATAAGTTTGCGGCTCTGCAAAGGAAGGTGGAGGACATGGATTTTTTTAGGGGTGCTGAGATGAAATTTAGGGGTGGTTGGCGACCCCTAAAAAGGGTCTAAAATTGCCACTGAATTGTACCCTCTCTAGTGACATTAATAATTGCATTGCAGGTTAATATAAGGTGTGCCCCTAAATGTTCTGCTTGTGCTCCCAAAATTTTCAGTCAGGGGCTACTGTGCTCATAGTAAAACAAGTTAGTCTGGAGCCCTGGACTGGTTAGTTTGAATATTCCAGCTGGATCTATACGGCTTTAAACGATCATAGTGCACAACTTTGAGTGCTGCTTTTTCATCCCTTAAGTTTAACACTGAGTACATTATACCATCCATGTTCACAGAAATTATACGATATGGCCCTTTCCATTTAGGCTCTAACTTCTTTCTTAGTGTGGTCGGATCATTCATCCACACCATGTCTCCAACTTTAAAGGGACGAGACTTTGCATACCTGTTAAAGTAATATTCCCATTTGAGTTTCTGATCCATCCCATTACTAAGCACCTCTCTAAACATAGTTTCCATGCGCTCAACCAGAGTAGAGCCATAGTTCTGAGTGGTCTCCAAATTAACTCCCATAGGGGATTCAATCTGTACGTGTACAGGCAAACGAGGCTCCCTACCATGAGCTAGGAAAAATGGAGTAACCACTGCTAGAATAAGGTGTAGCATTAAATGATAGTAAATATTGGTCCCATTCACCATCCTTGTTGAAGAGAACTTTGGACAACTGATCTTTCAGCGTCCTATTGAATCGTTCTACCATTCCATTACCACGTGGATGATACAGGGTGGTCCTTTTCTTTTTTATTTGTAGTCTTTCACAAATGTCATATATGATCTCTGATTCATACTGATGGCCCTGATCTGACAATATTCCCTCTGGAACCCCATGCTCAGGTATATACTGTTCGCAGAACAGCTGTGCTAAGTGCTGGCCTTCTGATCTACCATGGAATATGCGTTAACATATTTAGTGAAATGATCTTGTACTACCAACACATACCTATTTCCTCTAGAAGTAACAGGCATTTCGGTAATATCAGTGCACACAAGCTGAAAAGGCCTATCAGCACTAATAGACTGAAGAGGTGCCTGTCGTTCAGGAACCGGCTTCCTCCTAGATTCACAAGATTCACATGACTCACAATATTGTTCAATTGCACTTCTCATTCCTGGCCAAAAACACCAACTCCGAGCTCGTTTAAGTGGGCCTTTTCACAGTCTGGGACTGTGAAATGTCCTTTCCCTCACTACTCAGAGAAACCTGCAAAGGGTTTACAGTAGACTCAATGTTTGTATCATCATTACCACCCGGAGTCAAGCAACTTAGAGGCTGCAAACTAGTACGACTGTCCAAACAACTGACTCCAGAAACAACGCCTGTCCGAGAGATGTCAGTTAACTCTTCAGTTTGTATAGCCACTGTCTTTGTAAGAGCGTCCAGTGGTTTAGATAAATCCACAGGAATTCTAGACACAGCATCTGCATTAGTGTGTTTTCCGTCCTTCCTTATGTACAATAACCCATTCATACGGGTCTAGGTCCATAGCCCACCGACCTCTCCGTCCTGTGGGATCAATGTCAAACTTTAATTTTCTAAGACCAACAAGAGGTTTGTGATCCGTCACGATTGTAAAAGGGCAGTTGCTCAAGTAATGACGAAAATGCCGAAACGACCAAACTATTGCCCATAATTCTTTATCGTAAGTGTACCATTTTCTTTCTGTAGAAGACAATACATGGCTAGCATATGCCACAACACGTTTGTTGCCATTTTGGATTTGGGACAAAACAGCACCAATTGCCAGATTAGATGCATCTGTGCTCAAGGTAAATGGCTGATCAAAGTTTGGAAACGCCATGACAGGAGGCGAAGTCAGAGCATCTTTTAGCTGCTGAAATGCCACTGAGCAGTCATCTGTCCATTCAAAGAGGACATCCTTATGAGTCAGTCTGTGTAAGGGTTGAGCTTTAACAGCATAGTTTGGAACAAATCGCCGATAAAAACTACACAATCCCAGAAAAGCTCGTACCTCAGTGGGAGACCTAGGTGTTGGCCAATCTCTAACGCGCTGACTATGAGCTGGGTCAAGAGCCAAACCCTCCTTTGACGCAATGTGAGCCATGTACTTCACAGATGCTTGACAAAACTGACATTTTTTAGGGTTGAGCTTGAGACTTGCTTCTCTAAACCTGGTCAAAATCTCTGTGAGATATGCCATATGATCCTCAAAGTCTTTTCCCATGCAGATTATGTAATCTAAATAAACGACACACTTCGTCCAATGTAGTCCTCTGAGGACCAGTTCCATCAGTCTTTGGAACATTGGTGGACTATAGGCATAACCTTAAACTGATATAAGCCATCACCCAACTGAGTTGACCCCCCCGATTGTCATTGTATAATTCGCACACTGCTGCAAACCCTTATGAGGCGATGCAAGCTTGGCCAAAATGACCGTCTCTGAAAAAGCAGGTATAACCATGGTGGTAGACACCGTAACATCCACCAGTTTGGGAACTTGTTGATTTAAACAAAAAAAAGTCCCCACCTAGTTCTAGAGTCATGTCCCGCACATTTACCACCATCCTGTGAGTAGATAAGAAGTCCAAACCTTTAATGATTGGTTTAGAGCAGTTCCTGATCACCTGGAATGAATGAGACACAGTATGCTTCCCCAAAGTTACATCCCCAAAGTAGAAAAAACAATCAACAGTAAAATATTTCACAGCGAGTACAATAATTTGAAACCGTTACAACTAACCAACAAGAGCAACAAGTCTCTCAATACGAGTCATTGGGATCCTGGAGGAAACTAACATCAGGTCCAGCCAAGCATTCATAAGTGCCGTTGTATATGGAGTCAAATTAGGGTCAATAATAATTTGTAGTCGCAGAAAACGATTAGCAGGAGCAGAAAACGATTTGACTCCAATTTGACTTCCATATTCCAGTATCTCTCTCACAAAAACACACGTCAAAGGAACAGCTATGCAATTCACAAAAGTATACGCCGTCTCCATCTTGCCTTAGCTCTCTAATTAGGTTAATTAATCCAATGGAAACCAATCTCAAACCAAATCATATCTGGTTTGTATCCTGAAGGTTCTCAAGTTTGAATCAAAGCTCCACCATCTCAACACACACACACCCTCCACCATCTCAACACACACACACCCACATATGTGCACACACCCAGCTGCTCACCCTTCCAACAATAAAAGCATCAGGTGACGAATAACATGCCACATTCAGTTTACAGGCCTCAGGCCCGGAAGCAGTCCGGGCGTTGAAATAGCTCTCAGGACTGGTCTTAATAGCATTTTTGCATTCCCTCCAGCTACACTGAAACTGTGCAGACAGGCTAACACAAATGTTGGCCGCTAACCGGTACTTAGGGAATGTGTCCAACACCCTTTGGTTGATTCCACTCATGGGAAGTTTGCTTCCCATTCAATTACTTTGCCTACTGTAGCTACATAACTAAAACCCTGTGCTCAAATTCTATAGACCTAAGCATTTTTTCAAGATATAATGAAATACCATATTAGTACCACAGAACCTCAGTTAACCTAAGACTTAACCATGGAACATAATACAGAACCTCACATGTGACAATACAGGCAAAATACAAAAATGCTGTACCCACACACCTTTTAAAGTACCTGATGGTACCAGGTGCTTTAGGAGGCGAGGTGGGGCTGTCCTGGCTTAAGATCAGCAAAATCAGCCAATAGTGATCCCATGTGGCGAAAAATCTTCTGGACCATCACTGAGAGAACGGTATTGGACTCATACCGAGTATATACTTCAAATTAGACAAAATGATTAAGCCAATCTAGAAATCATGGTCTTCAACATTCACAATGCTGAAGACCAAGCAACAAAGAAACCAATGCCACTTCAGTGGTCTATAAAATAAATAACCACACAATTTTGTCAAGGGCTGTTCTCTGAATAAATGAAATCCTAAACCAACCTATCTACCCTCCGAACTGAAAATTAGATCAATATTTAGTTTAAACAATTGGACCAAGATGTTACAGGTGAGTGCAGTGGTAGGACCCAAACGCAGTAGGCAGGATACTGGCAGGATACTCACAGAAACATTGACAAAGACAAATACTGGACACAAAACAGGAACCTAAATACACAGAACCAAACAAGACACAGGTGGACACAATAAAACTAACGAGAACTGAAACCACTCTACGAGACACAGGTGAAGACAATGACAGACACAGGAAAACACCCGGGGCCCGTTCTCCGTACGTCGCTTATTACATCCGAGATCAGATGACATCATCTTGCTAATCATGATCTGGCTAATTCGGTTCTTCGAACATCCATGTTGTTTATAATTAGTATAGCTGGATTGAGTTATGCGTTGGTCTAAAAGGGGGTATGTATCGGTAGTAGAAACCTTGATCAGCAACGCTGCTATTGGCTGCTCACATAAGTCTATGGCTGCTCACCATGGCCAAAAAGAGTGCCCCGTTTGTTCCGCAACAGAGCCAACAGAGCAACAGCTTGCTCGAAAGTTACTCCGAATTTGAAGATTTAATCAGAACGCCAGGGAACACCTCAAAGTGCAAAATCCAAGAAAGAGGCCTGGCAAAAAGTAGCAGACCAAATTAAATGTATAGTAGTGACCACGTTAGATGTTTTATCGCTTAGAAGCTAGGCCTATGTTTTTATATTTTCATTACTTTGTTTATAATCTTTAATGTAGGCTAATATAATGTGGTTTCAACAAATTTATGATGTAAATGACACCCTCACAAAAAAACGATAGGCTATCTCTCAAAAAGTAGCTATAGGCTAGTAGCATATCGCGCTGTGCTTAAAGATCTTGTAAAGTCGACCTGAAAACGAGTTTTAAGTTCGCCACACCACAGAATAATGTGTTATTAACTACCCATCCAAATTCGGATTAAAAAATAACACCGACAAGTATGTTAAATTAGGCTTTGAAATCGTGAAAAAATCAGCAGTCTTCTCTGCTTGAGACTGGGGGGCGTGTCGCATGAAGGAGCTGAAGCTCCGCCCCTCGCTGCCTAGTGCCTACCTCCGACCCAGTTAATAGACGCTATGTCAAGCCGAACAAAACCATATAGAATTAGAATTTATTTGTTCAATGAGTGAAACATATAGATGCATATAAATGAAATGTTCCCCTGAGCTATAACAGTAAAAATGGACACCAGAAACAGCAGACAGTGAGCTCTCCAACTAGGCTACTTCTAACACATTAGCTACCATTTCACGAAAATACCATCATTCTACACCGAGTAGCCTAATATCAATTTAGCGGTTTGCACTAACTCATAGCAGAGATACCTCTGGAAAAGTTAGTATAATTATAACAAGCACACAGAACAGAGTGATGAACTGCTGGCAGCGGTGGATTGTCCAGGTGCGACCGGAGGAGGAACGGCCGGGAGGGCGATGCTCGGTACGGCTCTGCGCTGCAAGAGAAGCCGTGTGTCCGAAAACCCCGTCTGTCTCTGGTCCATGTTAAAACTATCCGCTGTGAAATGGTCACTGCATTTAGTCATTTAGCAGACTCTCTTATCCACTGCTGTTTGAGTTTATCCAAAGCTTTCCATCAGCGTGGCTCTTCACAAAATCTATCCACCTCCTTTCATTATCAATAGGGAACTTAAATGGCGTTGCAGCGCAGCTGGAGTTCTTGCATCCAGGGAAGATGCAGTTGCGGTTGGTGGGAGACATCCTGAAGCTAGCTAGCTAGCTGATGTAGGCTACAATAACAGTACAGCAGGAGGAGCCATTCAGTGATCTGACGTAGATAGGGCGAAATGACGTAGATAGGGAATTTTTGGCTCCGCCCATTAAAACCTGATCTGAAAATGGAAGAGAAACTGTTCTTCGGTTTAACTCCACATTTCAGTGCGACAAAGTTTTAGCGCTTTGCACATGCTTTCAGGAACTCATTTCACATGTATATAATGTACTTAGAAGCAAAACATGGAATTTACTTTACAGGATCTTTAATGGAGTGATGAAAAGAGATATCCAAAGTGCCCTTTGTAAAAACTTTGGACTCTAATATGTTGACAAAATGAAACAAGGATTTTCATTCTGTCTTCATGCAATGTTCTGATTTCCGTTCTGGAAATGTATGCACATTATATCATATTTTACAACTTAATGCATCATTTGCTCATTTAAACATACATTTACAGGAAACTAGTAATGAAAACAATATTTGTACAATAATATTAGTTATCAACTGGGGAGGTTTCATGTTGATATGTTATCCCTATTCACTATGGAGGACCAAACCTGCCAAAATTAAAAATAAATAAATAAATGTATAAATAAATGTATTTATACATAAAAAAATGTAAATATATAAAAATAAATGTATGAAAACATCTTAATTACGTATTCATTTATTTACATGGCCATTTATTTCAGTATTTATTTATTTTTGTATTTATTTATTTCTGTGTACATTTATTTCTGTATTTATTTATTTCTGTGTACATTTATTTCTGTATTTCCTTGTCCTTAAGCTAATGAGGTAAGCTGTCAATCAATGTATGTCACGGTGTCACCTTAACCCCATTGGTTGATCGGTATCAGAGTGCGAAGATGGACTTTCCATGCCTGGGTTTGCTATGACTACCTTAGTAAACAAAAGACTGCACACACGCAATAGATAGCGAGATATGAGAGTTTTGGCTAGCTAACCTTGCAAAAAAAAAGTGCTAGTCAAGATGTTTAACTTTTTCGCGTTGAGGCTCTGGATACCAATTTGTACCATTTAGCTGCCTGCAGAGTCATAAAGAGAAAGAGTTGCGTCAATTGCCTTTACGTTCATGGTACTGTACTGTAGGCTAGTTAGAACTAGAGCGAGCTAGCATCAGTTTCAAACACAGCAGCATCGTCGTTGAGGAACAGTTGTACTGTACTGTATGATGGAGTTGTGCCAAGGTAAGAATGTGGAAGTTCTTGGCCCATTTTCTGGCATCTAGTACATTTAACATTTCAGTATCTTAAAGTGCCGAGATTTTTTGATGCTAGCTAGACATGTAGAAGCCAGAACGTAGCAAAAACAATGTGCTACGAAGTGAGTGATGACCTGTTTATGTAATGATCAGTGTAGCTAGCTAATTTAGTGCACTATTTATATTTATTGAGAAACTAATGCCTACAAACAAGTTTGTGTGAGAGGAAAGCTGTATTTAATTATTAATCCGTAACTGTGGTCGCTTATTTGCACCATAGTCTGGGGGTTGGTACAGTAAGAAATTGGATGATATTATACAGTGTCAAGGAACCATCAAAGAACATAGTACAACATGGTTAATCTATTCATAAAGTGAATGTTTACTAAGCAAACTATGAGTTAGAGACCATTGTAACATTCAGTCCATCATGTGATTATCATTACAGCTTACTGTCTGTTTATGTGTGTGTGTCTATGGCCCTTGCAGTCTGGCATTGCTACTGATGTTGATGTGAGCTGAAAAGGAGGCCCAGTGCCTTGGAGGTGGATGTCAGACCACTGGACGAAGGAGCGCTGGATGGGAGACCACTAGTTGAAGGAGCGCTGGATGGGAGACCACTGGATGAGAGATTTCTGGATGAGGGAAAATGTGATGGAGTGGGCTGTCTTATATTTAAACCACAGTATTTTTGTCATTACTATGCTTTTAATTGTGGTCGTTATTGAGTTATATTGAGTTTGCTCCTGTTGACTTTAGCAAACCACCTCTTTCTCCTCTCACTATCAGCTGGGAAGCCGTAGCCTACATCACGACTCCCTATTTGGAGCATGCAATACATCCCCATGCATCACACCCAACCATTATGAAATCCAAGATGCTAGGTGCAAGACCAAGACAGCGCGGTGTAGACAAAAGCGTTACCTTTATTGTGTCACCCTTTACACTCTTTTCATAGCAGAGACTAAAATAACATGTGTACATATTTGAATAGTCATGTTGACTATCATGTAGTTGTACTGTAGCCTTTCACAACCAAGTCCTTGAGGTTTAATCATTGTGCACTACACATGCATAAAATGATACTATATAGTAGGGAAAGATTAAATAAAGATGCAGAACAAACTACTTGTTTCCAAGTTACATTTAATGACAACACATGAAGGGTATGAAGAGATTCTTAAAGAGATTCTTGAAGACATTCTTAAATTGGAATACAGCTCCTATTGCATCGGTTGATTTTCCAAATCCTGTTGATAATGACATGTGCAGCACGCTCCCTTACAAATGCACTGCTTGAACTATGAGTATCGGTGTACCTCAGTAAATTAGAATATTGTGGAAAAGTTTGTTTATTTTGATTAGTAAATTCAAAAGTTGAAACTCATATATTATACAGATGCATTACACACACAGTGAAATACTTCAAGCGTTCATTTTAATTTTGATGATTCTGACTTTCATCTAATGAAATCCCAAAATTCAGTATATCAGAAAATTAGAATATTACACAAGACCAATAAACCTAAGGACTTTTAATACAGAAATGTCAGCCGACTGGAAAGTATATGTTCATATAGGCATTCAATACTTGGTCTGGGTTCCTTTTGCATGAATAATTGCATCAATATGGCATGGAGGCGATCAGCCTGTGGCACTGCTGATGTGTTATGGAAGCCCAGGTTGCTTTGATAGCGGCCTTCAGCTCGTCTGCACTGTTGGGTCTGGTGTCTCTCATCTTCCTCTTGACAATACTCATAGAGTCTATGGGTTCAGGTCAGGCAAGTTTGCTGACCAATCAAGTGATACCATGGTCATTAAACCAGGTTCTGTTACTTCTGGCAGTGTGGGCAGGTGCCAAGTCGTGCTGGAAAATGAAATCAGCATCTCCATAAAGCTTGTCAATGGAAGGAAGCATGAAGTGCTCTAAAATGTCCTGGTAGACGGCTGCATTGACTTTGGACTTGATAAAACTGTGGACCTACCAGCAGATTACATGGCTCTGCAAATCATCACTTGGAAACTTCAAACTGGACTTCAAGCAACTTGGATTCTGTGCCTCTCCACTTTTCCTCCAGACTCTGGGACTTTTATTTCCAAGTGAAATGCAACATTTACTTTAATCTGAAAAGAGGATCTTGGACCACTGAGCAAGTCCTTTCCCTTTTCTCCTTCGCCTGGGTAAGACGCTTCTGACGTTGTCTCTGGTTCAGGAGTGGCTTGACACGAGGAATGCGACAGTTGTAGCCCATGTCCTGGATACATCTGTGCGTGGTGGCTTTTGATGCACTGACTCCAGCCTCAGTCCACTCCTTGTGAATTTCCCCCAAATTCTTGAATGACCGTTGCTTCACAATCCTCTCAAGGCTGCAGTTATCCCTGTTGCTTGTGCACCTTTTTCTACCACAATTTTCCCTTCCACTCAACTTTCTATTAATATGCTTGGATACAGCACTTTGGGAACAGCCAGCGTCTTTAGCAATGACTTTTAGTGGCTTACCCTCCTTGTGGAGGGTGTCAATGATTGTCTTCAGGACAGCAGTCTTCCCCATGACTGTGTAGCCTACTGAACCAGACTTAGAGACCATTTAAAGGCTTAGGAAACCGTTACAAGAGATAATCAGCTGATTAGAGTAGGACATCATGAGTCTACAATATTTAACTTTTTCAGTCAAATGTTCTAGGATACTGAAATTTGGGTTTTCATTAGCTGTAAACCATAATCATCCAAATGAAAAGAAATAAACACTTCAAATGTTTCACTCTGTGTGTAATGCCTCTGTATAATGGCATAATGCTTGTCTGAACGTCCTGCCCCGATCCCGCCCTGATCCCGCCCCAATCCCGCCCCCTAATTATCTTAAGGATGAAGAAATACAGAAATAAATGTACACAGAAATAAATAAATACAGAAATAAATACAGACAGAAATAAATCTATCAATAAATATATTGCATACATAGAAATAATTTTACAATTAATTTACTATAGTCTTTTATTTTCTACGTAATTTATTTCTGTCTGTATTTATTTCTGTCTGTATTTATTTCTGTGTATGAATAAATGAATTTAGACGTAGCTCTAATCATTTTGATTTTAATCCAGTGTTGTAACATTACATAAGTAGCCGGGTAACTTCCCTAGCAGGTCACAAATACATTATGTAGATTGCATATCATTGAAATGGTGCGGTCTAGTTTATAAGCATGGTTATACTACTATACTCTGCAGTTAGACCGACACAGGTGAATCTCAGTAAATTAGAATATCATGGAAAAAGGTGAAATTCATATATTATACAGAGGCATTACACACAGAGTGAAACATTTGAAGTGTTTATTTCTTTTCATTTGGATGATTATGGTTTACAGCTAATGAAAACCCAAATTTCAGTATCCTAGAACATTTGACTGAAAAAGTTAAATATTGTAGACTCATGATGTCCTACTCTAATCAGCTGATTATCTCTTGTAACGGTTTCCTAAGCCTTTAAATGGTCTCTAAGTCTGGTTCAGTAGGCTACACAGTCATGGGGAAGACTGCTGTCCTGAAGACAATCATTGACACCCTCCACAAGGAGGGTAAGCCACTAAAAGTCATTGCTAAAGACGCTGGCTGTTCCCAAAGTGCTGTATCCAAGCATATTAATAGAAAGTTGAGTGGAAGGGAAAATTGTGGTAGAAAAAGGTGCACAAGCAACAGGGATAACTGCAGCCTTGAGAGGATTGTGAAGCAACGGTCATTCAAGAATTTGGGGGAAATTCACAAGGAGTGGACTGAGGCTGGAGTCAGTGCATCAAAAGCCACCACGCACAGATGTATCCAGGACATGGGCTACAACTGTCGCATTCCTCGTGTCAAGCCACTCCTGAACCAGAGACAACGTCAGAAGCGTCTTACCCAGGCGAAGGAGAAAAGGGAAAGGACTTGCTCAGTGGTCCAAGATCCTCTTTTCAGATTAAAGTAAATGTTGCATTTCACTTGGAAATAAAAGTCCCAGAGTCTGGAGGAAAAGTGGAGAGGCACAGAATCCAAGTTGCTTGAAGTCCAGTTTGAAGTTTCCAAGTGATGATTTGCAGAGCCATGTAATCTGCTGGTAGGTCCACAGTTTTATCAAGTCCAAAGTCAATGCAGCCGTCTACCAGGACATTTTAGAGCACTTCATGCTTCCTTCCATTGACAAGCTTTATGGAGATGCTGATTTCATTTTCCAGCACGACTTGGCACCTGCCCACACTGCCAGAAGTAACAGAACCTGGTTTAATGACCATGGTATCACTTGATTGGTCAGCAAACTTGCCTGACCTGAACCCATAGACTCTATGAGTATTGTCAAGAGGAAGATGAGAGACACCAGACCCAACAGTGCAGACGAGCTGAAGGCCGCTATCAAAGCAACCTGGGCTTCCATAACACATCAGCAGTGCCACAGGCTGATCGCCTCCATGCCATATTGATGCAATTATTCATGCAAAAGGAACCCAGACCAAGTATTGAATGCCTATATGAACATATACTTTCCAGTCGGCTGACATTTCTGTATTAAAAGTCCTTAGGTTTATTGGTCTTGTGTAATATTCTAATTTTCTGATATACTGAATTTTGGGATTTCATTAGATGAAAGTCAGAATCATCAAAATTAAAATGAACGCTTGAAGTATTTCACTGTGTGTGTAATGCATCTGTATAATATATGAGTTTCAACTTTTGAATTTACTAATCAAAATAAACAAACTTTTCCACAATATTCTAATTTACTGAGGTACACCGATACTCATAGTTCAAGCAGTGCATTTGTAAGGGAGCGTGCTGCACATGTCATTATCAACAGGATTTGGAAAATCAACCGATGCAATAGGAGCTGTATTCCAATTTAAGAATGTCTTCAAGAATCTCTTTAAGAATCTCTTCATACCCTTCATGTGTTGTCATTAAATGTAACTTGGAAACAAGTAGTTTGTTCTGCATCTTTATTTAATCTTTCCCTACTATATAGTATCATTTTATGCATGTGTAGTGCACAATGATTAAACCTCAAGGACTTGGTTGTGAAAGGCTACAGTACAACTACATGATAGTCAACATGACTATTCAAATATGTACACATGTTATTTTAGTCTCTGCTATGAAAAGAGTGTAAAGGGTGACACAATAAAGGTAACGCTTTTGTCTACACCGCGCTGTCTTGGTCTTGCACCTAGCATCTTGGATTTCATAATGGTTGGGTGTGATGCATGGGGATGTATTGCATGCTCCAAATAGGGAGTCGTGATGTAGGCTACGGCTTCCCAGCTGATAGTGAGAGGAGAAAGAGGTGGTTTGCTAAAGTCAACAGGAGCAAACTCAATATAACTCAATAACGACCACAATTAAAAGCATAGTAATGACAAAAATACTGTGGTTTAAATATAAGACAGCCCACTCCATCACATTTTCCCTCATCCAGAAATCTCTCATCCAGTGGTCTCCCATCCAGCGCTCCTTCAACTAGTGGTCTCCCATCCAGCGCTCCTTCGTCCAGTGGTCTGACATCCACCTCCAAGGCACTGGGCCTCCTTTTCAGCTCACATCAACATCAGTAGCAATGCCAGACTGCAAGGGCCATAGACACACACACATAAACAGACAGTAAGCTGTAATGATAATCACATGATGGACTGAATGTTACAATGGTCTCTAACTCATAGTTTGCTTAGTAAACATTCACTTTATGAATAGATTAACCATGTTGTACTATGTTCTTTGATGGTTCCTTGACACTGTATAATATCATCCAATTTCTTACTGTACCAACCCCCAGACTATGGTGCAAATAAGCGACCACAGTTACGGATTAATAATTAAATACAGCTTTCCTCTCACACAAACTTGTTTGTAGGCATTAGTTTCTCAATAAATATAAATAGTGCACTAAATTAGCTAGCTACACTGATCATTACATAAACAGGTCATCACTCACTTCGTAGCACATTGTTTTTGCTACGTTCTGGCTTCTACATGTCTAGCTAGCATCAAAAAATCTCGGCACTTTAAGATACTGAAATGTTAAATGTACTAGATGCCAGAAAATGGGCCAAGAACTTCCACATTCTTACCTTGGCACAACTCCATCATACAGTACAGTACAACTGTTCCTCAACGACGATGCTGCTGTGTTTGAAACTGATGCTAGCTCGCTCTAGTTCTAACTAGCCTACAGTACAGTACCATGAACGTAAAGGCAATTGACGCAACTCTTTCTCTTTATGACTCTGCAGGCAGCTAAATGGTACAAATTGGTATCCAGAGCCTCAACGCGAAAAAGTTAAACATCTTGACTAGCACTTTTTTTTTGCAAGGTTAGCTAGCCAAAACTCTCATATCTCGCTATCTATTGCGTGTGTGCAGTCTTTTGTTTACTAAGGTAGTCATAGCAAACCCAGGCATGGAAAGTCCATCTTCGCACTCTGATACCGATCAACCAATGGGGTTAAGGTGACACCGTGACATACATTGATTGACAGCTTACCTCATTAGCTTAAGGACAAGGAAATACAGAAATAAATGTACACAGAAATAAATAAATACAGAAATAAATGTACACAGAAATAAATAAATACAAAAATAAATAAATACTGAAATAAATGGCCATGTAAATAAATGAATACGTAATTAAGATGTTTTCATACATTTATTTTTATATATTTACATTTTTTTATGTATAAATACATTTATTTATTTATTTTTAATTTTGGCAGGTTTGGTCCTCCATAATTCACTGGGGTGTCTCCCCTTAACCCATTCTGTTGTCCTTGGGTTGCTTTGCGCCTTTTTCTAATAATTTCCATATCAGAAATGTGTGTTTCTTTCAACCAAAACATTTCAAACCAAAAAGAACAATGTGTATGGTACCATACAATGCTCTTCACAAGTTAAATAAATGATAATTTCACTACTTTCATTGAATTTGGATGTTTCATTCACTTTTATAGCATTTTTCAAAAAGAATAAATAAGAAATTGAAAGATAGAAATGGTGAAAACCCCCACAAAAGACTCAAAATGCACAACAAAAAGCCACAAAAAGGTATAAAAAGACCAAAACGTTGAAAAAAGTTTAACAAATACATCCTTATGTGTTCTCCCTTCCCTAGGAACACAGAACAGCCAGCCTTGTTTTTTAAATTAAAAGCCTCTTATACTCTATATCGAGCATCTTATACTCTATATCGAGCTCCAGGGTTCTTTCATACAGGGCCCTCACATTGTCTGCTCCAACCTGAAACAAATAAAGAACACTGTCCCTTTGCAAGGCACACTTGGAGAAAGTTGAAGGTGTCCATTTGACTACTGTGTTTCAAGGTTCATTGCTTATAATTTGTGTCTTTGTCTTGGCCTTGAAGTGGAGGCCACACGTTCACACACTCTCACCATCTGTGTTGCAAGTGGTAAATAAAACTCAAAAGTGTACCCCCAACATGCTCTCTGAGCAGGCAGACACAGTTTCCTGATCATCTAGGACCTCCACTTGAGAAAGTAAATGGCATATTTTATCAATATTCAGCAACCACATATGGCATACATACTGGCGTATGACTATTAGTTTCACTGTTACCTCTGTATGGCACAGTGGGACAACAGTGGGTGGTGGCAGCAACACCACTGTATTTCCTGTCACTGCAGAGAACAGTAATACATTTCACTCCTACAATATTCATAAATAATTGTTGAATGAACATGGTCACATAGATTACTTGAAACATACAAATGCTTGGGTTTCCGAGCTGCTGCCACCAGGGTCTGAAGAAATGCCCCCTTCCACTCCTTCCATCATAGGGCGACCCTGATAGCTGGAGAGGGCCAGCTCCTCAGCAGGAGTGAAGTCCTGTGGAGGAGGACCCCCTCAATTTCATTGTTCTATAGGCCCTTTGTAGCTATACCAATATCCTACAAAAGGGACTGACTCAGGCAATTCAGCCTTGTACTTGTTGGCCTTAAAATATGTGCAAGTATTGCCTACTGCTAGTTACCGTTTTGAATTATGGTTTTATATTAATTTTTTATTTGCTCCCACGATCGTTTGCCACTGCCATGGTTGCAACTAAAATAATACAGCAACAAAAGTTTAACGTTATGGAATGCACACGTTCCCCCGGGGTCCGTTCTTCGTACGTCGCTTATTACATCCGAGATCAAATGACACCAAGATCCAAGATAACATCATCTTGCTAATCATGATCTGGCTAGGTTCTTTATGATTAGTATAGCTAATCATTGTTGTTTATGATTAATATAGCTCGATTGAGATATGCATTGGTCTAAAAGGGGGTATGTATTGATAGTAGAAACCTTGATCAGCAACACTGCTATTGGCTGCTCACCATGGACAAAAAGAGCGCCCCGTTTTTTTCCGCAACAGAGCCAATAACAACAGCAAGAGCTTGCTCGAAGGTTACTCTGAATTTGAAGATTTAATCAGAACGGCACACCTCAAAGTCTGGTAAAAACCAGGAGAAAGGGCTGGCAAAAAGTACCAGACAAATTAAATGTATAGTAGTGACCACGTTAGATGTTTTATCGCTTATTACAGTAGGCTAGGCCTATTTGTTTTTGTATTTTCTTATTTTCATCATTACTTTGTTTATCATCTTTACTGTCATATAATTTAATGTGGTTACAACAAATGAATGATGTAAATGGCACCCTCACAAGAAAACCAATAACTAAAAAGTATAGTAGCCTGTCTTGCTGTGCTAAAGGATCTGTCTATCACTAGGGTTGGGTACCGAAACCCGGTTCTATGGAACCGGTTCCTACGCAACCGGTAGGAATCGGACCGGATTAGAACGCAAATTTCGGTTCCTCATTCCGGTTCCACTGAATGTGTCGACTGAAATATTTCCCCTCTGTCGCTCTGAAACGGAAGTAAAAATATCACACTTTCTCTGTAGTCTAGCTAGCTACCGTAAATGTAGGCTACTTTTAAAATGCCAAATTTTCCCTCTGGGCTCACCAAAACAGACGTAAAAGCATATTAACCATTCACTGCACGTGATCGCTAGTAAACATATTACACTTGCTCTGCTAGTCTACCGTTGGTTAGCTAGCTTTTAGTGCATTTAAAATGTCTAAAGCGAAGCGGTTGAAAGTGTGGCTATTTCACAGCCAAGGCTTCCGACATCGCAAAATGCAACAAATGCTTTTAAAATGATTACGTGCAAAGGGGGAAGCATGTCGAATTTATTGAAACATGCAACAGCACATGGGATACTTCTTAAAGCAGAGAGATGCACCGTGTTCGACAGCTTGCGGACATCAGTCCCTGGTCCTGGGGGGTATCTGTGTGTACAGGCCTCCATATTTGCCAGAGAAGGCAAATATGGTAATTTTTCTGCAAAAGAACTGCTAAAGTTTGAAGCTGGTTTAGTTAGCATACCAACTCAACATTTATTTTGTTGTTACTTGTTAATAGTGTAACTGTTATTTATTGTTAAATTATTGTAGTTGTGTGTTAGGTGACTTAGGTTTACTTATCATATATTAAGTAGGCTACTTTAAAACGTTAATATATTGTTAAACTTAAATAATTTTCAAATTTTTTAAAACTCTATAAAGAGCCTTTCTTTTATGTAATTTTTCAGTTTTTCAAGAATCGTAATAGGAATCGTAATCGTTTTAAAAGTACCGGTTCGGCATCGGAATCGTAAAAATCCAAACGATACCCAACCCTATCTATCACGCAATGCACGATTAATTCGGCTTCATGTTAAATTCTGCTCATTATTCTTGCACCTTCTGCAACAGGTTGTTGTCGTAAACAACCTGTTGGGGGTCAGATGGCTGAGCGGTTAGGGAGTCGGGCTATTAATCAGAAGGTTGTTGGTTCGATTCCCGGCCACGCAAAATGACATTGTGTCCTTGGGCAAGGCACTTTACCATACTTGCCTCAGGGAGAATGTCCCTGTACTTACTGTAAGTCGCTCTGGATAAGAGCGTCTGCTAAATGACTAAATGTAAATGTAAAAACGGACAAGACATGGCTGTGACAGACTTCCTGTATCACCTCTGCTTATAAAGCCTCAATCAAATCTTGTTTACATAAAATAAGCCTGCTCCCGAGCAGGTTTAAGCTAAAGGACTTGTTGTTATGACAGCAAGTCTAGAATAAGCTTCGAAGAACCGAACAATCCAAGATAATGACAAATCGTCAACAATCAAATCCAGCTCACTGAGTTTGTGACGTACGAAGAACGGGCCCCAGGGCAGGGCATAACCAAACAAACAAGGGGGGGAGGTCAACCTCTCCAGCCCAGAGGAGCAATGCCAGACCTAACGTCTCTCGCCCTGCAGAGAGATGGCTAAACCTTGCCAGTATTCTGCTAGCCAGAACAAAGGAATTGACCAACAATGGTCGGTTATAATAATAATAAGACATTATTTATATTGCACATTTCATACAAGAGTTGCAGCTCAATGTGCTTTACATAAAATCAATAAAAACAATAATACAAGTGATAAAAGTAATACAAATAAATAAAAAATGTAAATGTAACTCAACTAAATATATAGGCCGCAGTCTTTGCGGGAATCAAAACACATAAGCTGCAGTCTTTGCCGTATCTTGAGACACAGTCTTTGCGGTATCTCGAGCCACAGTCTTTGTGGTTTCCCAATATAAATACAAAATCACAGGCTGCAGTCTTTGCGGGAATCCAATACACATAAGCCACAGTTTTTGCGGTATCTCGAGCCACAGTCTTTGTGGTTTCTCAATATATATATTTACATTTAGTCATTTAGCAGACGCTCTTATCCATATATAAAAAACAAAAAACATAAAACAACCCAGACTAGTCGCAATCTATCTGCGGTCTCTCGAATCCGTCTTAGACTCGAGCTGCCTTTGCAGTTTCCAAAACATACACTGTAAAAAATAAAAAATAAAGATTACAGTACTTTTTCTGTAAATTGTACGTTTTTTTCTGTATTTCTGAATGACAGGAAATACAGATAGAAAGACAATGGCATAATGTAAATGTATATATTTACATTAAAATTACAGCAAAATATTGTTACTTAAAAATACACAAGTTTTTTTTACAAATATTAATAACATTTTCACCAAAATGTTCTGTAAAACACATAATTTCACTTTATCAAAACTAGCTATTTTAACAGTTATTTTACAGATATTTACTTTCATCCCAAGGACAAATAACTTCTTAATAACTTCTTTGGTTTAGACATAGGAACCTTGAATTGTGAACTGAGCTCGGATAGTTGACGTCATGCAATCCCAGCATGCACGAGTCAATATCAAAGACTACAAAAGCCTGCAAAAGCCTTTTTGGGGCTATCTCGTTTATGATCATTGACCAATGCACTTTTAGTAAAGCTCTCTCTTGGATGTCGCTTTGGATAAAAGTGTCTGCTAAATGAATAAATGTAAAGACTCCAGAGTAGGACGAAGGAAAGTTGATTAGATAGTTGTGTAGCAGCAACGCTCCTGTTACCCAGAATGCCCCGCGGCAAGCTGAAAAGCTACAGAGTTAAAGGTTTAAGCTTAGTTAGATAAGCATTGTTTGGAGTTTTGTTGTTGTGTTCGTTCAGTTTGGATTCTGGTAACAGCATCTGGATGCTGTATGTTGTGCACACGACTTGTTTTGAATGAACATGTTAAATCGTGATATCGTGTTTTGGCTTTATTGAATATTTGTATTTATAAAAAATGCTGTATTTTTACATTGAAGTTTAATTAATAAAAGTAGTATTTACCGGTAAAGAACAGCCTGTAATGTAATATCACAGATATATCTTGTAAATATGGTACAGGAAAATTGAAATTATTTTACGGTTACTTAATGTTAATTGAAAACAATTTTTGTACTGTAATTTAATGGGTTTAATCTGGCGTCCCACCTGCCAGATTGTTCCAGGTTTTTTTACAATGTTGCGATATCAAGAAGAAATCCTTCACTTTTTGATTTGACTGGTTCGTGCGCGCTCCCGCGAGGGGGTGCCTTTCATGACAGCCGTGCATCTGATGGCACAACACTGGGTCTGTACTTCTAGTGTTGTCTACTGAAATAAATCATTCAATATGGACACAAATAATTATGTGTTACATTAAATTATTACATTATTTCAGGTAATATTTCACTTTTATAGGGTTTCATTATTTAATTATTTAATTTAGGCACAAATCTTCCTACATAGGCACTGCTCGTCCTTGGGTCCTGAGCAAGACACTTGCAATGTTTTCCATCGTCACTACAAGCTGCAAGGAGAACACTTGGGTCTCCATCAATGGGCCTAGCCCAGAAGAAATAAACCAAACTAGAGAGGGTACAATTTCTGGGGAAATTGTAGGGTGTGCTTGCTTTCGTCGGTTGCACAGGGGTCCGTTTTTGAACGACATTTTTAGAACTGATATTTCTGTATATTTTATATAAAAATGCATACAAATTATTTATAAAGATTACATAGATTTAAAAGCTTTTTTTTTTTGTTGCTCATTTACAACTGAAAATACGAGTGAAATGTAGAATGAAATAGATGTCTTCTCATTTCCCCTGCAAGAGGCAGCCTCATCGTTGAATCAAAACGAATAAATTTGGCAGACCGGTGTAAAAATTGACCTAATCTCTATGACTTAAACGTCATTTTAAGTTTTTCCCTTCTCATGATATTTTCAGACATTTAGCCTACTCATTGCATTCATTCATTAATAAAGAACCCCCTTTGAAGATTATTCTACGACGTTACCCGGCAGTAGAAGATGGAATCGCGATTCAAACAGTACCATCTGCTAACTGAAAATATGCCCCCAAAAACGTAAATAAGCTTGACATTCATTTAGTGGAAAATCGCTCATTCATAAAAAGCTCACTGGTAGCGATCATTGTCAGTAACAACGCAAAATGCGATATAGCCCTGTGTGGAGAAGCTGCCCCGGTAAATTGTACTACTACAGTACAGTATAGTAGACTACTGCTGTGTTCGTCTTGGTAGCGATTGCGTTGGTTGAATTGGATTTAACGTTCCGTTGTACGGTTTAGGCTGAAATTAATTATTTTCATGAACAGATTGACAACGTTTAGGCTGTGGCAATGAAGTTCAGATTAGTAGTCAGATAGACTTTTGATTTAAGTAAGGGGAGTGCCGAACATGTTCTGTCGCCGTTTGACTTCCTAAACAGCTGTGTACTGTAGATGTTTTTGTAGTGTGTCTCGCGTAAGCTACAGCGTTGCAGTGAGCTACACTGGTTTGAAACCACAGGTAATGGTAATTTCACCAACAAATCGTTTACGAATAAATCCTACAACGAAAATGTATATGTGAGGAATGTTTATTTTACCGATTGAAAACAGATACATCATACACCACTGTAGTATGTGTTGCCCGGGCAACACAGGCTAATGTCATGATACTAATACTTCAGTGAAATAGTAGACTACTGTTTCCGAAAGTAGATGTACTTCCTTAATAATATCATCTTATATTGTACATTACACATCACAATTGTGTGTCATATCACAAAGTAAAATGAGTAAATAGTTATCACCCTGGCCTCTTTGCTTGTGGCGTTTCTGCAGCTGCCTTGCAGTAAAGATATAGTTAGC
Source organism: Osmerus eperlanus (assembly GCF_963692335.1). Taxonomy (NCBI): domain Eukaryota; kingdom Metazoa; phylum Chordata; class Actinopteri; order Osmeriformes; family Osmeridae; genus Osmerus; species Osmerus eperlanus. Next base: position 159,475 of record NC_085037.1, read on the forward strand.
CTAGCTATTCCCCAAGTTAACAGATGCGAAACGAATGTTCTGCCAAAGGTAGTCACGCGTGTTTTCGTGACGTTAGTGACGTAGTGACGTTAGTAACGTCAGTGACTGTGGCTAGCAAATTAGCCACCGTTAGCTTCACTTTTCGCCACAAAACTTAACTTCAGCCTAAACCATGCAACGGAACGTAAATAAAAATACAAGCAACTCAATCGCTACCAAGACGAAACTTTTGACACCTAGGTTGTCTATGTAGGCCAAATATTGCCAAAGATTTAGGGGGGCAAAAATAAATAATAATAAATATATATGTGAGAGAACAAAGGTTGTGCTCTCGCCGAAGGCTTGAGCACACCCAAATATAGTTTTAGTCCAATTAAATTTCTTTCTTGAAGAAAATAACATCCTGGAAGTCTCGCAGTCAGGTTTCAGGAAATATCACAGTACTGAAACTGCTCTCACCAAAATAATTAGCGACCTCAGACTAAACGCTGATGCAAATAAAGTCTATCCTTATCCTGTTAGATCTCAGTGCAGCATTTGATACCATTGATCACGACATTCTAATCAATAGACTGGAAAAGCTTATTGGGTTCACGGATAGTGTATTGAACTGGATGAAATCATATATCACAGGAAGGAAGTTTTATGTTAGTTTAGGAGACCATAGGTCCAAGAAACATGAGAACTGCTACGGGGTTGCTCAAGGAAGCTGCTTAGGTCCATTACTTTTTTCTCTTTATATGTTACCACTCGGCGACATAATCAGAGAACATAACATAGATTTCCATAGCTATGCGGATGACACACAACTATATATATCCACTGAACCCAACGATGCAACGGCCATCAATTCCATTACCAACTGCCTGTTGGCAATAAACAAATGGATGAATGATAACTTTCTTAAATTAAATGAAGACAAAACCGAAGTCCTACTATGTGGCCCCAAATCCAAAAGAGAGATGCTTACTAAGAATATAGGAGGCTTAACCCCCTGTCTTAAACCAGAGGTGACGAGTCTCGGTGTAATCCTGGACTCAGATTTGAATCTTTTATATCCAGCCGGCTGGACTACTGTAACGCACTTTTCACTGGTCTTCCCAAGAAAACCACTGAAAGACTACAGCTCATTCACAATTCTGCAGCTAGATTATTAACCAAAACTAAAAGGAGAGAACACATTAGTCCTGTCCTAGCTACTTTACACTGGCTCCCCGTTACCTTCAGAATTGACTTTAAGGTCCTTTTCCTCACATACAAAGCTCTACATGGACAAGGACCTAGCTACATTGCTAACTCCCTTATAAACTACACACCAGCTAGAACACTGCGATCATCAAATGCAGGCCTATTAGAGATCACCAGAAGCAGTCATAAGAAGACTGGTGATTCGGCCTTTGTCAATTACGCCCCAAAACTATGGAACAAATTACCCATAAATATTAGGGAAGCAAATACGCTAGACATTTTTAAAAGACAGCTTAAAACCTACCTTTTTACCGAAGCATTTAAGTAATTTTATCTCAGAAGGGTTTTACTACTTTTATTAGTTATATTACTGTTTTTATAATTTGCTATTTTAATTATTACTTTTATCACTTGTATTATCGTTTTTATTGATTTTATGTAAAGCACCTTGAGCTACAATTCTTGTATGAAATGTGCTATATAAATAAAGTCTTACTTACTTACTTACTTACTGATCCGCAGCTTTCCTCTATTTTCAAATGCAAGCCGTGAATGGACTTCTAAGGACATCCAGCTCAGGATAGATGAGTATCAAAGGGAATCGGGAGCGTCTGTGATGTCTTACAGTGTCCCACAGCTGAAAAGTTATCCTGCAGCTGTGCTTGACGATGATTCACATGCTTTTGCACACTCTGATTCTCATGGGACTCCCAGTCAATTTATCCGCCATGTTCTCATGCAGTGACTTCCAGCTCCTGCTCAGACTCTGCTTTTGTCCAGCAGCATGTCCAGCGCCCGCAGCACATCCTGCCGCTACAGAGTGCTCAGCAACCTGATGATGGGGTCCTCGGCCGCATGATGAGCATGCTTGAGAGAGTCTTGGCCAGGGTGGAGCAGCGTAATCCTGAGCGTAGTCAGCGCTACGTACTTAGTCAGCACTCCAGCCCTTTCAGCTCGCCGCCGTTTGGAATTTGTGGAGATGCTAATCACTCCACCATGTCTCATTGCCAATCTGACCGTCTCTGTTTCAAGTGTCTGGCCCCTGGTCACTCAAAGCAAAACTGTCCAAACAATGCCCCACCCTGACTCAGCCCAGCCTTGGGAAACTAGCTGACCTGTATTCAGAGGGAGGAAATACAGGTCGTAAGGAATCCTCCCAGTCGCTCGATATTTTTGATTCAGCTTTTGATTTTGCCAATTCTTCTCAATTTCAATCAGCAAACGTTGTGTATCAGAATACTCAGAATGTGGGTGGCAGTGACAGCTTATTTTACGTACAAGTGAAGGTGGGAGGCAAAGTGACCCTTGGGGGTATGCTAGATAGTGGCTCAATGGCATGCACAGTCAGTGATACTGCTATGTGTAACCTGCTCTCTGCTGGAGCAGTGTGTGAAGCAGATAGGTTCTCCACTGATGTGACTCTCATTGGTGTTGGAGGTCGGCGAGTGCATCCAAAGTCAGCATTCTACATTAACATGGAAGTTAATGACTGCAAAATGATTGTTCCGACAATTGTAGTTGAAGGACAACATGATGACATGATTATTGGAACCAATGTGATCAAACACATACTGCGTGAGCCGAAGAAGTGTAGTGCGTACTGGACAGCAGTTTCAGCACCGTCCTCCACCGATACTGAAACCGAACATTTTCTCTCCATGCTGGCTGGCTTGCATAGATGGGGTGATGGTGAAATGCCTGACAAGATAGGCACAGTACGTTGCAACTCAGCCACTTGCCTTCAGCCTGGCTGTGAATATCTCTTGTGGGGAAAACTGACAAAGCCCACTCACGTGTCTCCTGGTAGTGCAGTAATGACGGAGCCGACGTCAGAACGGTCTGCACCCAAAGGTCTCATGGTCGCCAGAGTTGTCACACCCTTGTGGGCAGATGGATGGGTTCCCTTGAAAGTGATGAATGTCTCTGAAAAGCCTTTGTTCTTGAGACGTAACGCTAAGCTTGCTGATCTGGTGCCCTGTGTCGCTTTGGAAGATTTAGACCTGGTCAGTGGTCATCGAAGCACTTCCACCGTGCCTGACACCCCTGTCTGTCCTGATCTGGGATGTGCTGGGGGGAAGCTGGAGTCCATTGGCCTGAGTGAGCTGGATATCAGCCGGTGTGATGCGTCGTCTGAATGTAAAGACAAGTTGTCCGAACTTATTGTTCGTTACCAGGATGTCTTCTCACGCAGCCACCTTGACTGTGGCAAAGCAGAAGAATTTGTTCACAGAATCCACCTGATTGACCAAAAGCCATTCAGACTTCCTTTCAGACGTGTACCACCGAGCCAGTACCAAAAGCTGCGCCAAGTCTTAAGTGAAATGGAAGAAAAAGCGATCATTCGAAAGTCAACTAGTGAATATGCCTCACCATTAGTCCTTATCTGGAAGAAGAATGGTGATTTACGTGTGTGTACTGACTTCAGGTGGCTGAACAAGAGGACTTTGAAGGACGCTCACACTCTGCCGCATCAAGCCGATTGCTTGGCAGCACTTGGTGGTAATTCACTGTTCAGCACAATGGATTTGACATCAGGGTTTTATAACATCCCCTTACATGAGGAGGATAGGAAGTATTCAGCGTTCACTACACCTATGGGGCTCAACGAATACAACAGACTGCCACAGGGGCTCTGTAACAGTCCAGGGAGCTTTATGAGAATGATAACTTGCATTTTTTGTGATCAAAATTATCTAAGTCTGTTATGCTATCTAGATGATATTTTGTTTTTTGCTCCTGATGAAAGTTCTGCCTTTGCACGTCTTGAGATGGTGTTCAACAGACTCCGTGCCCACAACTTGAAATTGGCTCCTAAGAAATGCTACTTTTTGAGGAAGTCTGTCAAATTCCTTGGCCACATCGTTGACGAGCATGGAGTTTCGACTGACCCAGGCAAAGTTGAGAGCATAAGCAGTATGGCTGTGACTGATGTGATGGATGCTGACGGAGTGACGCCATCTGAGAAACGTGTGCGGTCCTTTTTTGGCATGCTAAATTTTTATCAGCACTTCATCCCAGGATACTCAGCTCTTGCGAAGCCCCTGTTTTCGCTGCTGCCTGGTCAGAGACAGAAGAAAGGCCGAAAGCCGAAGTGTACTGTGGTGGGTCGCAAACTAAAGTCGACCGACTGGACCGCTGACCATGACCGGGCATTTGCTGAACTCAAACAGGCCCTCATCGATTCCGTTGTTTTGGCTCACCCAGACTTTAGTCGACCATTTTTGCTGTCCACAGACGCCTCATTGGATGGCCTTGGGGCCGTTTTATCTCAAGTGCATGAAGGTGACTCTGTGGCTAGACCAATTGCATTTGCTAGCAAGTCTTTAACTCGGTCACAGAAGAACTATCCAGCCCATCGATTGGAGTTTCTTGCACTGAAGTGGTCAGTATGTGACAAGTTTAGCCACTGGTTGAAAGGCCATGATTTTACTGTGTGGACTGACAATAATCCACTGACACATATTATGACTAAACCTAAACTTGACTGTTGTGAGCAGCGATGGGTGTCAAAATTAGCCAGTTACAATTTTGATATAAAGTATGTGCCAGGCCCGAGGAACATTGTTGCTGACGCTTTCAGCCGTGTCCCTTTTTGCAGAAGTGTCGGTCGCAGACTGGTCAGCGAACCACTTCATGAACTTGTCAGAGAAGCTGCTGTTTTGTGTGACACAGCTGTTTCAGGGAATCCACCGACTATCCACCGACTATCCACCGACTGTCTATAATGGCAGAGGGGCCAACACGTCTTGCAGCTACAAATGCTCAGTCCCTCCACACGTCATCTCAGTCTTTGTCCACCCAGGAGGTCACTGCTGTTATTCAGTCACACACTGAATGGACCTCTGGAGCAAGAACTTGTGCGACAGCCCTGGTAGGCCACCTACCCAAGATCATTCCTGATGGTCTGCCTAGCCTGCCTGCCTTTGCTGTTGGAGATCTCTGTGATGCACAGTTTGGAGATAGTACGTTGTCTCGCATCTGTTTTTTTGTGGGGAGGTCCCGGAGACCATCCAGACGGGAAAGAGCACAGGAGTCGAGTCAAGTCTTGAGGCTTCTGAAACATTGGGAAAAGTTTGTTCTGAGTGATGACGTCTTATACAGAGTGTCTCGTGATCAGATTTCAAAGATGAGACGCCAACAGTTTGTCGTTCCTGATTGCCTGAAGGCTGAAGTCTTGAAAGGAGTGCATGACAGTACAGGTCATCAGGGTCAGTCAAGGACCCTGGGCATTGCCAGACAGAGATTTTTTTGGCTGCACATGGATAGATGTGAGGGAGTACGTTCGCCATTGTCAGCGTTGTACAGTAAGCAAGATGGCCGAGCCTGTAGGAAGAGCTCCTCTTAAAAGCATTGTCACCTCCCGACCACTGCAACTTGTGTGCATTGACTTCTGGTCAGCTGAAGATTCGCACAACAAATCTGTGGATGTTTTAGTAATGACTGACCATTTTACCAGACTGGCTCAGGCCTTTGCCTGCAGGGATCAATCAGCCAAACAAGTGGCAAAAGTCCTCTGGGAGAAGTATTTTTGCGTCTATGGATTCCCGGAGAGGATTCACAGTGACCAAGGTCTGAGTTTTGAAAGCGAGTTGATTGCTGAACTTCTACTGTTATCTGGTGTGCGAAAGTCTCATACTACTCTGTACCACCCGATGGGAAATGGCTATGTTGAACGTTTTAATCGAACACTGGGCAATATGACCAGAGCTCTTCCCTCAGAATCGAAGCAAGACTGGCTGAGACGCTTACAAACGCTCACATTCATGTACAATTGCACTGCCCATGAAACTACAGGATACGCACTGTTTTATTTGATGTTTGGAAGGGTGCCCCGTCTTCCAGTAGATATCCTGTTTGGAAACATCTTGACTGACCCTGATGTGACTAACTTTGGCAGATATGTCACAAAGCTGTCTGGGGACCTTAAGGAAGCCATGTTGATTGCTCAAGAGCATGTAACAAAGGAACAGAACAGACAGGCAAGACTGTATAATAGGAAAGCAAAAGGACCGACAATTGAAATTGGAGACCGAGTGCTTGTGGCTAATAAGTACCACTAATGTGGAAAGAGAGGGGAAAGAGAAAAGTTGCTGACCAATGGGAGTCTGTTGTTTATACTGTGACTGAGAGTAATCCTCAAACGCACACATATAAGATACAAGACACTGTCACAGGGTGTGAACGGATTGTCCATCGTAATCTGTTTATGCTGGTGAATTTTCTTCCTGTTCAAGATGTGCCACAGTCTTCTCGGTCTGGCCTCCATGTCCTCTGTCCGGTCTTCCGGTTCAGTCCATTCTATGGCCACAGGTCGAGCCACGTCAGAGCACACTCAGACTCAAGTGTCCGTTCAGCCGGATGCGACTCGATGTGGAGTTGATGATGTGCATAGTCCTGTGAAGCTCCCTGAACCTGAAGATCACTCAGATGTCTTGCCTGCGTCTGAGGAGAGGACCAGAGAAGGGTTCAGTCGCCTGAACACCCCAGATCAACAGTCTCCTGAAGGAGATGCAGGGCTCGACAATAACGATGGCCCGATGGCCCGGGGCCAGTTAAAAGTAACGTCGGTACAGTTAAACTAGCAAGTCACTGGCCCGATCGGGCCACTGCAAATTATTGATTGAAAAAAAAAATTGCATTGTAAAAGTTAACATCCTTCATATGTTTTGCTATCTGCTAAATGCATAAATAACTTTGCAGCTCGTGGGGCGAACAGTTGGCAAATCAAGAGTTGAGTAGTGAGTTGTCACTGGTTTGACTGGTTGTCAAATTGTAATTCTCTAATGTCGATACATTTTTTAACAACTGGCGCGAGACTGGCGCGAGACAATAAAGTCAAGATGGCAGCAAAGTAGAGCTACGAGCTCAAACGGAGGCAACTTTTTTTATGGAACGAAGATGCACTGTGTCGTCTGTCGTATGTTCCCGTCTAAAGCAGACAAAAGTGGATATTTTTACAGAGGCACTGACAATTTTCGAAAACAATAACTGACCAGCCATGCTAGCAGACAGCACCTGGTTTGCGTGACAGCTAAGCGGATGGTTGACAATCCATCTTCGAGGCCGTTGACCATGCTGGTCAGTGGTCAGGAATTTAAATGTAGATGCCCATCGTGTTATTGCACGACTTATAACAACGGCATATCACGTAATTAAGATGGACTAGCCGTTCGTCTCGTTCCCCCAGGCTATTGAACTGCAGCAGAAGAATGGTGTCGACTTGGGTACCTAGTATCATACTGATGAAATGCTATGGAAGCTTTTATATATTAGCATTGAGGGACCAGAGGTTTCAGTTTCAGCCAGCCAGAGTTGTGCAGAGATGGCTGTCAGCAGGGAAGAGAGCACATCATGTTTGAGGTTAAAAGTCAATTGTTTTGCTGACTATTACCTTTTAATTTTTTATCACTAGAAATGTGATTTCATTTTAGTTCTTTTTATATCCAGGATGTGTTTAATAAATGGTTAAACATGTTAACAGAATAACACAACTTATAAGTCTTTGGTTTTGTTGTAACAATGATAAATTACAACTTTTGGAGGGGGGGCCAGTAAAAACTGTCTTGGGGCCAGTAAGTTTCAAACCCATTGGCCCGATCAAAAAATGTTAATGTTGAGCCCTGCTGTCTTTGGTGAAATGGTTTGAGCAAATGAATAAATGAGTGTCGAACTTCACAGGGATCTGCTCATAGAAAAACATCAGCCATGCCCGTCTGGTTCCTTGGGAAGATTATGAAAAGTGTCAGCATTCCCAGTACAGCCTGGAACACTGCATTTACGATGGTCCATTTCAAATATACTTTAAAAACTTTCTCCTTTGTTGTTCGCGTGGAAGTACACAGAGCAGCGCGGAGCTAAACTAGTGTCTGAGATCCTGGGCCAGAACACCAGAGGGCTGGTCTGTATGTAAATGTTGGGGCATGACAAAGGTATCACAAATTCCGCTTTTTCGAAACCGATTGTTTTACAGCTGCAGTTTCAAGTTGTGAGATTTAGATAGGAAAGAGGTGTCAATGGACTTTGAGGTTCACTGTATGTCCCACCGAACTGTCGTTATTCAACTATGACAAGGTAAAATCGGTTTCGCAATCAATGACCCCTTTAACTGAATGCGATACTAGCGACAAAATCAGTTAGATTACCTTGTTTTTAATTGGAATGTCCTAACTGGACTAAAGCAACGTGACGCTGAGCAGTGTGACGTGGCGCAAAGTTTGGGCTGAACTTTGTGTCAGACACCATTGTTTCTATTTATTTTTAGTCACTTGTGTTGAAAGCTCTGTAGCACATGCTGTCATAGGAACGCGGTATGTTACATGATGTAACATAAGTGAATATGACACATTTAGTGTGGACATTGAGCGTCCGATGCAACGCGATAGTTGGACGGGTTAGGGTTAGGATTTAGTTAGGACATGGTGTGGGATCCAAGGTTACAAGGTTAATAAAATCAGAGATAGCAAGTTTCCATGGTCCTAAAATTCAAATGATTCTACGTTCCAATGTTCCAGGGTTATTCCATGGTTACAGATTATCATCTACAGTGCCCTTTGGGATGGTTTAACTAAGGTGATTACACTCTACTCTTCACATCATGACAGGGACCTGGTGGAATTTTATTTAAATAGCCCTCCCTCCCTTCCTTGATAATATCAGACTACCACCTATCCAGGTAACATCCATCATCACACTAAATAATACCATCTTGTTGAATGAAGTTACATTTTGGCATGGCTACTCCTTTGACATAGTTTCTCTTTTGGTTTTGATGTTTATTTATCACCTTAATCACCAAGTTTCCCTATGTGGCTTGTGATAGATTGCCAGGGGAGGATGCGGGCCAGACCACAATACTCAAGAGCCCCTAGACAGCACTGTGGGAGACATAGCAGAGATGATTATCTTAATTAAAGTCTCTTTCATTGGGAGATGTGCGCAAACAAGTGTAACTAAACAATGAAAACTCTAATAACAATAATCACGAGCCATGCCCAGCACAATCAGATGTTCTGCCCAATATCGCTTTGTAAAAACAAAAAGAAAAGGGGGGATGAGAGAGAGAGGTGGAAAAAAATTGTATTTTCTCATTTCTGGTTATGACTTGGAAGGCTTGCATTTTTGCCATGCAGATCAAGAAGCTTTTGTCATGTGAGATTAATGAGTCTGGTACACCGGCTGAAGGGTGTTAGGAGGAAATAAGGTGAGGCAAGGTGAAATCTCCTTTCCTTTTACCTCCCCTGTCATTCTCTTACAATCCCCTCGCCCTGTCTGTGTTCTCCATCTCACTCTTCCTTTTGTCTTTCTCTTTTATATTTCTCTCTGGCCTTTTCAACTCATTTAGCCGACTTTCATCTCCCTCCATAGTCTTTCTGCTCTCTATCAACATCTCTCATCCCTTCTCCCTCCTTTTACCTGACTCTTTCCCCTATCACTCCCATTTTTCCCCTTCTCTATCTCAGTATTACAGAACCTCCCCCAGTAGAATTTGGTCCTTCCTTATCTCCTCCTCTTCTCCCTGAGTCTCCACAATTTTCTCCCAATAAAGAAATCCCTCTTAATTTGTTGCAACTCTTGCGCTTCATTGCCTGAGAAGATACCAAACATATCTTATTTATTTCAAACTTTCCAATTCTTCATTACCTGCCCAGTCATCATTTATGACATCACACTAATTCACAAAGTAATTAAATGGACCCCAAATTAACCTGGTCAGATAGTATATTCTCCATTAGCCAGCGGGCTCCCTGCACTATTGTCACATTGTCAGAACCTGACACTGTCAGACCCGAGAGAAACCTCATCTGTCGAAAAGGGATCCGTTTCCCCCTCCTTTCCCACCTCCTACTCCCTTACCCTCCTTGCTACCCCCTTCACCTTCCAACCACCCCCTTACCATGCACACACCCACCTTCATGCCACACATCCCCTACCTCCCCCATCCACCCCATTTGCCCTCATCCTCACCGCCATTACCCTCCCTCTTCCTACCGGAGGAACCCTAATAAGAATACTAACAAAAACAATAGGTTTCCTCCTACCGGAGGAACCCTAATAAGAATACTAACAAAAACAATAGGTTTCCTCCTACCGGAGGAACCCTAATAATAAAGAAATATATATGCACCCAATAATAACTAGAAAGTGCATTTCCTGCAGAAAATGCGTTGGAATGCTGAAAGCTGAAATATATTTTTTTTAATTGCTGAAAATACAGAAATTAGAAAATACCCGCAAGCTGAAATGCCGACATCCCAACCTGCAGAGACTCATTTCAGGGAGGTGGCTCGCCCCCCCCCCCCACCCCGCCGACGCAATCCGGATGTACCCCCTTAACCTGCACGTACACCCCCCCCATATGCTCTCGCTCGCTCTAAATACAAAATCCCCGATTTCCGGGAGATTGTAGAGCATTTGCGGGCGTCAGGGAGCCGCTATTGAAATGCGGGAGACTCCCGGACCTTCCGGGAGACGTGGAATGTCTGGAAATGAATTTCAAAAATGTGTGAGTCACACATAAGAGGCAGTGTGGAAACTGAACTGCAGCATCTAACAATGCTAAGAGCTGAAATACAATGCGCAGACATCCCAAGTCTCCCGCATTTCAATAGCGGCTCCCGGACGAAATGCTATACAATCTCCCGGAATTCTGGGATTTTGTATTTTGAGCGTGCACGTGACTGTGCAATGGTCATTTCTGGTCAAAACAAGTGCATATCCCGCGTCCTGATTGCGTCCCGGGCGGGGGGGGGGGGGGGGGTGTACAGGTTGAGGGGGTACATCATGCGTGCGGATTGCATCCCGTGGGGGGGGGGGAGGAGAAGGTGGAGAAGCCACCTCCCGGAAATGAGTCTGCAGGTTGGGATGTCTGAATGCGGGAGAAGCTGAAAGCTGAACTGTTAAACTGTACTAGTAGTAGAAGAAGTAGAATATTCGTTTTAGTAGCTGAAATTATAGTTGGGATACTAAAAGCTGTAGCAGATACAGTAGTCAACCTAACCTTAACTGTATGATATCATTGCGATACTCAATGTGTAGCCAAGCGCCTCCTTTCCTCTGATAATCTCTGGCATTCCTCTCCCTGGTTTTTAATAACTTTTGGAAGTCGATAATATTCCAAATGTTTTTCTCGATCTGTCCTATTGGTACAACCTGAAACACGGCAATAATTAACCATTTTCCTTGACGACGTTCGGGATATACTTCAGTGCCTGTGCTTTGTTGTGATGCGGAGTGCCTCCAATATGGTGACTTCCGGTTTGATGACGCGTCTTGAAAACCCTCTATTCTTATAGACTTAAAACCTTATTCCGGAAGTCACGATGGGCGCGGCCATCCGCGTATTCTCATTTCCGGTTTAGATACTTTCCGCTTTATAATGGTACTAAAAGAGAATGTCTTAAACAGGCTCTGGTACTAATTTAAGGCTAATAAAGATGCCCAGCGTCAACTGCAGTTCGTGGCTGCAATAACAGCTGGAGAAAACGGAATCAGACCCTGTATTATCATTGTTTTGACCATGGAAAGAAGAGGTCCGAGTGTTGTGGGCCGACATACTTTGCATCGACCTCAAACCAAAGTTGAGGATCTGCGTCCCTGGCTGAAGGCGCTGAATTTAAAAGACCCACCGAAGTTTCCTTTTGCTCGTATCACTTGCAACATCAAGTGTGTAATAAGAGATAAACTAGCTAGGTTATATTTTTGTATTCTCATACATATGTATGATATTAGTAGATACAAGATTATAACCAAATGTATGGGCATGGCTGTGAGCAAAACAACTGCTGCAAGTGCATCTACATGTAATGTAAAGCTTTTGAAACAACGTAGCATTAAAATGATTTAATAGTCTTTCTAATTGCCATTAGATAGGAGGGAAGATTACTAGTGCACAGTTTTAACACATTGCATAAAGCTTGTACCAAAGTACAAAAATACTATTTATTATTACAGCATAATTTGTCACTCATACATTTGCAGTTTATGGCTAATAGCAGAGACCTGATGTAAAAAGTAGAGCCTCAAGTAGATAAACAAGAAGCTAACGTTCTACTGCTAACAATGTTAGCTGGTCGGTTTTGAGGGGGAATCTCAAATACATGTACTGACTGTAAAATTAATCAAACGACTGAATGAGGACCAAAGCTTTCAAACAAAGTATAACAAATGCATATGCCCTGCAGTGAAATCGTTAGAACATCTTATGTTTGTGGCTAATGTAGTTAACTTATCGCAGCACAGCAGAGCGCAGGGCAGCGATCTGACCGGCAAACAAATTATATAAACACTTAAAAGTCGTTTTCAAGCCATCCAGTGAAAGGGTGTAGGCTATTGATGACTTGTTGTAGCACACGAACATAGCACATCTGGCACAAATCGACCTAATTATTTAATATTTTAGCAGCGGGACCTCTCGGCAGTTCTCCATTGAATTGAATGATATCCCCGGTAAACAGGAAGTGCCAATACAACGGAAGTGCAAAAAGATGAAGAAAGTGGGCGGGGCGGAATAAGGTCAATACCAATCACCTGTGTAAGAGACTGAGTGGCGTGTCTGTGTGGTTGCCACGGTGATAGTGCAGCTATGATTGCTAACGCGCTAAGGGCGAGAGAATAACATAAATTTACCTAGAATCCACACCTCAAGTTAACCTAGACGCAAAACTATTCGTCAAATCCCAAAAATAATGATATTTTCCAAGACCCAAGACTCTGCCGAAACCATAGATATCCTTTAACGTTATATGTCTGTGCGGTCATAAATACGACTCTACCTGCAGTTTCAAAAACGTGTTCCTTATGTTTTCCTGGTGCTTGTCTGTTTGGTTGCCACGGTGATGGCGCAGCTGTGATTGCTAACGAGCTGGGCAGAGAGAATAACATACATTTACCTAGCATCCACACCTCAAACAAGTTAACCTAGACGCAAAACTATACGTCCAATCCAAAAAATAAGGATATTTTCCGAGACCCAAGACTCTGCCGAACCCACAGATATCCTTTATGTCTGTGCGGTCAGAAATACGACTCTACCGGCAGTTTCAAAAACGTGTTCCTTCTGCTTTCTCTGAGATGTGTCACCAGATTTGCATTGGTCTCTATGGGGCGAGAGTTGGACTTTGTCTCAATCTGGTGGGGCTCTGAACAAATGTGTAAGTCTGTTGGAATCCACAGACAACCGTCTACGACCAGCACAAAATTATCTATCCATTGATCCAAAAACGAAGCATGAAGAGTGAAAATTGTGGCAATGCTGGCAAACTATAAATATTTTTTGAAGAAGATTTCGAAGCTCCCCTCCACTCTAAGCGTTTCAGTCAGCACTCTAGGCTCTCCACATACTGAAGGACTGAAATTTTGTGTCTATTCCAATATGTAACTAGAGAGGGTACAATTTCTGGGGAAATTGTAGGGTGTGCTTGCTTGCATCGGTTGCACAGGGGTCCGTTTTTGAATGACATTTTTACAACTGATATTTCTGTATATTTTATATAAAAATGCATACTTATTATTTATAAAGATTACATAGATTTAAAAGCATTTTTTTTTTTGCTGCTCATTTACAACTGAAAATACGAGTGAAGTGTAGAATTAAATAGATGTCTTCTCATTTCCCCTGCAAGAGGCAGCCTCATCGTTGAATCAAAATGAATAAATTTGGCAGACCGGTGTAAAAATTGACCTAATCTCTATGACTTAAACGTCCTTTTAAGTTTTTCCCTTCTCGTGATATTTTAAGGAATTTAGCCTACTCATATTGCATTCATTCATGAATAAAGAACCCCCTTTGAAGATTATTGTACGACGTTACCGGCAGTAGAAGATGGAATCGCGATTCAAACAGTACCATCTGCTAACTGAAAATATGCCCCCCAAAACCTAAATAAGCTTGACATTTATTTAGTGGAAAATCGCTTTCATAAAAAGCTCACTGGTAGCGATCATTGTCAGTAACAACGCCAAGTGCGATATAGCCCTGTGTGGAGAAGCTGCCCCGGTAAATTGTACTACTACGGTACAGTACTAGACTACTGCTGTGTTCGTCTTGGTAGCGATTGCGTTGGTTGAATTTGATTTAACGTTCCGTTGTACGGTTTAGGCTTAAATTAATTATTTTCATGAACAGATTGACAAAGTTTAGGCTGTGGCAATGAAGTTAAGGTTAGTAGTTAGATAGATTTTTGATTTAAGTAAGGGGAGTGCCGAACATGTTCTGTCGCCGTTTCACTTCCTACAGCTGTGTAGATGTTTTTGTAGTGTCTCGCGTAGGCTACAGCGTTTCAGTGAGCAACACTGGTTTGAAACCACAGGTAATGATAATTTCACCCACAAATCGTTTACTTGTAATGTAATAATAAATCCTACAACGAAAATGTATTTGTGAGGAATGTTTATTTTAACGATTGAAAACAGATGCATCATAGACCACTGCAGTATGTGTTGCCCGGGCAACAGAGTGTGTAATGTCATGATGCTAATACTTCAGTGAAATAGTAGACTACTGTTTCCGAAAGTAGATGTACTTCCTTAATAAAATCAGCTTATATTGTACATTACACGTCACAATTGTGTGTCATATCACAAAGTAAAATTAGTAAATAGTTGTCACCCTGGCCTCTTTGCTTGTGGCGTTTCTGCAGCTGCCTTGCAGTAAAGCAGTTAGCTTAGCTATCTCCCAGAAGTTAACAAGCTGCTAAACTAATGTTCTGCTAGAGGTAGTCACGCGAGTTTTCGTGACGTTAGTGACGTAAAGTTAGCCACCGTTAACTTCACTTTTCGCCACAAAAACTTAATTTCCACTTAAACCATGCAACGGAACGTAAATCCCAGTAGAAGCAACTCAATCGATACCAAGACGAAACTTTTGACACCTAGGTTGTCTATGTAGGCCAAATATTGACTGAGTTTTAGGGGGGCAAAAAGAATAATAAAATAACTAGAGAGGGTACAATTTCTGGGGAAATTGTAGGGTGTGCTTGCTTGCGTCGGTTGCACAGGGGTCCGTTTTTGAATGACATTTTTACAACTGATATTTCTGTATATTTTATATAAAAATGCATACTTATTATTATAAAGATGACATAGATTTAAAAGCTTTTTTTTTTGCTGCTCATTTACAACTGAAAATACGAGTGAAGTGTAGAATGAAATAGATGTCTTCTCATTTCCCCTGCAAGAGGCAGCCTCATCGTTGAAACAAAACGAATAAATTGGGCAGACCGGTGTAAAAATTGACCTAATCTCTATGACTTAAACGTCATTTTAAGTTTTTCCCTTCTCATGATATTTTCAGGCATTTAGCCTACTCATTGCATTCATTCATTAATAAAGAACCCCCTTTGAAGATTATTCTACGACGTTGCCCGGCAGTAGAAGATGGAATCGCGATTCAAACAGTACCATCTGCTAACTGAAAATATGCCCCCCAAAACGTAAATAAGCTTGACATTTATTTAGTGGAAAATCGCTCATTCATAAAAAGCTCACTGGTAGCGATCATTGTCAGTAACAACGCAAAATGCGATATAGCCCTGTGTGGAGAAGCTGCCCCGGTAAATTGTACTACTACGGCACAGTACTAGACTACTGCTGTGTTCGTCTTGGTAGCGATTGCGTTGGTTGAATTGGATTTAACGTTCCGTTGTACGGTTTAGGCTGAAATTAATTATTTTCATGAACAGATTGACAACGTTTAGGCTGTGGCAATGAAGTTCAGGTTAGTAGTTAGATAGACTTTTGATTTAAGTAAGGGGAGTGCCGAACATGTTCTGTCGCCGTTTGACTTCCTAAACAGCTGTGTAGTGTAGATGTTTTTGTAGTGTGTCTCACGTAAGCTACAGCGTTGCAGTGAGCTACACTGGTTTGAAACCACAGGTAATGGTAATTTCACCAACAAATCGTTTACTAATGTCAGAATAAATCCTACAACGAAAATGTATATGTGAGGAATGTTTATTTTAACGATTGAAAACAGATAACGCTACATCATAGACCACTGTAGTATGTGTTGCCCGGGCAACACAAGCTAATGTCATGATGCTAATACTTCAGTGAAATAGTAGACTACTGTTTCCGAAAGTAGATGTACTTCCTTAATAATATCAGCTTATACTGTACATTACACATGACAATTGTGTGTCATATCACAAAGTAAAATGAGTAAATAGTTATCACCCTGGCCTCTTTGCTTGTGGCGTTTCTGCAGCTGCCTTGCAGTAAAGCTATAGTTAGCCTAGCTATCCCCCAAGTTAACAGATGCGAAACGAATGTTCTGCCAAAGGTAGTCACACGTGTTTAACGTCAGTGACTGTGGCTAGCAAATTAGCCACCGTTAGCTTCACTTTTCGCCACAAAAACTTAACTTCAGCCTAAACCATACAAACGGAACGTAACTTCCAATAGAAGCAACTCAATCGCTACCAAGACGAAACTTTTGACACCTACTTTGTCTATGTAGGCCAAATATTGACTGAGTTTTAGGGGGGCAAAAAATAATAATAATAATATATATGTGAGAGAACAAAGGTTGTGCCCTTGCCGAAGGCAAAGCACACCCAATAATATATATTGAGGAGTCAGATGGCTGAGCGGTGAGGGAGTCGGGCTAGTAATCTGAAGGTTACCAGTTCGATTCCCAGCCGTGCCAAATGACGTTGTGTCCTTGGGCAAGGCACTTCACCCTACTTGCTTCGGGGGGAATGTCCCTGTACTTACTGTAAGTCGCTCTGGATAAGAGCGTCTGCTAAATGAATAAATGTACAAATGTAAATATATGTGAGAGAACAAAGGTTGTGCCCTTGCCGAAGGCAAAGCACACCCAATGATAGTATTCTAGAAAGAGTGGTCTGGAGTCGCAGAGGTCCCATAATATCAGCTTTAATGCAGCAGTTAGAAATCAACACGTCCAGAGCGCTGGGGTTGTCTACGTTTCCCTACCCGCAAAAACCTTGTTTGGGCTGGTTCACGCAAGTTTGGGCTGGTTCACAAAGTCCAACTGGCTATCTGTCCCTCCCCAGCATATATTTATACAGTGCAATTAAAACAGAAAGATGAAAAGAGGGTTGAGCTTGTTCTCTCATGCATCAGCGAGTTGTTCTTGCCTACGCGTCCCACCTACTCGGGTGCCGTCTCCACCCGGTTTCAAGGTTGTTTCTGAAAATGAAGAGATAGAGACACAAAGAACAGCCTGCTTCCCACACCCTGTGTGAGACACCATGTTTAAGCCTGAGCACACTTCTCAGATCATAAGACAGAACTTTAATAAGCACAATATATTCTTTAATACAAACCCATGTAAATCTCAGAAACGGTTTAAAAAACTCATGAAACATAATCAGTGATATTGAAAAAAGTTGAATAGATTTACATTTAGTCATTTAGTCATTTAGCATAGATATCAAAAAGCTGAATTTGTAAAACATTGTTTAGGGTTTTGTCAACATTTGAAAGTTGAAATGGTGGCTGTAGCTGATTGAGGAAGAGGAAGGATTTGAAAGTTGAAGAAGTTTAAGAGGATTGAGAGGATTTGAAAAAAAACTCAATTGGAAAACCATGTAAAAAATATTATGAATATTGATTTATATTAATTCAAACATAAGAGGTAGAAGGCTGAAAAGTCACAGCAGTCATAGCCTGAAACTGCTGAATTGTTTGATAGCTGAACTGTTTTAATAGCTGAAGATTTGAAGGCGCTGAAAGGTGTCATGGAAGAAATAGAAGAATAAGAATAATTGAATTGAATAATTGAAGTTGAATAAAGATTCGAAGAACAATAGTTGGAATGCTGAAGCAGCATTCCAACAATAAGTATGCAGAATTAGTGTTTTTGCTTTCAGCAAACACACTAATAATAATAAGGGCCTGCATCATAGTTGGTTAATTTGATCGCCTGACTTTCCATTTAGTGGATTGGTAGAGTTACATGCCGGCTTATTTTAGGATACCGAAATTGAGGGGTGTAAAGATTTGTTCAATTCAGTGTATGTTTGTATTTCATGTGTATTTATATTTTCAATAAATATATAAAACGTGTTTCTTGGGTTTTACACATGTTACATAGTTTTCAGTCACGTGACATCCGCGGAGACCTGGAGGGCATAAAGCTGCTGGCAATGGCGGCTCACACCGTTGAGACGCAGCAAAAGCCGGCAAATTTACCTTCCCACGTCTCTTTGGATCACCTCTTAGCTAAAGAAAAGGAAAGATATGGACACAAACTGCAAGTGTTTGGCACTTGTGATCCATATACAGCACCCGCTGCCGTATTTCTGCCCCGAAAAACCGCAAGGTTTTTATATGTGATGACTATGTGATATCATAACTGTAAACTAGCTAACTCCTCTCTCTCTTAAACAACTGCTAACTATTCAAACGGAAAGTCAACTTTTCCTTTAATTTTTACTTATTACAACCTAAATTCCAAAAAAGTTGGGATGCTGTAAAAAATGTAAACTAGAGAGGGTACAATTTCTGGGGAAATTGTAGGGTGTGCTTGCTTGCTTCGGTTGCACAGGGGTCCGTTTTTGAATGACATTTTTACAACTGATATATCTGTATATTTTATATTAAAATGCATACTTATTATTTATAAAGATTACATAGATTTAAAAGCATTTTTTTTGTGCTGCTTATTTACAACTGAAAATACGAGTGAAGTGTAGAATTAAATATGATGTCTTCTCATTTCCCCTGCAAGAAGCAGCCTCATAGCTGAATCAAAACGAATAAATTTGGCAGACCGGTGTAAAAATTGACCTAATCTCTATGACTTAAACGTCCTTTTAAGTTTTCCCTTCTCGTGGTATTTTCAGGCATTTAGCCTACTCATATTGCATTCATTCATTAATAAAGAACCCCCTTTGAAGATTATTCTACGACGTTACCGGCAGTAGAAGATGGAATCGCAATTCAAACAGTACCATCTGCTAACTGAAAATATGCCCCCCAAAACCTAAATAAGCTTGACATTTATTTAGTGGAAAATCGCTCATTCATAAAAAGCTCACTGGTAGCGATCATTGTCAGTAACAACGCAAAATGCGATATAGCCCTGTGTGGAGAAGCTGCCCCGGTAAATTGTACTACTACGGTACAGTACTAGACTACTGCTGTGTTCGTCTCTGTAGCGATTGCGTTGGTTGAATTGGATTTAACGTTCCGTTGTACGGTTTAGGCTGAAATTAATTATTTTCATGAACAGATTGACAAAGTTTAGGCTGTGGCAATGAAGTTCAGGTTAGTAGTTAGATAGACTTTTGATTTAAGTAAGGGGAGTGCCGAACATGTTCTGTCGCCGTTTGACTTCCTACAGCTGTGTAGATGTTTTTGTAGTGTCTCGCGTAGGCTACAGCGTTGCAGTGATACACTGGATTGAAACCACAGGTAATGATAATTTCACTCACAAATCGTTTACTTGTAATCTAATGTCATAATAAATCCTACAACGAAAATGTATATGTGAGGAATGTTTATTTTAACGATTGAAAACAGATAACGCTACATCATAGACCACTGTAGTATGTGTTGCCCGGGCAACACATACTACACTAACACAGGCTAATGTCATGATGCTAATACTTCAGTGAAATAGTAGACTACTGTTTCCGAAAGTAGATGTACTTCCTTAATAATATCAGCTTATACTGTACATTACACATCACAATTGTGTGTCATATCACAAAGTAAAATGAGTAAATAGTTATCACCCTGGCCTCTTTGCTTGTGGCGTTTCTGCAGCTGCCTTGCAGTAAAGCTATAGTTAGCCTAGCTATCCCCCAAGTTAACAGATGCGAAACGAATGTTCTGCCAAAGGTAGTCACGCGTGTTTTCGTGACGTTAGTGACGTAGTGACGTTAGTAACGTCAGTGACTGTGGCTAGCAAATTAGCCACCGTTAGCTTCACTTTTCGCCACAAAAACTTAACTTAAGCCCAAACCATGCAACGGAACGTAAATTCCAATACAAGCAACTCAATCGCTACCAAGACGAAACTTTTGACACCTACGTTGTCTATGTAGGCCAAATATTGACTGAGTTTTAGGGGGGCAAAAATAAAAAAAAATAATAATATATATGTGAGAGAACAAAGGTTGTGCTCTCGCCGAAGGCTTGAACACACCCAATAAAAACAAAGGACCAAATGAGTATGAAAAACAGTCTGAACACAAGCCTCATTGTCTTTGTTTTACATTCAGTTGAATATCGGTAAATAGGGATTTCCAAATAATTTAATTCCAAATGCATTTTGAGTTTAGTTGTGTCTAACACAACAACCCAACTATTTAGCTAGCTTAACTAGCTAACTTTAACTCACTACGACCACTGCAGTTGGTCGCCTCGATACACAACAAACTATGTCAAACCGATTACATAAAGATGTGTTTTATGTAAAAAAATATCATAATTACTATAGGTCTAACTGTATATTCTTGTGTTTAACTTTATTTGAGATTGATGAAATGTTAGCTGCAAATATGTGTATATTTGGACAGCTGGCATTGTTTTCCCTCCCCCGGAGACAGAGGTTTAATGGCATAAATCCACAATCTCCTCCTCTCTGGGTTTTCTTTATCGGACGAAATTCTAAAGAAACACAGCCCAGGCTTGTCTCCTCTTCGATTACTGCATCCGATAGAACAACAACTATACGGCAATTTGGCAACCCAAAAGCAACAAACTCAAAGAAAATGTATGACTTTATAATGGGTGGCAGGCAGCGGAAAGTATTTTTTGCCCTCCAAGGGGGCGTGCCCCTTGGAACGTGACCTCACGTGAAAACTGAATATTAGGATGTATCATAGTAGGCTAAAGGAATCAAAAAAGTTAAATACTAGGACATTAATTAATTAGAGAGAGAGAGATCTTTCACTAAAAGAAGAATTCGAGGAGCGCACTCCACATTAATAGAAGACATGCTAGGGGGCGCTACACTTTGAAAATAGTTCAGTTTTGATATACTTAAAAGAAGTATGCTTAAAAACAAAAAAATGGTATATATTTCTTCTGGAGTAGGATGTACGTTTTCTTTTATTATACAGCAAAAACAGTCAAAATACTTTTAAAGTACATTACAAGTTACATTTTTTAGATCCATCTTGTATATTCTAATTATTCATGTCTAGGAAAATCTATTATGCATTGCACATTGAATCTTTTTTGTTACTGAAGCTGTAACCTTAATTACGGCCAAAACATTTAGTTGGTTAGTTGAAACGGTTTCAAATTCTTGTACTCGCTGTGAAATATTTTACTGTTGATTGTTTTTTCTACAGGTACACTCTTGTGGGGAGTTCATGTTGTTCAATTGTAACTTGTTTAACTGCATGCTCTTATGGTTCTTCCCTTTGGCACTTATTTGGTTTTCCACAATGTATGCTTCATGTTTTGGCTGCTCGCAATGTTTGGGGCTATCTCGTTGTTATGATCAGTGACCTATGCTCTTTTGTAAAGCTCTCTCTTGGAAGTTGCTTTGGATAAAAGCGTCTGCTAAATGCATAAATGTAAATGTAAGCCCTATACTCTTATACGATACTAATAATTATCAATTGGAGTATTAATGGAAAAAAACGAAAAAGCTACTTGAGAAGCAGACAGAAGGGCTGCATTGTGCATTTGAAGGTTACACTGTCAAACTGACTGAAGAACAAAATAACGACATGAAAAAATGAAGATAGCGTGGCTCATTGGCATGTCAATTCCCATGATGCAAGGTGGTAAATACTGTTCGAATTTGCTGATAAGTTTGCCGTTTGTTTGAAATAAAAATTTAATTTAATGAATTTTTTTAATGTGTCTGCTTAGAATGTAGTGTTTTGTTGAGTGGTAATTGTCATTGTTGTGCTGGTTTACAATTATAACCATGAGTTAAATGACTGTTACGTTTGATAAGAAGAGCTGGATTATCACAGCGTGATTACATACGCAGTAATTAGCTTCTATCAGCTAATAATTTGCAGTGTCACTTGGCGAGGGCCCCCGTTCTCGTCAAGTGACGCAAGATTGGCGGCGTTTGAGGGGCCCCTAAACATTTAAATATATTAGTAAATCATAAATGGACATTTATTAAGTTGACGTCTTGAAGAAATTACATTAATTGAAAGTGCACTTGAAAGTATTCCAAATATACTTTGAGGTACTTTAGTAAGTATACTTCATGAACTGAAAGTGCACTACACAGGTTACTTAGAGTATTCAAAGGTATACTTTGAAGTACTTAAGGAAGTATACTTCATAAACTAAAGGTAGACTACACAGGCTACTTTACAGTTTTTAAAAGTAAACTTCAAATACACTATAAGTGTACTTTAAAGTGTACTAAATGACCTAAAAAGTGGGCCAATTTCAGTTTACTTAGTACACTGCTAGTATATAAATAAATACACTGCTAGTACACTGATACTTAGATACTCTAAGTATCATGATAATAGTATACTTTTTATATTTAAGTATACTCACAAATTAAACTTGAAGTATACTTCTTTTTTGTAATGGACTCATTTACAAAATAACCTTAGAGACCATCATCATCAGGCATCATCAGCCATAAAGTATTACAATGGCAAAAATGCCCTAGGTCTCCCTTTGGAGGTACCAGTCAACAGGCAGTCCACAGTGCGGGAAAATATATAATGTCTTAAATATTGTAATGAGTGTCCAATTTGACACGGCCCATTTGGATTAAGGGAAAATTATCCTAAGTGCCCCCAAAAGACTACATCTAAATGTTGGTCTTAAATTAGCCCTAACAGGGGAACCAGTTAAATGAATCTTGTCCTTTTCCTCCTCCATTATCCATGCCCTTTGTGGCGGATCATAAGCTCAAACTTGACCCCCCCCCCCCCCCCCCACACACACACCTTCCGCCTCCCTCCTTGTCTCACACCATTCCATGCTTGGTTTGACTGAGTTTGCGTTATGATATCAAATTAGTTTGCTGGTCAATTCAAGTGTCGATTCGACACAATGTGGAGCCCCACGTCCCTGCTGTTCCTTACTGGCTGTTTGTCTAACGATAATTTATGACTCCTCGTATCCTGACGGACTGTCCTACTGCTCCTACTGTTCAGCCAATCAATCACAAGGTCAAAGGTCAAACATGACTGCAAATTGTAGATTGGATTAGGGTGGCAGGAGCCAAACGATTACTGCACCAGTGGGTTCTGGCAGGGTATTAATGAGCAAGTGGATAGGGGGCATTAACACGATGGTTTGGGTCAAGGGGGGGGGGGCAATTAGATTAAAGCAAACATGGCTCGTCAACACAGGGATGAAGGGTGTTGCTCTGGGAGTTTTTAGCTCAAGGCCAGCTGTTGCTACTTCAACATGTCTCTGCTCCAACCAGAGAGCGGCTTCCCTCACACCCTCTTTTGCATATTGTAAAATGGGGTTTATAGTTAAATATCATTAAGTTAGATTTGTCTCTAGTATTGTAGGATGGTCAGGCGGATGCTTGTACAGTCATCCTGTTCGCCCTTCTAAGGTCCTCTTTCAGCTGAACCAGAGTTGGTTGTTAAGGAATGCCGAAATACTTTTCAAATTTAGGTTGTGAAAACTATGAAAGTTATGAAATTCTTTTATGCTAAAATAAAGTGACATGTGACTGACTGAGATTTTGACTACTACTATTCTAGGCAGTGGTGGGCCGTGCATTTCACGCCTAGGCCTTAAGTGACATCATACTTAGTCCTACCTAAATTAATACACCTCATAATAGCATCAATATGACACCAAGGCTCGAGAATCCATACAGAATCACACTTACACATGACTTAACCTTAATATAGGCTAGTCAAGCAACACTTGATTTCCGGAGCATTAAAAATCAATAAGCTAACATTCACAATTAAGAGTAGGAAACTAAGATCACGGATACTGTCAAAACTCAAAAATAAAAGGCAATTTTAAGAGAGTCAAAAAGTTTGTCCACCAAAAGTACGCTATGTGAGCTTAAAACAAGTTTGACCAATAGACTGCACATTGTCGCCGTTTCATATAAGTCACCAACGAGACGATAAGGATTGACAACAATTGAACATGTTGTGCGCAATGTTATTTACATTATAAATTGCAGATGATCCAAATGTATTTATTTTTAGTAGCGTAACTATCGCTAACAGATTGTCCTCTTTCTGGCTCTCACGAGTGCTAATCCAATCACAGGACGCGTACATGTCAAGTTCAGCGTAACACCGTGTCCTAACTGGATGCAAGCGTAAGACTGTCGCATAGCATCGGACGCTCTCTGTCTACAACGAATCCGTAAAATTCTTCTGTTACGTCATATACACTAACCACATTATTATGACTTCATCTGCTACAGATCTTTCAACGCGAGCGACAAAAAAGAAATAGAAACAGGGCGTCCGACAAAAAGTTCAGCGAAAACGTTGCGCTGCGGCGCATGTCCAGTTAGGACATTCCAACAGAAAACAAGGCAATCAAACTGCTTTTAGTCGCGTCGCTCACGTCACATCCAGTTAGGACACAGTGTAAGGCCATCTAGCTGGCCTTGGTGTCGCAGACTGGAGATCTGATTGGCTATCGCAATTGACCGTCTCCGTTCACTTACAGCGCACGGGAGCCTGCTCTGTTGATTCTGAATGCCTCAAGCAGATTTCATAGAACCTGACAACACAAGCTAGCTGAATTATGATTGGATAAAAACTCTACCATAATATACAACACTGTCAGCAGCTCAACCAACTGGATATAATATAACATGAAGAGAACAGACTACAGAGAATATTTGTTGTTATTTATGTCAGTGTATTTATTGAATGATATTAAGATGGGGGGGAATTATGAAGAACAAATATATAACCGCAACAGTTTATTTTAATAATTTCATTTACATATTTTTTGAGTATGTTTAGGCCAGCAGAGAAGGCCTTGCAGGCCCTGACGGCCCGCCACTGATTCTAGGTTATACTTTTTTCAGAAGTTTAATTATTTGTCTGGACCTGCAAAAATATAGGTTCACAACTGTGCACACACATTCAGATGAATGTAAATTTAGTTTTACTCAGGTATTAGGATTCGGGAACATAGGAAAATCTTCAGATTTGAAACACACCCTTCACGTACATTTCACTAGAGGGCACTGTTCTCTCTTCTCCTGGGGATAGAGTGGCTTGGCATGCCTTGTATCTATTTTTCACTCTACACAGAGGTAACATTTAGGTAACTTTTTTTTAAACAATACAAAAAATGTTGTAGCAAGGAGGATGTGGGGGTTAATGGGAGTGGAGGGCGTGGGGTGTGAGGCGGTGGTGGGGTGTAGTGGTAAGGGGGTGTGGGTAATGGGAAGGGTGGAGTGAGATGGGGTGTTCAATAAAAAAAAAATAATATGATCCCTGTGGGGCATTCCTGGAAGCAAGCGTAGTAAAGGACAATACGTGAGTGTGTTTGATATGTGCTAGAGTAACATGAGTAAGCTGTAAAGGTGGGGTTGAGATGCCTCCAAATATCCGACAAATGTAAATCCTTCATGAATTGTTGAATAACTTCTAGTTTTGGCATGGGTACTGTCAGAACCTGTTGAACAATCCTTAACTGGGTCCAAAGTGCAATTCATATCACCTGCCATAATGTATAACCCTGACAGAGAAGAAATTATGAGAAATAGGTCATTGTAAAAATGTGGATTGTCATCACTTTGTCATCATTAGGCCATATACATTTATGAGATAGATTTTAAATTTACATTTAGTCATTTAGCAGACGCTCTTATCCAGAGCGACTTACAGTAAGTACAGGGACATTCCCCCCGAGGCAAGTAGGGTGAAGTGCCTTGCCCAAGGACACAACGTCATTTGGCACGGCCGGGAATCAAACTGGCAACCTTCTGATTACAAGCCCGCTTCCCTAACCGCTCAGCCACCTGACTCCCTGTCTTGATGATCATAAAAAAGTATAAAAGTGAGAAATGAGAAAAGTCATAGCACACATCTCCTGGAGGAGCTGAACATTTTGATTGCAAAATTGTAGGAATCGATGAAAGTATGCAGGACTAGTTAAAGGACAAAAAACCAGCGGAAGAACTAAGAAGTTGAAAAACAATTCTCACAATAATATATATGTGAGAGAACAAAGGTTGTGCCCTTGCCGAAGGCAAAGCACACCCAATTATATTAAACATCCTTTACCGACACTACCAACAACAGATTCGCACTAGCCCCACCCACTGACTTTGATGGGCGAGTTTGACAGATAACACATTTACATTTAGTCATTTAGCAGACGCTCTTATCCAGAGCGACTTACAGTAAGTACAGGGACATTCCCCTGAGGCAAGTAGGGTGAAGTGCCTTGCCCAAGGACACAACGTCATTTGGCACGGCTGGGAATCAAACTGGCAACCTTCTGATTACTAGCCCGATTCCCTCACCGCTCAGCCATCTGACTCCCCAACACAATTAACGAAGCAACACGTTGTGAAATGTGAAATGTAAATGCAATCGACTGGGAGCGCTGTTTAGCATTTGTAAATGGACCATGAAATACTTAAAGTGAAATAATTATATATGTATTTTACATCAAATGTATTGGTATTTTAATGAATTCATGACACATTTAAGAACACATTTATGTATTTAATTCCTATTTTAATTAATTAATGACACATTTAAGTAATTATTTAATGGTGTATTTATTTAATTCATTGTGGCACTTTTAGTCCTCCATAGCCAAAGGCGTGAGCCACCTGACTACCAGGGAGTCAGGTGGCTGAGCGTTTAGGGAATCGGGCTAGTAATCAGAAGGTTGCCAGTTTGATTCCCGGCCGTGCAAAATGACGCTGTGTCCTTGGGAAAGGCACTTCACCCTACTTGCCTCTGTAAGTCGCTCTGGATAAGAGCGTCTGCTAAATGACTAAAATGTAATGTAACGTACCATGCCGTTTGCAAAACTTTTTATTTCACATGCAATGCCACCTTTCTAAGACGAAGCATTCAACTCGAAGTATCGATCAGATCTTCCGTAGAACATGCCTGGCTGCAACACATCCTGGAGTCTGGACCCATTCATAACGGTGAACTTCTATTTTCGAATGTTAACTTTCCACTATCCCCTAAGCTCAGCATAATGCATCAACTTGAAAAGGGTGAAAGCTAACAGAGAAGAATGTAGCCTTTGAAGGGTAAAGGCAAACTACGTAGAGCTGACTGTCAACCTCAACTCATACAAACTTAACAATGCTTTTTTACCCATTATAGTTAACCTAGAGCTAGACTAGCTAGCTAGTCAGCCAGGCTAGCGGACAGGCTCTAACCCAGGGGTGGCTAACCAGTCCAGCATGAAGAGCCCAAAAAAAAACTCACCATAGCAAAGAGCCACACATGCACACCCGCACTACAACAGCGGCTTACAGATCTAATGCCAGTCATAATACAAAGCATAACAGTTTTTATACGACCGCACAGTGCCTTGCGCCACTGGGGGCCTCGCGCCTGCCTGGTTTGCAATCACAAAAATCTACTTTCAATATTTTTTTATTCCTGTTCTTGACTCGATGTGCTCTAAAATGAAATTCCTGTTTGTCCAAAAATCTCATATTTTTTCGTTCATGATTTACGTTACACCACAGGGCGTTAGTCCACGCCCTGTGAGAGTGCGAGGAGGAAGGAGACGGCTGGGAGAAACAAACGTCACGTACAAGAGAGCAAGACCGATTTTGCAAACATGAGTCGGGTGCTGAGAAAAGGAATACAACTAAAAAGAAGCAAGAATTTCACAAGTCGATTCAAGGATCGCTGGATAAATTTGTCAGCACGTCTTGCAGAAATGGTGTGGCTCCACGCGCGCAGGATAATATCTGTCGGAATTATGGATAGTCTTGCGCGTGCATCACGTGTATGTCAATAAGCAGCAGTGTTGCCAGGTCCGCGGTTTTCCCGCGGAATTGGGCTACTATTGAAGTGTTGACGCGGGTTAAATTTTTTGTCTGCTGGTTAGGGTAGACCTATTTTGCATGCAAATTACATGAATATCTTTAAATAAAGATCCATATTTTAAATGAAAGAATTTACTTATACCCAAATCCTACCAAACTGACTCCAGATCAGCACGTACACACATGGACATGGGACATGCCCACATACACACACTGTGCGTGTGCACACGTGCCTAATGCTCTCAGTCTCCTGAGAAAACCTCTTGAAAACTGTTTTTAATGCTGGTGTCGTGTGGGCTCTGTGTTTTGTTTTTAAGGGATGGCTTATACATGTGTATATTCTGTGATGGGGATGTTTGTGTTGTGGGGCGAACTGTACAATACCCAGCACGGGTCCGTGCTTTCTGCTGCTCTGCTCTTTCGTCCGCTCACAAATAGAAACTCCGCTGATTGCCGTGCGAGGACTAATTAATAGGACACGGCTGCAGGCCTTCAGCGAGATTGAGTGGCCAACACAGATTGGTGGAGCCCGAATTGAACTGGATACAAGACTTACAGCGGCGAGATGGGGGGAAGCCAAACAAAGGATTCCACGACCAGCCAAGGCGACGGGCTGGAGATCTGCAGTTGCTTTCCTCCGCGATACAAGCCTATTCCCGTACTGCTGCTGTTACGGGGTTTACGCTGTCTACGATTCGAGTCCCGGAGGAAGGGGAGCGGAGACAACGGACTAGCGAGATTGTCCTGCGCTTTCAAATATAAGAGAAAGGAACGGTGACTCCAACATCCATTACCGTGTGAACGGGTTGCTGTGGGTGTGGGCCTTTGAGGATTCACCGTTTGTTTGCCTTTGACAGGGTCGAAGCAGTACGGAATCCACCTCCTGGCGTTCTCGGGGGGACCCCGAGGAGTGACGTCACCCAGGCAGGGGAAACCACATCACATGAACAGCTTCAGCCACTCGAGGACGGGTGGTGCAGCCTGACTAATCCAGTCTCTAGGTTGGACTGGTACGTCACTTCAGTGGTTTAGATCGTATCTATCTGATAGATCACAATATGTCCACTATGATGGCTGCTCATCCAGGAGCTCCACTGTAAAATACGGAGTACCACAGGGTTCAGTTCTAGGCCCTCTGTTATTTTCACTCTATATGCTGCCTTTAGGAAACATAATTAGAAGCTCTGGGGTAAATTTTCACTGTTATGCAGATGATACTCAGCTATATATGTCTATAAAGTCTAGAGAATTTCTACATGTTATGGAAAAATGTGTTTCTAGGTTGAGAGCTTGGATGACTGCAAATTTCCTTCTTCTAAATTCGTATAAAACCGAGGTTCAAATTTTCGGTCCTAAAAAATATAGAAATACTTTTTCCAATCTGACCTTAGACCTAGACGGCGTCAAAGTCTCTCAAAGCCAGCTGGTAAAAAATTTAGGAGTCACAATGGACCCAGACCTTTCGTTTGAGTACCATATTAAGCAAATGACCAGAACTGCGTCTGCTAAATGACTAAATGTAAATGTAACTGCATTTTTCCATCTACGTAATATTGCCAAAATACGAAAGTTTCTCTCAAAGGATGATGCCGAAAAACTAATACATGCATTTGTTACATCCCGATTGGACTATTGCAATGTGTTGTTCTCTGGCCTCCCAATTACCCACCTAAAAAATTTACAGCGGGTGCAAAATGCTGCTGCTAGACTATTGACCAGAACAAGAAAGTTTGATCACATAACATCTACTCTTGTCTCTCTACACTGGCTCCCTATCCAAGCCAGAGCTGACTTCAAAGTTCTACTACTAACCTACAAATCTCTGCATGGATTGGCACCACTGTACCTCTCCGGTCTCCTTGCACCCTATTGCCCCGCAAGGACACTTAGATCTCAAGATGTCGGCTATCTGGTGGTTCCCAAAATTAAGAAAAAAACAGCTGGAGGTAGGGCGTTCTCATATAGAGCACCTCTTCTCTGGAACAAATTACCTGTCTCAATTAAGGAGTCTGATACTGTTTCGACATTTAAAATTAGGTTAAAAACGTTATTGTTTAGTCAATTCTACGACTGTTAAAGGTAAGTATGTTACTAGTTGGAGGCAACGGGGGACGGGTTGTTTCCATCCTTATTCTATAAGTATAACTTATTTGAGTTCTCTTCCCCTGGAACAGATTTCATGTTCCAAACGAGGGGGGCTGTCGCTGTCTTGGTGTGTGGGGTTGCATCAAATTCCCCTTTTTTGCTCTGTTAAATTGCTGCACCAGTCCACACTTGACCGGTGGGGATCTCATTCTATTATGACTGTAACTGTTAGCTGCTCCTGGCATTCTCTAATCCCTGCTCTCCTCTCTCTGTCCCCCCCCACACACATCCCTTGTGGTGTGAGGGGTTTGAGTTGTCAGCACCTGCCTGGTCGTCGGTCGGCCAACGCTGGACCTGGTCGCGAGTCTCCCGGTCCTGTCCTACATCTATAAAGTTGAACAATGGATTTTGGTGTTTCAAAACCCATCGACACTGTATGACTATGTTTAGCCTGTGTTCTGCTCCGCTCTCTCACCAACCGTCTCTGGAGGAGGGGATCCCTCTCTGAATTGCTCCTCCCAAGGTTTCTTCCATTTTTTCTCCTGTTGAGAGTTTTTTGGGAGTTTTTCCTTGTCTTCCTTGAGGGTTTAGGTTGGTTGAGGGGCAGTTAGTATATGTGAAGCCCTCTGTGACATGCTTGTGTGTAAAAAGGGCTATACAAATAAATTTGATTTGACAGTTTTTTTGTGTGTATTTTTTTGTTCAGTCGGGAGGGACCCTGACCGAACAGACGTTTTTTTTCTATTTGTCTGTATGTCCGTCTGCTGGCCTGGACAGGGGTTAGTGTTGGGGGTGCGCTCTATGGGAGGTGCAGGTAGAGGCTTGGGGGGTCCCTGTGTGCACGTGTGAGCGTTGAAGTGTGGAGTGCTATCTGTGTTACCGAGTGGCTATATGCTTCCTTTAAATCTTGTGTGCGGGATTGACCGGTGAACCTTTGCTGTGTGCCGTTTGCTGTGTGCCCCTTGCCGTGTGGTTTTTCACCCTAGTATAAAGACCCTAGCTCTACCTGGTGCCCAATATTAGCCTGTGTCCTTCATCGAACCTGTTCCAGGGGTAGTTTTATGAATTCTAAATAAAAGTCTATTTTCTTAACAACAAAAAAGAAAACCCTCCTGTCTCCGTTGTGGTGTGTCCTGGGATTCGTTGCCTGGTGGGGTTGCTCGTCTGTTCGGCGACACTGGCATACTAAACATTTGGTGTTACTTTGTAGATATTACAATACATGTGGCAATGATAGCAATGCTGTTGGACTTTAAAAGCAGTTGGCTTTTTTATGGTTTGGCAGGGGCATATTTTGAGTTCTGATATTGGGCTATTTTTATTGGCCATTGGGCTGGTTTTGGGCTGGGTTTGATTGTCCATTGGGCTGGTTTTGTCACACAGACCTGGCAACTCTGATAAGCTTAGTAACTATATCTTAGTAACTATATCAAAAAATGCCATTACAGGCACCTGATGGCTTACTTGACCTTTTCCTGTCCATCTTCTTTGGCACTCAACAGTCAACAGATTTCCCATCCCCCCAACACTGTCACTCACGACCAGAAGTCAAGACTAAACCAATTCACCAGGTCATGTGGTGAGCCACCGCCCCTCATACTGCAAAGTATGAATTTAACTGTCAGTTTATCTGGTTTTAGTTGGTCACTAAAACAAAATTATAATTTTTTAAAACAGATTTTCTGTTCTACATGTATTGCAGGTATTGTATCTCTTTTCCCTGTGCAATGAACACACTGATTCACTACAGCTCTCTAGCTGGAGTGTGTTGTGTGCACCACATTGAGCACAATGTTACTTTCCTGGCTGGGCTCCAAATCCAGAAGTGTCCACTTATCATGGCTCCTTCTTCGTTCATCGAGAAGGGTCAGAGGTCAAATGGCCATTACCCATAGGTAAGGGCAATTCCCTCCACTTTTAGCCCACGTAGCACTCTGATCCAATACTAAATCACATTACCCGCCCATTAGAGGAGACATTATGAAGCACTATGATACACACCCCAGGAAGGAAATGGAGACCATCCCACTGCAGTGGTGGAAGCCTTGGACATGTCTCAAAAGGCTTCAGATGTGTCTTTGTGTCAAATCCAGAGATTTTCTCTGAGAAGGTAGGATGGGTGAAAACAAGATGGCCAGAGGCTACAGTTAGGCTCACCCTCCCCAATAACTACTTTCCTTCAAGATAAATTCTCATAGTCTTTTGTTTTGATCCAAATTTTTTCAATTTCAGTCTGAAACTCACCTGCCAGGTTTATGCTTCACCTGTCTCAGAAACTTACTGGGGAAGGCACTAGGTAAACAGAACAATAAATCACACTAATACAATTCTGGGGTGCTGGTAAGAAAAGGAAGTGAAATGGTGTAACAATGACTTCCTGTAATTTGTTTTACCATGTTTGACTTTACACTTATCCACAAGGAATTGTGATATTTACATTGGCTGCCGTTCATTTTAAGGAAAAGCCTGACTCCTTGAAGATACCTGAACCAATCAGATGAAACTCTAATGAATATACATGAAACTTGCCATTGGAGCTACAGGAAGTGATAGAAAGTACTTTCTCCTACCAATTTAAACACAGTTAAATGTAACTTATATAATCAAGTTCAGGTGCAATGCAGTTTTGAGAGTTGGGATGGAAGAAGAAAAGTTAAATATAGCTGCAAGCAGCAATGGGGTGGCCAAGCAGGTCAGATGACCCAGAAGAAACTTTCGACATCCTCAGAAGTGTTCCAAGTACATGCAGCAAGTTTGGCGTGAATCCATCAAAGATTTGCTGAGATACGACACAACTTTCTGTTTGGCGGCTCTGCTGCCGATTTCGATTAGCTGTACCGGGCAAACGGTTTCGAAAATATAAAATCATTTTGATAGTTTGTGTGAGGATTGCATTGACTATAGCTTGTAGCTTGACTACAGGTAACTAGCGACTGCGGTGTACCTGGCTTCCTTTGCAGTGGCTTACAGTCTCGCTAAACAGAGAATCAGAGACATGACAAGCTTGTCGGCTTTGGCTGGATTCAAACCTCTGACGTTGCCGTTGCCAGGACACCAACTTATCCTAGTGAGCGATTCTCAGTGCTGCAAATCACAGTTCAGGTACTGGGTAAAAATATAAGCAGTTTTTCCTGTGGCAAGCGGTTGTCCGATTTGGCCCAAGTTTAAACAGCTGTAATTCAGTCCTATTTTGACATGTCAAGGTGATTGTGGTCTGAAGATAATCTGTCCCAAATTTGGTGAATATTTGATACATTTTGTAGGAGTGAACAAAAACGTTTTATTAATTCATTCAAAATGGCGGCATCAATTCGGCTGGTATCACAAGTTAACATGTGTCAGACACGGGATCGACCCCCTAGAGGTTAGAGGACACATAGCTACAAAGCACAATAAATCTGACTCTTCTTGAGTATAGATCCCCTGAGAATGAAACATGATCATTACCATTATACTGTTAGACAGCTACTGTGGCATACCTGGCTTCACTAAACAGATAAACCAGTATCATGACATGCTTGATGACTGTGGCTGGGTTCGAACCTATGACCTTGCACTTCAGAGGAACCCGTCTTATCCCAGTGAGCTATTCTCACTGCAGGGAAATGCTGTGTTCAGTTACTGTATAAAAAAAGTAAGCAGTTTCTCCTGTGGGAAGCGTTGTGAGATTTGACCCAAGTATAAAAAGCTGTAATTCAGTCCTATTTTGACATTTCAAGGTGATTGTGATCTAAAAATGATTTGATTACATGTCCATGAAAATAGGAGCAATGGCGAACGAGTTGTTTTTATGAAAATTCCAAATGGCCGACGCCCAAAATGGCAGACACGGGACAGTGTGATATATTTGGGTGTGCTCAAGCCTTCGGCGAGAGCACAACCTTTGTTCTCTCACATATATATTATTCTTCTTCTTTTTTTTTTTTTGCCCCCCTAAAACTCAGTCAATATTTGGCCTACATAGACAACGTAGGTGTCAAAAGTTTTGTCTTGGTAGCGATTGAGTTGCTTCTATTGGAATTTACGTTCCGTTGCATGGTTTAGGTTCAAGTTAAGTTTTTGTGGCGAAAAGTGAAGCTAACGGTGGCTAATTTGCTAGCCACAGTCACTGACGTTACTAACGTCACTACGTCACGAAAACACGCGTGACTACCTTTGGCAGAACATTCGTTTCGCATCTGTTAACTTGGGGGATAGCTAGGCTAACTATAGCTTTACTGCAAGGCAGCTACAGAAACGCCACAAGCAAAGAGGCCAGGGTGATAACTATTTACTCATTTTACTTTGTGATATGACACACAATTTTGATGTGTAATGTACAGTATAAGCTGATATTATTAAGGAAGTACATCTACTTTCGGAAACAGTAGTCTACTATTTCACTGAAGTATTAGCATCATGACATTAGCCTGTGTTGCCCGGGCAACACATACTACAGTGGTCTATGATGTAGCGTTATCTGTTTTCAATCGTTAAAATAAACATTCCTCACATATACATTTTCGTTGTAGGATTTATTCTGAAATTAGTAAACGATTTGTTGGTGAAATTACCATTACCTGTGGTTTCAAACCAGTGTAGCTCACTGCAACGCTGTAGCTTACGCGAGACAAACTACAAAAACATCTACACTACACAGCTGTTTAGGAAGTCAAACGGCGACAGAACATGTTCGGCACTCCCCTTACTTAAATCAAAAGTCTATCTAACTACTAACCTGAACTTCATTGCCACAGCATAAACGTTGTCAATCTGTTCATGAAAATAATTAATTTCAGCTTAAACCATACAACGGAACGTTAAATCCAATTCAACCAACGCAATCGCTACCAAGACGAACACAGCAGTAGTCTAGTACTGTACTGTAGTAGTACAATTTACCGGGGCAGCTTCTCCACACAGGGCTATATCGCATTTTGCGTTGTTACTGACAATGATCGCTACCAGTGAGCTTTTTATGAATGAGCGATTTTCCACTAAATAAATGTCAAGCTTATTTACGTTTTGGGGGGCATATTTTCAGTTAGCAGATGGTACTGTTTGAATCGCGATTCCATCTTCTACTGCCGGGTAACGTTGTAGAATAATCTTCAAAGGGGGTTCTTTATTAATGAATGAATGCAATGAGTAGGCTACATGCCTGAAAATATCATGAAAAGGGAAAAACTTAAAATGACGTTTAAGTCATAGAGATTAGGTCAATTTTTACACCGGTCTGCCAAATTTATTCGTTTTGATTCAACGATGAGGCTGCCTCTTGCAGGGGAAATGAGAAGACATCTATTTCATTCTACACTTCACTCGTATTTTCAGTTGTAAATGAGCAGCAAAAAAAATGCTTTTAAATCTATGTAATCTTTATAAATAATAAGTATGCATTTTTATATAAAATATACAGAAATATCAGTTGTAAAAATGTCATTCAAAAAGGGACCCCTGTACAACCGACGCAAGCAAGCACACCCTACAATTTCCCCAGAAATTGTACCCTCTCTAGTTCGACTTAGTATGCCACGTAGAATCAGAAGAGACCAATCTTGTGATTTATGACAAATCTGTTCAGAAGTTATGATGCAAGAAATCCGATGCTCTGGCTAGATGTAGCATCACTATATCGACAAAGCACAATAAATCTGACTCTGAGTATAAATCTCCTGAGAATGAAACATTATCGTGACCATTATGATTATACTGCTCGACAGCTACTGTTGCATACCTGGCATCACTAAACAGATAAACCAGTATCATGACATGCTTGAGACTTTGGCTGGATTCGAACCTACAACCTTGCACTTCAAAGGAGCCTGTCTTATCCCAGTGAGCCATTTTCAGCGCTGGGAATTGTACAGTTACTGTATACAAAAAGTAAGCCATTTCTCCTGTGGCACGCGTGATCAGATTTGG
Organism: Osmerus eperlanus; assembly: GCF_963692335.1. Classification (NCBI taxonomy): domain Eukaryota; kingdom Metazoa; phylum Chordata; class Actinopteri; order Osmeriformes; family Osmeridae; genus Osmerus; species Osmerus eperlanus. The sequence goes on from NC_085037.1 coordinate 195,536, forward strand.
CCCAAATTGTTGCCCCAACAGCTGTAATTCAGTCCTATTTTGACATGTCAAGGTGATTGTGGTCTGAAGATAATCTGTGCCAAATCTGGTGAATATTGGATACATTGTGTAAGAGTAGGGAAAAAAGTTTCATTCATTCAAAATGGCGGCCTCATCAATTCGTCTGGTATCATGCGTTAACATGCGTCAGACACAGGATCTCCTAAGATATCACGAGACATAGGAATCACTTAAATACGACAAACAAATCAACAGTTATTGGTCAAAACACAGTTTTGCCTATTGTAGCGCCCCCTAGAGCTCAAATGACCCTGCCTTTTTCGGACCTCTTAATAACAGGGTCATGAATCCATACACCAAGTTTGGAGTCAATGCATCAAAGATTCACTAAGATATGACCTCACTTCCCTTTTTCCGGATCAGTTGCTGAATTTGCAAGCTGAAATGAATGTCAAAAATGTGTGAGTCACACAAAAGAGGCAGTGTGGAAACTGAACTGCATCATCTAACAACGCTAAGAGCTGAAATACAATGCGGGAGAAGCTGAAAGCTGAACTGTTAAACAGAAGAAGAAGTAGGCCTAGGCTAGCTAGTCATAAAAAGAATATTATAGTCTTAACAGCTGAAATTATAGTTGGGATAGTAATAGCAGTAGCAGATGTGTGCATTGAGTGCGTTTACTCGGCTTTCTTAGTAGGATTCAATGTGCTGATTGAATGAAACATACAGCAGTAGGGCCGATATAGGAAGACACGGCGACACTTTGTTGCTGAAGGATGATGGTGCAAGTTTTGTCCGTGGAGCATACAACGATTAATAAAAAGAATCATGTAGACGCGCTTATTGAGTAATCGCATAACTAACTAGAAAAGGCTGTTCCTGCGAAACAGCAGTGAGAATGCCGAAAACCTGAATGGGGATAGCTGACCATGCTAAAAAAGCTGAAAATAGTGAACATTTAGTAGAAAGTTATAAGCTGAAGCTTCAAAGCGCCCGAAAGGTATTTTTGAAAGGGGCAGGAGCTGGACGAAGGCATAAAACTACAGAAAAGAGAAGAACAATGCAAAAATAGAAATAATTCAGAAGAATTTGAAAATTTAGTAGAAAGTCATTTGCTCAGGTTTCAAATTGTTCTGAAATGTATTTTAGAGAGGACCTGGAGCTAACTGATTAAAATGCTGCTGCAAAAAAAGTTGAACTATTGTGGGTAGTAAATAAGATAATGCAACATCTAACCAGCGGATCATCTTGCAAGTGTGTCAAAGTGGTATTTTTACAGACTGTATTAACACCGTAGGCGTGAATAATGCATGCATAGTGATTCTCGTACATCTGTAGCCGAAGCTAAGCTAGAGAGAGGATGCAATGGGAGACTTTCTACAGTAAGCCATATCTACTGCTTCAAATTGAAAACGGAGACCATCTTTTGATTAAAGACAAGTTCCGTAACCTCTGTTGTCAATATCGCCAATAAAAAGTAAATACTCTTCAGTTACGAAGCATTTGTTTGTAGCTAGGTAACGAATATTATGTCTGGAAAAACGTAGCTAGCTATGTGACCTGGTTTCGCCGTATGATGACAGTCGTAGTGTCACTAGAATGGCCATAACAAAATATCATATTTCAAATCTGTCTGCTGTTCTACATTGCCCACACAATTCAACTCTAACATGGCCTGTATCTTGTATTGAAAGTGCTCGAAAATTAGCTCGTCTAATGTATGGTGGACTGAGAACATATTTGTTAGTCAAAGCAGAGCGAGCGGATGTCCTGGGAGAATTCCTACTGTGTTAGATTTACTGCTTCAAATTGAAAACGGAGAAGATATTTAGAGTAAAGACAATTTACTTAACATCTGTGTTTAATATCGTCAATTAAAAGTAAAAACTTTCCAGTTACGAAGCGTTTGTTCGTAGGATTAACGCCAGCTGCAGCAAACACATGCCCCAGCCCCGGTTTTTGGCTGTTCGTGACGGTCAGCTATGACAGTCTTGAGCCTCGATTTTTGATTTTTCTGTGAAACTTGCTAAAATAAAAACGATCTAGCTAGATTATGTACACTTTAAGCTCAATGTACATACCTTGTTTGGCCAATTTGGTCGATTGTGGAAAAAAAGTCGAACCGTTTTTAGTTATGGAGAGCCATCGCGCTAGCTCGATTATACGAGAGAATAACAGAAATGTAGCTAGAATCCACACCTCACATAAGTTAACCGAGACGATAAACTGTACGTCCAATCCAAAAAATAAGGATATTTTCCGAGACCCAAGACTCTGCCTAAACCAGAGATATTCTTTATATGTCTGTGCAGTCAGAAATACGACTCTACCTGCAGTTTCGAAAACGTGTCCCTTTTGCTTTCCTGGTGCGTGTTTGTTTGGTTGTCACGGTGATGGCGCAGCTGTGACGGCTAACGAGCTAGGCAGAGAGAAAAACGAACATTTACCTAGCATCCACACCTCAAACAAGTTAACCTAGACGCAAAACTATTCGTCCAATCCAAAAAATAAGGATATTTTCCGAGACCCAAAACTCTGCCGAAACCAGAGATGTCCTTTATATTTCTGTGCGGTCAGAAATACGACTCTACCGGCAGTTTCAAAATCTTGTTCTTTTTGCTTTCTCTGACGATTTTGTCACCAGATTTGCATTGGTCTCTATGGGGCGAGAGTTGGACTTTGTCTCGCTTTCGTGGGGCTCTGAACAAATGTGTACGTCTGTTGGATTCAACAGACAACTGTCTACGACCAGCACAAAATTAGCTATCTATTGATCCAAAAACGAAGCATGAAGAGCGAAAATTGTGGCAATGCTGGCAAACTAGAAATATTTTTTCAACGACATCCGAAGCTGCCCCCCACTCTAAGCGTTTCAGTCTGCGCTCTAGGGTTTCACGTAAACGCCCATGTAAATCTCAGAAACGGCTTGAAAAAGTCATGAAACATAATCAGTGATATTGAAAAAAGTTGAATAGATATCAAAAAGCTGAATTATTTAAAAATAGTTTAGGGTTTTGTCAACATTTTAAAGTTTAAATTGTGGCTCTAGCTGAAAGATTGAGGAAGAAGAAGGATTTGGAAGTTGAAGAAGTTTAAAGAAGTTTGAGAGGATTTGAAAGAAAACTCCATTGGAAACCCATGTTAAAAATATTATTAATATTGATTTATAAGCATAAGAGGTACAAAGCTGAAAAGTCATAGCACCCATGGCCTGAAACTGCTGAATTTTTTGATAGCTGAACGGTTTTAATAGCTGAAGATTTGAAGGCGCTGAAAGGTGCCACGGAAGAAATAGAAGATAAATAATAACTAGAAAAGGCATTTCCTGCTGAAAATGCGTTGGAATGCTGAAATCTGAAATTATTTTTTTTAAATGGCTGAAAATACAGAAATGAGAAAATACCCGCAAGCTGAAAGCTGAAATTGATTTTAAAAATGTGTGATTCACACAAAAGAGGGAGTGTGGAAGCTGAACTGCATCATCTAACAAAGCTAAGAGCTTAAATAGCCTTGCGGGTATTTTGGGTCATTATTTGACTTGCTATTTTTACTTTGTCTAGGTCAGAGTTGGCGAACTCTGATAGCGTACAAGAACTCTGGTCGCGTGAAGTATTTAAACAAATATGTAAAACAATCTGTATTCTTGATCTGAGGCAAAGGATCTGTTAACAGAGAATACGGCCCATACTCTTGACCTGGGGAAAGGATCTGTTAATAGAGTGTATGGTTGTATATATACAGACCAGGGGTGAACCAAATGTATATGTTACTTTTAAGATGCATGTTTAAAGTTGGTTTCTCTCTTGAACAGAGATCTTATTGGGATTTTTATTTTTGTTTGAATTGTTTATCACTTGTATTATTGTTTTTATTGATTTTATGTAAAGTACCTTGAGCTGCAATTCTTGTATGAAATGTGCTATATAAATAGTCTAACTTACTTACAATGTGGGAGCAGCTGAAAGCTGAACTGTTAAACAGAAGAAGTAGGCTAGCTAGTCATAACAAGAATATTATAGTTTTAACAGCTGAAATTATAGTTGGGGTAGTAATAGCTGTAGCCTATCATTGAGTGTGTTTACTCGGCTTTCTTAGTAGGATTCAATGTGTTGATGGAATGAAACATACAGCAGTAGGGCCGATACAGGAAGACACGGCGACACTGTGTTGCAGAAGGATGATGGTGCAAGTTTTGTCCGTGGAGCATACAACGATTAATAAAAAAGAATCATGTAGACGCGTTTATTGAGTAATCGCATAACTAATTACACATGTAAACGGAGTAATCGTATTATTGGCATAAACCGACAATTGCTAGTAATCGGGTTTCTCATGGTCAAGTAAACGTACCAATCACCTGTGTGATAGACTGAGTGGTGCGTGTCTGTCGTTACGGTGATGGTGCAGCTATGATTGCTAACGCGCTGAGGGCAGAGAATAAGAGAAATGTAGCTAGAATCCACACCTCAAACAAGATAACCTAGACGCAAAACTGTACGTCCAATCCAAAATCTAAGGATATTTTCCGAGACCCAAGACTCTGCCGAAACCAGAGATATTCTTTATATGTCTGTGCAATCAGAAATACGACTCTACCTGCAGTTTCAAAAACGTGTTCCTTCTGCTTTCCTGGTGCGTGTTTGTTTGGTTGCCACTGCGATGGAGCAGCTGTGATCGCTAACGAGCTGGGCAGAGAGAATAACTAATGTAGCTAGAATCCACACCTCAAACAAGTTAACCTAGACGCAAAACTATACGTCCAATCCAAAAAATAAGGATATTTTCCGAGACCCAAGACTCTGCCTAAACCAAAGATATTCTTTATATGTCTGTGCAGTCAGAAATACGACTCTACCTGCAGTTTCGAAAACGTGTTCCTTTTGCTTTCCTGGTGCGTGTTTGTTTGGTTGCCACGGTGATGGCGCAGCTGTGATGGCTAACGAGCTAGGCAGAGAGAAAAACGAACATTTACCTAGCATCCACACCTCAAACAAGTTGACCTAGACGCAAAACTATACGTCCAATCCAAAAAGTAAGGATATTTTCCGAGACCCAAGACTCTGCCGAAACCAGAGATGTCCTTTATATTTCTGTGAGGTCAGAAATACGACTCTACCGGCAGTTTCAAAATCTTGTTCTTTTTGCTTTCTCTGACGATTTTGTCACCAGATTTGCATTGGTCTCTATGGGGCGAGAGTTGGACTTTGTCTCGCTTTCGTGGGGCTCTGAACAAATGTGTACGTCTGTTGGATTCAACAGACAACTGTCTACGACCAGCACAAAATTAGCTATCTATTGATCCAAAAACGAAGCATGAAGAGCGAAAATTGTGGCAATGCTGGCAAACTAGAAATATTTTTTCAACGACATCTGAAGCTGCCCTCCACTCTAGGGTTTCACGTAAACACCCATGTAAATCTCAGAAACGGCTTGAAAAAGTCATGAAACATAATCAGTGATATTGAAAAAAGTTGAATAGATATCAAAAAGCTGAATTATTTTTAAATAGTTTAGGGTTTTGTCAACATTTTAAAGTTTAAATGGTGGCTCTAGCTGAAAGATTGAGGAAGAAGAAGGATTTGGAAGTTGAAGAAGTTTAAAGAAGTTTGAGAGGATTTGAAAGAAAACTCCATTGGAAACCCATGTTAAAAATATTATGAATATTGATTTATATTAATTCAAGCATAAGAGGTACAAAGCTGAAAAGTCATAGCACCCATGGCCTGAAACTGCTGAATTTTTTGATAGCTGAACGGTTTTAATAGCTGAAGATTTGAAGGTGCTGAAAGGTGTCACAGAAGAAATAGAAGATAAATAATAACTAGAAAAGGCTGTTCCTGCGAAACAGCAGTGAGAATGCTGAAAACCTGAATGGGGATAGCTGACCATGCTAAAAAAGCTGAAAATAGTGAAAATTTTGTAGAAAGTTATAAGCTGAAGCTTCAAAGCAACCGAAAGGTATTTTTGAAAGGGGCTGGAGCAGCATTCCAACAATGATTTGAAAGGATTTACCATTACTTTTAAAGGGAGAATAATTTGCACAAAAACCTTTATATTTAAAAAAGTATAAAAGTGAGAAATGAGAAAATACCCGCAAGCTGAAATGAATTTCAAAAATGTGTGAGTGACACAAAAGAGGCAGTGTGGAAGCTGAACTGCATCATCTGCGTCATCTTAACAAAGCTAAGAGCTAAAATAGCCTACAATGCGGGAGAAGCTGAAAGCTGAACTGTTAAACAGAAGAAGTAGGCTAGCTAGTCGGAACAAGAATATTATCGTTTTAACAGCTGAAATTATAGTTGGGATAGTAATAGCAGTAGCAGATGTAGCCTACCATTGAGTGCGTTTACTCGGCTTTCTTAGTTGGATTCAATGTGTTGATGGAATGAAACATACAGCAGTAGGGCCGATACAGGAAGACACGGCGACACTTTGTTGCAGAAGGATGATGGTGCAAGTTTTGTCCGTGGAGCATACAACGATTAATAAAAAAGAATCATGTAGACGTGTTTATTGAGTAATCGCATAACTAATTACACATGTAAACGGAGTAATCGTATTATTGGCATAAACCGACAATTGCTAGTAATCGTGTTTCTCATGGTCAAGTAAACGTACCAATCACCTGTGTGAGAGACTGAGTGGTGCGTGTCTGTCGTTACGGTGATGGTGCAGCTATGACTGCTAACGCGCTGAGGGCAGAGAATAAGAGAAATGTAGCTAGAATCCACACCTCAAACAAGTTAACCTAGACGCAAAACTGTACGTCCAATCCAAAATATAAGGATATTTTCCGAGACCCAAGACTCTGCCGAAACCAGAGATATTCTTTATATGTCTGTGCAGTCAGAAATACGACTCTACCTGCAGTTTCAAAAACGTGTTCCTTTTGCTTTCCTGGTGCTTGTTTGTTTGGTTGCCACGGTGATGGCGCAGCTGTGATAGCTAACGAGCTAGGCAGAGAGAAAAACGAACATTTACCTAGCATCCACACCTCAAACAAGTTGACCTAGACGCAAAACTATACGTCCAATCCAAAATATAAGGATATTTTCCGAGACCCAAGACTCTGCCGAAACCAGAGAGGTCCTTTATATGTCTGTGCGGTCAGAAATACGACTCTATCGGCAGTTTCAAAATCTTGTTCCTTCTTGCTTTCTCTGACTGATTTTACTCACCTCTCCATTGAAGTTAGTGAGAGAATTTGAAAGGCTGCTCTCGCTTCAAGGCTCATAGCTGAAAATCTGTAAATGTGAGCTCTTTAGTAGTTACATTGGCTGAAAGAGGACAATTTTTCCTACATTTTAAGGTATAACTTGTTTCTGTAAGTTAAACTATATGAACGTTAGAGGAATTTGTTTGACAAATTAGTTGAATATCAGAAAAAGAGCAGCCAGCAGAGTGTGCCACTCTGCTGGCTGCTCATTCATAAAAATCAAGAAGGAGCAAACATTTTAATGTATTTCAAACTGTCATAATTCAAAATTGGCTGAACATTTGAAAAAGCTGAATCATTTGGGAATAGCTGAATGTCTTGTGAACATTTTAAAGGTTGAATGGTGTCTCTAGCTGAAAGTAAGCTGAAGTAGTTACGTTTGAAAGAGGAGGAAGCTTTTTAATGATTTGAAAGGATTTACCATTACTTTTAATGGGAGAATAATTTGCACAAAAACCTTAATGTCTTAAAAAGTATAAAAGTGAGAAATACCAAAAGTCATAGCCATCATCTCCTGAAGGAGCTGAACGTTTTGATACAAAAGTTGTAGGAATCGGTTAAAGTATGCAGAACGAGTTAAAGGCCAAAAAACGGCGGAAGAACTGAGAAGTTGAAAAGCAATAGTGAGAATGCTTAACAGCATTCTCACAATAAAGAGAAACAGGAAAACAATAGTGAGAATGCTTAACAGCATTCTCACAATAATAAAGAGAAACAGGAAAACAATAGTGAAAATGCTTAATAGCATTCTCACAATAAAGAGAAACAGGAAAACAATAGTGAGAATGCTTAACAGCATTCTCACAATAATAATAATAAAGAGAAACAGGAAAACAATAGTGAGAATGTTAAGCATTCTCACAATAAAGAGAAACAGGAAAACAATAGCATTCTCACAATAATAATATATATGTGAGAGAACAAAGGTTGTGCCCTTGCCGAAGGCAAAGCACACCCAATTATAAGAAAAGGTAGAAACACTTGAGGTGGCTGCGCCGCTTTGCGGCTTGGCCACCAATAAGAATAAGAATACGTAGAAACCCTTAAGGTGGCTTCGCCGCTTCGCGGCTTGGCCACCAAAAAGAAGAAGGTATGAATATGAAGAGAGGGAATATGTGAAAAGAAAAATTGAGAGAAATTGATTTTTCTGCCAGAGGTCAGGGGAGAGCAGAGTTTGTAATTAGCTGTAAAGGGGCCAGTAATCATGCACCTAATACAATGTTTCAGCAGATAATTAGTCACAGTATGTGACAGGCTAGGCTTCATGTCTCACACGCTGATTTGGACAGACACACACACAGTGGCGGTTCTACATTGAATTACACCCAGGGCGAGACGCCCTTCGCGCCCCCCCCCCCCCCCCCCCTGAAATCAAAAGGCTGTTGTGGTAAGACCGATTATGTTCTATACAGCTAAAACAGCCTGGGGTCAAATTGACACCAAACATAATAGGAGGGTTACATAAACATGCCCTTACAAGCTAAATGTCTGTTATTACATGCTATATTAATATAACTTTTAGGGAGGAACACTTTTAGTTATGACGTTAAACTATACTTTGTCATGAAATATAGTTGTAGCAAATAGCAAATGTTCGTCTTTGAAACTACCTACAGATTTGAAAATTCCGTTGGCTAATTACAGGGCCTAACCTAAATAATGAAAATAAATAATAACTGAACTTGTAACAGTTTTGTTGCAAAGCACACTATTATGGTGAAATGTTATCTCGTGTTTGTTGAGTTAAAACCGAAATATTATTGTTGCATAGCAAGCATCATAGCAAAAAGGCTAACAAACGTAAGAATTAGCCTATACCCATTTTTTTTTATTCGCCATTTCACACAATTAAAAAAAACTAAAATGTGCAGGAACTTTAGGCCTATATTTATAATATTATGAATTGTCCGTTCCATTTGGGATACCCAGTCAGATGAGCTGTCTGTCCCTCTCCCCTTTTTTCACACAGCTTCTGTGCACGGCACCTTCTCAGCAAGCAGGGGTGCCTGCAGCTGCCTGAAGGGGACGCCAATTTCCCACACAGTGAAATGATAGAAAAGAGAAAACCACTTCGCGGCGCAGAGATTTTTATTTATTTATTTTATGCTTGTGCGCCCCCCCACGTGACATGAAAAAATGCCGCCCCGGGCGGCTGCCCGGTCCGCCCGTGCCTAAAACCGCCCCTGCACACACAATCACATAGCTCACTCACAACCACACATAAAGGAACATAGACACGCACACACACACACACACACACACACACACACAGGGTATCTACAGAAAGATAAAAGAAACACATCCAGACATACTGACTCAATCACAACAGGAGTGAGTAAAAACCATATCTTCCTAAGTCCATTATGTTTTCTCTCTCTTTTTCTCTTTCTCATCCCATCTCTCTCTATCTCTCTCTCTCTCTCTCTTCCCTCTCTCCTGCTGTCTTCAGGATGAGACCCCCTGAGAGTGGGATAATGAGGGCTAACGATAGGAACGCACACTGATGTTTCTTTTTCATTAGCGTGCCAACACACATGCACACAAATCCACTGTCACACACAAACATGCAGACTCTCTCACACACGCATACACACAGCATAGGGGAGAGGGGAGGTCAGGAACAAGTGGAGCTGAGCCATGTCAGAGGTGCCCAGCTGTCGCCTCCCCTGCACCTTCCAATTTCACATGTCACTGCCCGCACCCCCCCCACCACCCTGTGCCACACAAATACACTGCCTCAATGCATTACACATACCTCTCTGTAGACTGGACAGAGCCTTTTTCTCTCTCCCTCTCTGTCACTCTGTCTCACTCCATGTCTCTCTTTCTTTCTCTCTCTCTCTCTCTCTCTCTCTCTTTTTCCTATCTCTGTTTTTCTCTTTTATGCTTTCTCACTCTACCCCTCTTTCTGTCTCCCACTTTATCTTTCTCTCTCTCCATCTCCTCCTTTCCCCCACCATCTTAGAATGTCTCAGTGACGGAGAGCAAAGGGGCCTTCCGGTCACATATGCCTACATTGCGCACGGCCAACTCAGCCAAACATGTTGCGTTATATGCAGCAGATTCTACCTTGATCCATTATGAAGGAGACGTATGCATGGCTGCTGTGTGACTTTAATGCGTAGTGAGGGTAAACTAACAGTAGAGCTGAAGTTAGCCCAGGGACAAACATGTTGAAAAACATTGAGGCAGGGGGAGAGCCACCCAGCCAATCAGGGCCACCGCTTAGCAACGGCAAAGCAGTTGTTGGCACAGTCTGTTTTTTATATGAGGGATTCCAGCTCATCCAAAGTATTCTGGAATGTCACTGGTGTTTCGGAATCTCAGCTATGCTTACTGAATGTGACATTCCAAAATTCAGAATGCGGACTATGTTATGACTATACAAGAGGTTCAGGGTCCCAGAGAATCCGGAGAATGTTCTAAAACGTCTTGGATGGTCTTCTCTGAGGTGTGGGGTTAATGGATTCAGTGGAGGAAGTCACGTCTGCAGTAGTCAGGAACTGGGAGTGTGTCCAGGACTCTTGTCCGCAGAAGATTGCTATCACCGATGGGCTGCCAGTACTCACATTAGGCGTCAGCTCTCTCTGACGGTCATTGATGATGTCCATTCTCCTGCGGTATTCTGGAGTGCTCAGCACGCTGCATAGAATGGATTTCTCGCCTGTTGCGTTGTTGTTGTTTTTGGCCGGAGATCGATTTGGTAAGCTAGAAATAATTAGCCAGCGCTTCACCCCCTGCCTGTCTCAGGAGGAGAGACAGCTAAGCACTCTGGACATCTCTCTCTCTCTCTCTCTCTCTCTCTCTCTCTCTCTCTCTCTCTCTCTCTCTCTCTCTCTCTCTCTCTCTCTCTCTCTCTCTTTCTTTCTTCCTTCCTTTGTGTCCTGTCTCATTCTTCCTCTCCTTCTTTCCATCCTTGTCTCTCATGACTGGGTTGATTCATTTATCAACACCCTCCCTCTCTCTCCCTCCTCACCCCTCATCTAGGGTTGCCACCTTCAAAACAGAAAAATAAGGGACGCCTGCCACAGCGGGGGCGACATGTCTCGGGGCCACGATGGGATGCTGCATTGAAGACGACTCGGAAAATACGGGACAAGCCCCGTCCCGTATTGATTGATTCAAAACGAGACGCGCTATTTATTCTCATATGGGACAATTCCGTATGTTAAGGGACGGGTGGCAACCCTACCCCTCTCACTCCCTCCCATCATACCCTCTCTCTCTGGCTCTTCTTCTACATGTCTCCCTCGTCATATCTCCTCTCTTAATCCTCATCCGTCTCTCCACCTCTCTTTCCCTCCTCATCCCTTCTTCCTCCCCATCTTCCTCTCTCCCCCATCCCTTTCCCATCAGGGCCTCATGAGGGGATGTGTCCCTGTGGCGGGTGCAGGGCTAATGATGCGTTGTGTCCGTGGAGCATGGGTCGAAAGGGCCGAAGTCACATTATTCCACTCCAGCAACTCCTGTTTAATAACAATCACCATAACAATCATTCAGCCGCAATGAAAAGTCTTCACAGGCCCAATAGGGAGTATGTGTGTATGAGTGTGTGTGGGGGTACTTGTGTGCATGGTGCTTAAGCACGTACGTGTGTGTGCATGTGCGTGTGTGTCGCTGTATGTGTGTGTGTATGTGTGTGTATCCAGAATCATGACATGGTGTGTCTGTTTGAAAAGAAATGCGTTCCGAGGGTCTTTTCCATGTTCTGAGGTCTTCAAAGGGAATGTGGCACCACATTACGGAGCAGAAATAAGAATAAGTAGAAAAGTAACTTACAAGCTTAAAGCCCACCAGGAATCTCTCCAAATTGACCCTGCCAACATAATAGGTGAGCAATACAAATTAAATGGGCCTCTAATTAGTCAAGAGCAAGACAGGCTTGGAATTACTTAAAATAAATGTTTATCTCTTCAGAAAAGACTTAAGATGTAAATGAAAGCTGTAAGTTTAAATTTTGTATTTGAATTATAGTCTATTACACATTAGCTGTGACAACAGCAAGGGCACATTATACCATTCCAGAGTTTTGCAAAGGTCTACCTACGTACCATAGACTGTAAAGATGTACGATGCATCTGCGCTCCCACTGTACAAAAATTAAGCCAAAATATCCGGGATACGGGTGCAACCATTTTGCGCTGGTAATGTAATTTGGAGCCAGAGTCTGCGCAGTAGTGATCGCATGATGGAGCCGATCTAATCCCGAGCACACACGAACCCCTTTTTATATTGTCAAATAACTAACTAAAAACAAACTTATCAGAAGAATTAGCACTTGAGCTGACATCAGCGTGATAAGAACTACCTAAAATGATAGAAACCATCTCATAAAATATCATTTGACACACACTTCGATTTTTTTGTTTGGCTCATGTACCCCATCCACCAACATGGATGGGCCGGGATTTATGACCTATATCTGTCGACTCGGAATTTTGATTTGTGTCGTGACAGTCTTATTTGAGGGAGAATGGCTCGCCAGGTAGACTGCATAGTCTTACTGTAGGCAGCAGCCACGTCTCGTTCGCGTCATGTCACAAAGTAAATCATTTTACATGCCGGTCAATTTTACACCAAAAAGGTTGAGGAGGGCAGCTTTCAAGAGATATGGGAATTCTGCATTTAGCCAGGCGGTACGATTTTTGGTGTGATTTGTGTAAAACTTGCAATCTGAGTGAGACTGCATCTGTTCGGATTTTCCCGCATCTGGTACTTAAACGGTTTGGATAAATACATGGTCTTCACAGTTAAATGATTTAAAACGCCCAGAATGATCATAATAATAATAATATTATTGTTGATTGTGTGAACTAGCTGGGTTTGCCATTGGGTTAGCACAGCAGCGGAAATGATTACATCTGTTTTCCGGTTCGAACGCTGGGCGCTCCGCATAACCCCTATTACAACTTGTAAGAAAAACCTTATATAGAGTAAGTACTGTATAACTGCAAGCCAACAAGGGCCAGTAGACGGGTAGGAAGAAAAAGCCTGTTTTCCTAATGGACTATAATCTCATATTCGGGCTAAAAGTAAAAAACAAATGTCAGGCAATGATTTCTGTGCTCTGTTGCTTTTAAACCCTCTCCCCTCACCTCCTTTCCTCTCCTCTCCTGTACTCTTTAAGGCCCATGATGGAAAGCCAATCAAGTGTAAACAGATATGAAACAAAGCAATGCTAAACTTGTCCTTCTGTTTCATTTAGAATTCACACCTTCACAACAATAGGGCAATCAGGTATCACAACCTGGTGTGTTTGTGTGTCTGTGTTTGTGCTTGTGTAACAAACAAAGACAGGGTTTTAATTTGCTTCATTCATCGGTGCCTCAGTAGAGTTGGAAAGATTGGAGTGGCACCCCCTGCCCCCGACAGCATTACTAACCCTCATATAGAACACTAATAAGCTTTGCGAGTTGTGCTTTTGAGTTGTGATGTAGCATCAATGTCAGATCAACTGGGAGAAAAGAAGAAGAGGATGTGAGTGTATGTGGGGTTATGCTTGCGCATATCCGGGTTCACACATGCACACATCCCTTTGTACGAATCTGTGTTTATGTGTGTTTGTATTTGTGTTCATCTGTGTGTGTGAGAGAGTGAAAGAGAGAAAGTGTATCTGTGTGTGTGTGTGCATACATGTGTGTGTGTGTGTGAAGGGGATGAATGAGCATCATCAATGAACACACGGATTCCTAAAAGCCTCCCCACTGGAAAAGCCAATGGTTTCTGTTTTCAGACATCAGATTCTCCTGCCTAAGCGGCCAGGATTCCCTCCTTGTGTTGTACATCAGCCTGGTGGCTGTCATTGTGACCCAGTCTGTCTCTGCAAACTGCTCCTAATTATCTACTTTTAGAATGAGTCATATTTTGGTGTTTGTGATGGGGGATTCCCAGGCAGTAACAGTGCATGAGTCAGACAGTATAGTCATTGTCTCTCAGGTCTAGAATATGCATGCATCATTGAGATAAAAGTTTTAAATGAAATATGCGGATTGATACAGAAACAAAAAAAAGAGTACACAATTGTTGAACAGTTTCTGTTCGCTCTTACATTCAGGACATTTATGTCCTGTCCATGTCAGTTTGACAATTATTTTAGAATTTGTATATACAAGTACTTAACACTTAATTTGTTTAATGTTGCGACCCATTAAATGTCTGACATTTTTACATATAATCCAGGGGGAACAGCTTTGACAGCACACACACTCTGAAGACATGTCAAAGGTCACTGTTTGTGACACAGGATGGTCACAAACATCTCCCATTATCTATTTTCTAAATGTAGTTTTTCAGTTATGATTAAATGAATCCACCCTCACATTCACAACAATTGTGTTACTCGGGTGTGAGCCAACGGAGGGATTCATAAAACAACGTCCTTACAATCCGCTCGGTCACCACAGCTCCAACACTCATCCACTTTCCTCCTTGCTATCACTCTGTTTGTCCACAAGACACCCCCTTCGTTCTGTCTCTCTCATCCTCCCCTCTTTTCCCTCCCCATTTCCATCTCCCTGAATAGAATAGTGCAAGTTTTTCATGTTCAAACTGCAATTGACCATGGAGTGAAGCCTTTCTCACAGTGGTGACTAGCAGCTAGTAACAGCCCCATCACATCATAGTGAACCTGTCTCATGGTAGCTTTTAAGAGTCCCCAGAGAAACCCTCAGACTTCACCTTCCCTCATTTCTCTGTTCAATATGTGTCTCTTGCTGTGAAATGGATGCACAGGTATGTGTGTTTGTTTTTGTGTGTGAGTGTTTTTTGTGGACTTCATTCAGAAAGTGACCGGCAGCCCTTTAGTGCTTGTTTATCTTTGAATAATTTAGCCTTGCTTCTCCTCTCCCCCTCTCTTTTCTAACTCACCCTTTCCCTCTCTCTCTTTTTTTCTGTCTCTCTCACTCTCTCTTTCCCTCTCAATCTCTATCTCTCTCTTTGTGTGTCTGCACATATCTGTTTGTTAATGTGTATGCATGCGTGTGTGCATGTGTGTCTACATGTGTGTGGGCTGGAGAAACCTTTCTCAAAAGATATTTGTACATGCAGGTTTTGTTAAACACACACAATTCCTTACTCGTCATGACCTGTAAGGCATTTAAATCAATGTGCTGTGAGTTGTACAAATACTGTTATATATAAATATATTAATAAAAAAAATATATTATTTACTGTTTGTGTGTGCTTTTCTCATGAAATGTCATTTGTGAATCAGCAATGCTGCATGTCAAGTGTTGAATCTGCATTTGTGGATAAACCATTATACTGTACATGCATTAATTCCTTCTTTTGATTACATAATTTTGAGAGGTTTTTTTAGCTCTTTTGCAATCAAATGAATAGCTATTAACGGTTGGCTTGGCATTTACATGAACAGGAATGTGTAAAAAACATGGTCAATATTCTTCATTTAATATTAACATGAACTAAATAACTCCTATCATTGTTTCTTTCAATTTAGATTTGCTTCTAACATCTGATCATAATGGTCATATGAGGCAATGACCATTTCTCATCGATCCATCACCTGTCTGTTAATACTGTCGTTATCTATTTACCCCAAAGCTAGCCACCACAGCTCAGCTCAGCTTAGTTTATTTTAAATTTTTACACAACTAGGTTGGAGACAATGTACAGTTTCCATCAACCAATCTAAATACATTTGCCCAAAATGCGCTGTTCAAATTAGAGACACTATAGATTTTAAACTAAAATATTTTAAATATGATTACTGAATATATAAATAGTATACTAGCCTGTTACTGATTGCACCACTCTTCATCCAATATTCTCTCATCCAAAAATATTTTTCTCATTTGTAAACAAAACCTTAATGCTTTGAGCTTTGTTTTGAATAATGTTCTAAAGAAGTTTGCATAATCAGAATAAGATAATATATTTATTTTCCATCTCCAAGTAGGGGACTGAACATTCCGTCGTAAAATTGTGAAGTACGGTAGTTCAGTCAAGACAATCACGTATTAGATTTGAGCATTTATTGTTACATGACATGGACATGTAGATTTAACTTTGGCGGAGTGGATGATCTAAGGAAAGCACTCCCTGCCTCCTCGATGCGACACATCCATACTTGACATATGAGGCAGGGAGCAATAGAGATATAATCCCCCGGAGGGACCGAACAGACAGACAGCACGGGGGAGAAAGGGGATGGTGGAGGGTGGTAACAGCACTGATCATACAACAACCGGGGTGAGTGTGTGCGTATCCGCGCGTCTTTTAAAGACGCCGGACGTGGTCCAATGGATATGCGCTGCTAACATGGGTGTGGTAGTGGGCGGAGGAAAAGAAGGTGGAGTAAGACGCCTTACGTCCCCGATGACTGACGCGCGCTTCCCGATTACCCTGCCTGAACTAGCTGCGCTTATTTAAGAAAACATGATGCAGTGCCCTCTGGGTGCCCTACCAGTGGAGAAAACATGCATCTTATTCTGATTCAAATAAAATAACAACATGAGTCCATCATATTATATTACATTAAGCTTTTTGTGTGCGCAAATTTTTGCGAAATAAATTGGCATAGAGTGGGTTAAGCAAGGGAAGTTTGTGTAGTACATTGTATTGCACACTTCCTGTACGCAGCAAGCTTGGGAACATTTTTTAATTATGAGTAGCTCTAATGAGGGGCCTGTGCCCCAGTAGAGCTTTATATTTAGCTACGCCCCTGTGCTCCACCATGTGCAGTCTGCCACTGAAGAAGAGGGTTCAGCAACGTTCCGTGGTGCCTGGGCAGTCAGGTGTGTTCTCTGTAGAATCTGGGTGTTATTTACATTTTCAGAAAATTCACTCTCAAGTGTTGAACATTGTCCAACGGTCTAGGTTTTGTAATGCAGAGGGAACTGTCTGTTGGCTTCTCAGAAGTTTATCAGTGATAAAAGTTTAATAGTGAAACCACAATAAGAACTTGATTACATATCCAAACATGCCGTTCTTTTTGTATACATTTAAACGTCTTAAATATCAGAACAGTACGTACAGGAATGTATTCATCAGAAAATGGTTGTTCAGTCAAATACCACATGCCACCACTTCACACACAGACACATCGTATACACACATACCACACACATGTGCTGCACATACACACACAAAGACATACAGTGAGTTTCTAAGTTCCTCAGCAAAAACACATTTATGGCTCTCAACGCACACACTTATTTGTTGCAGACCAGTGAGTGAGGTATGTTTGCTCTCTCACAGTTTATTTGCATTGCCAATTTGAGACTGACCTCAAAACCTTCATAAACATTGACATTTACGTCTGGTTGAAAACAGTTTTGTTGTAGTGTGTGGTAGGCTATTATTCAATGGATCTCAGTAGTCGTAGATGTATGATTAAACCAAGCTTCATCAAGCACAATGCAAATACAACATTGACACAACCACTGCTTCCAGCTTATCCCATAGGCTCTTTGTTTTGTGTATTCAACAACCTTTACTGTATCATACATGTGCTTCTATTGCTTAGAAACGTGCAAGACTGTATATGAAATGTATAACTGCTTCCTTCAACTAAATCCAGTCTAGTTTGTATACGAAAGTAGATCAAACTGTATCACGCTGTATTAGAGTGAGAGGAACGTAAGAGTATGGGAGGAGAGGCAGGAAAAGAGGAGGAGGAAGAAGGAGGATAGGAAACAGAGCATGAGCGGAGGGGGTGGGTGAGAAAAAGGGGGAGTGGCTAGAGTGTAGGGTGTAAACATGTTGGGGTTAATTGACTTGCCTGGTAATTCTTTTTTAGCACGTGTACAATGTAGTATGAAGTAGATGTCTGGCATAGGGGAACCTGTCATTCATACTGACGCACATATAGTTTAGAGCCTCAGATGTATAGTTATATGTTTCCTGAACAACGTGTGCAAATCTCAGGTAATTTATAGCCACACTAGCCTAAGGTGGTGTGATACATGATGTCTGTTCCCCTTGAGAGACAGCTCTGTGAACACACATACCCCTTTTCCACTAGTGCCCAATCTCGAACCAGTTTTTTGGATTTCAATCGTAAAAGAATCGTCTCCCAGACAGAATGTTTTTTGTTTTAGAACGACACTTACTCTTCCACTTATGTCAGGGGCTTAGGGCGGGATTATAGTGACCAACCAAAGACCAACTGAATTTGTGACCACATTTTTTTTAAACATAGTTTCAGCGAAGAATTTACATGGATTGTGCTTCTTCTTTGGCTTCTGCAACAGCATGGATGTCAAATCTGAACAGTGATCAGTGGAGGAGACAAATGGTGTCCTTGCACTGTGGTCCTCAACAGAAAGTTTAAAATTGAAGTTGGCGCCTGTGATGGCATTTTTTGATATAGTTACTAAGAATGTATTTTTAATAGACTGAGGTTGTGTTTAAACAAATGGATTTTGCAGTTGGTCTTAAGGTATTTATGGTGTTGGGTTATGATGCCTGATTGAGAAGCTAGGGGCACGGAGGTTGGGGGATGTTTGAGTTCTGTGGCCTAAAGGGAGATGGGTCAGTTGATCTAGCAGCCCTGACCTTTTGGCCGAGGAGATTGTGTCCTGTGTCCTGTTTGTGTTTCATTAAGGGTATCTTTACTGTCCTCATTTAGAGAAAGAGCCGTGACATCAAAAGACTTTGGTCACTTGACCTGGGGGGTTATATTGTCTTAACTGTCACTGAGCAGTGCTGACCAATCACAGAGTTCAGAAAAACCATTTGATCTAAAGTTTATATAAGGCAGGGTTTTGGGGTTGTTCTGTATCACTCTGGCGAACGACCTGTGGCTAGCACCTCCTTCGTTATGACTGATCACAAAGTACTTTGTTAAATCATGATCTGTATAAGCAAAATAAATTGTAATAAACCCACATCTCTTGACTACTCAGATCTACTATGTCTAATATGGAATTGTAGGCTGTATGTAAAATAAATGTGGTTTAAATGTGATTTGATTTGTAAGCTTCTATGTTGGGTTAGGGTTGTTTTATTACCTGGGGGAAGAAGCTTTGATCCAGGAAATGAATTGTGGGGAACTGCTGTTTCAACTGTGATTGTTTCAGATTGTGTTGTTTCAGGTTGCTTAGAAAGACCGATGCTTAAAGGGGTCATAGACTGGGATTTTGGGGTATTTCACACTGTTCCTTAAGGTCTCCGAATAGGGTATGTAACATTGGTTGGGCTGAAAATGGCCCGGGTGCTGTTCTATGCCACCCAATGTAATTCTTTGTAATTCTGTGGAAGTACACAGAGCAGCGCGCAGCAAATTTTGGGGCGTGACCAGAGCCGGCCCAAGGCATAAGCGAATTAAGCAGCTGCTTAGGGCCCCCGTGGCCACCAGAGGGCCCCCAAGAGCACATTAAATAATAATAATTTAAAAATTAATCACACAGCGTCACCGAGGGGCCCCCAAATCAATTCTGCTTAAGGCCCCATAAAGACTTGGGCCGGCCCTGGGCGTGACAAAGGTACAGACCAGAGCCAAAAAAGGTGGAGCCTTGGATTTTTCAAAACCGACCGTTTTACAGCAACATTTTTTTATTGTGAGATTTGCATAGGAAACCTCAAAGTCCATTGCAGAGTCAATGGACTTTGAGGTTCACTGTATGTCCATTTTACCCACTGAACTGTCGTTATTCAGCTGTGACAAGGTAAATTCGGTTCTGCAATCAATGACCCCTTTAACAAATTCCAGGGTACTCATATCAAAGCTGAAGATAGGTTAGGTATCAGAACTTGTGAGAGGCTGTTTGGGCGTGCGCTACTTCTGATCCCATCTGATTCATGGCCAGGTGTTTTTTGTGTTAATGTCTGATTATTGTCTGTTTGTGGGTCAAAGATGGTTATGTTGATGTAATGGTTGTGCTGTTTAATGAAATATGACTTTGTAATTCACCCAACTGAGTTTCATGATTGATTCTCCATCACAGTTGACGCAGATACATACAGTGACGTAATGACGTAGCTTGTGGAAAAGCAATATCCCAGAACCAGAACTGGGTTTATGTTTGTGGAAAAGGGTTAACAGAGGTAGTCCTGGTTCAATTAGGATAGCCTCTCTCTCCATGCAGCGCAATTAGAATGGTTGAAAGGAAATGGGGAAAAGTTGAGACAGAGTTGAGTGAGCAAGAATGATGTACGCCAAAGGTTTTCAATATATTTGCCTATATATTAACATCCGAGCTAACTCTCTGGAATATATGTATATTCTTTATTACAATGAATCCATCTAGAGAACCATCCATTTTAACCGTCTTTCTACAGAAAAAAATAGTGACAAGTAAGGAAAAAAGAATGAAAAAGAGCCACCATTTCACAAATGAGCTTTATGTAAGAGTGGTGGCATGCTTAAGTGTCTCAAACGGGAATATTTATGCGAGTTGACAATGTATCCGGCTGCATTAAGTCCAGAGGGTACAGAGACTATGCCTGGGCCTGTATAATGAGAGAGGGACTAGAGTCTGCCAATGCCATCAAGACAGACAATCCAAGGGTTTTAACACAGGCAGGATTATTAAGTAGGCTGAAATAATAGAAAGAGATCACTTGAAAAAACCATATCAGTAAATAGATTTGATGAGTAGAGATGGTTGGGGGATGGGGGTGGGACTCTTTGAGTTACCAAGTTGCACGGTCATGCCACTAGTGCAATGTGATGATGTGGAAAGAGTTTTAAGTCGAATATTAAGTTGAACATGAATATTAAAGCTAATTAGGAGAATACTAAAAATAAAAGAAAAAATAGTTTGATCAAACCCATGGGAAAAATAGAATTTAATAGATATATTTCAAAATAGACCTAAATTACATATGGATTCATATAAATCCAGGTCAAACTAAAAGATTTACAGGATCCACCTTATTGAACACAGCTGAATATCTAAATGTTCTTTAGTATATGTCTGTTTTTATTTTGGTTTAAGGGATATCCATTGGTAAGAAATTACAAGATAAAGCATGCCGGCAAATCTAAATCTATTCTGTGGTCTGTTTGTTTCTGTTAGTTCTTACCAAATCTTAGTACTGCTCCCTTCGAATCTAGAACTGGTCCTTAGCACACTGTTTAACCATTATAGGTGCTAAATTTACACAAGGAATTTACTTTGGTGGGCAGGTGCATACAGTAAACATATAAAAGTAAAAAAAAATCTTAAAGTGGTCCTTATATATATATAAAAGTAAGAAATTTAACATTTACAACAAAATTACAACATTTACTGTACGATATAATAAAATATTAAGTAAAAGAGTGCCGTAAGGCTGTGTGCCAGAGGAGCGTTAATGTCACGCTCAGTACTTTATGTGCGAGTTAGTGACAGTTGGGGGTCCTGGGCCTTGTTGATGAGGCCAGCTGCAGTTGGATAGAAACTGTTCCTGTGCATGAGATTTTGGTCTTGATAGGCAGCCTTCTGACTGCGAAGAGTGGCTGAAACAGTGTGTGTCTGATGAAGAAAGTGTTTTGTCCATCTCTTCATAAACGGAGTGACTAAGTTAAGTTGAGTTCTGGATTTTAATTGCCTGGTATTTATCAGTATTTATCAATCTGCAGATTGGGAGAGAAAACCAGACCTCTGACAATAAATGACAACACCAGGCTTAGGTCTCAATCATCTCTCTCAATCGTCTCTCTCCGCTCTGAAGGCCGGAGGACCATCTTTTATAGGGCACAGGAATGTAAACATAGATAGTGACAGTCAGGCAGTAATGACGTTACAACAGTCTCAGAGGAAGAGATTCACAGCTCCCAACACATGACCACTCAGACTAGAGAGATCATAGTTGGCGCTCTCCTTGTAGTCATGACAAAGGACGTTTACCCAGTACTTTCTCCTGATCCCGAACATCTATTAACCCTGACACATAGACACAATCTACTCTTATTAATAGCAAGCTTACATGAGAACATACTAACTAGTATCCAATGACTAGTTCTATTGATTAGTGAATAATGTAAGCACACCAGAAATCGCAATTTCTTCCACAGTCCCCCCTTTTGACGTTTAACGTCAACACAACAACCATTCATCAACTGTTTATCTGGGGCCTGCTGTAGTGCCTTACATTTCACAAGTTTCAAAACACTTAAAAACCTTAACAATCAAACAATACAGTATCTGTTACTACTCAGCACAGCATACATGATTATAGGATTTGAAGAAATATTAGGTAGTACCCAATCACAGGTGAAAAGGTACAAAGTCATTGAAGTGAATAGCTTTTTGCTTAGTTCTCAAGATAGGGCTCCCAGAAATGACCTTAACGCTCCTTCTATTTTCCTTGTTCAAAGTTGCATGGCATTATACACTTTGGCGATATTGTGACCTCTGATTCATCCTAGTAACACAGGCATTTCCTAAGACCCCACAAAAGAACCAGCTTCTAGCTGGAGTCAGATGGCTGAGTGGTTAGGGAATCGGGCTAGTAATCAGAAGGTTGCTAGTTCAATTCCCGGCTATGCCAACCAAATGATGTTGTGTCCTTGGGCAAGGCACTTCACCCTACTTGCCTCGGGGGGAATGTCCCTGTACTTACTGTAAGTCGCTCTGGATAAGAGCGTCTGCTAAATGACTGAATGTGAATGTAAATGAATGTAGCTATTCACTTCTTAAGCAAAGAGCATACTGACAGTTTATCAATAGTTGTAGAAACATAGGCATATTTCTCTGCTGGACATACCCACTGGTCATGCTCTTGTGAGCTCAACACATCAGGGTATAGGTCAAACACTGTTCATTAAATTCAGAGTATTTCAAACAGTATAAAAAGTAATAAAGTAACCATCTTTAATTATTGTTAAATGATCTGTGGTCAAGGACAGATCTATTCACATTGCATACAGCATTGTATATCAGTTGGAAAATAGAAGGAGGCAAATGGCCATCTTTATTACATTGGCAAAGTAGTCACTTGGTACATGAGATTACATATCAGACATGTCAATCATTCTCAGGGCAATAGAGTAATCATCAGTCTTGCTTGCTTTTGTCTGTGGCTTGATTTGGGCTACCATAATCTTACTGGCAGCCTTACGAGAGCCCACTGCACAGCACTGTACACAGCAGGCAGTACAAGCACCCATTTGAAAATTCAAATTCCCATTTGAATAATAGTCGAAAAAGAAACCCCCAACAGAGGAGGTCAGTCAGCACAATTCCAAGCTTCAGGTTCCCCCAAAGCTGAAATTAACTCTTTAATGTGAGCAGCCATACTTGTGATATTAGCAGATTAATCTTGGATAAAAGTACAACAGTCATGACCTATCACAGCACAGGTACCTCCCTGAGCTGACAACAGAGCCAGTGCCATACGGTTCTGTAGCACTACCTGCCTCATGGCCTTCATCTCAGAAGCAACCGCAGTTAAGGCGTCGGCTGTCTCATTACCAATGGACTCCAACCCTAGTGCTAAGCTCCTAAAAGGCAGTGATAACACCATACACAGGGAGAATGGCAGCTGAAAACGTGAAAAGTGACTGTGTACTATTGAATCCACGTGATGTGATCCCAGCTTCTTAGCATCTGCATTAATAATACTTCTCTTGTGGCTGTGCCACCAATGTTTGGGAAAGGGGTGCAGGGGCAACCAATCTACAGGTCTGAGGGCTCCTACAATAAACCCAAGGTAACACGTTCCTGACCAGTCGGCCGGCAGGAAATAATAAGCACTCTTACCACATACCCACATGGTGCCCTTGTTAGCTGCATGAGGAACAAAAATGGTGATGCCCTTATACTTACAGGTCCATCATGCAACAGGCTGTTAGCATACATACCACAGTGTGGTTACATGTATTTTTCCAAATACCTTCCCATAATTATTTAAACATTTAATCAACCATATACTACATCTTCTGTAGTATGCTAAAAGTGTAGGAATAGCATAGTCAGCAACATCAGGAATGTATGTCACCCGCCCAAATGGTATACAGGACAAGTAACATTGAACTCAGATACAATTGAACTTACAAATCATCCAGTAGAGTGTGAGCATACATAGAAACCGTATACTTGCATGTATTTTTTCCAACACTCTCACTGTACGACTGTGCCATACACATAACCATGCAGGTGGGGCATATTCAAGAGATGACAGAACAGTCACATTTGTTACATAAAACCCTACACAAGGCCACTTCTTGACCTTACACATATCAGCCATTGACAGAGGGACAGATATCCCTGGATAACCTCCAGAATGTTTGGGACTCTAACCACAAACCCTGCAAGATCTGTCCCCTCTAATGCTGCGCCCAGTCATTTTTCCGTCCACGGTAAGGTGTTGTTGTACAGATTGTTCTTCATGTGTGCTTTATGATGAATCTCAATGTTCACATCAGTATAATTGGGAGCGTGCAATAGTGACTCTTGGTATGGCTCATGTATGCGATGGTTTCCCTCTGGGTGCTGTCATCTGCTTCATGAATCACACATGGGGAAGAGAGGCATGATAGCAACAGCAGCCCCTCTCTGGCTTTCTCCTCATGTGACTCACCTTTCGACGTCTTCAACACCTCTTTGGGACCTCTTTCTCAGCAGCCCTGAATTGGAGTGCTGGATGGCATGGTTCTGGCTCAAATCGGTCCACTGGACTGGAACCTGCTCCCGGATCAGCCGCTGCAAACGGGTCTCCACCCCCCTTTGTGTACTCCTGGAGGAGTAACCCAGTGGGGATGAGACAAAATGACAAGTTGGACCAGGCACTATTTGGAGGTGCACCTGCTCCTCCACCGGACTCTGGCTCTCCGTTGGGACCCTCCACCGTGCAGTGTGTCGCATGGCTCCATGTTGGACGACCCTCCACTTTCACCGCTGTGTGAGTCACCAAGAGAACCAGGTATGGACCGGCCCATCTCGGTGAGAGGGCAGTCCTCCGTTTGTGCACTTTCACGTACACATAGTCTCCCGGTTGATAGGGATGACATGGCTCCCCAGCGGGTTCAGGCAGGGCAGCTTTCACCTGTGAATGCACAACCCTTGCTGCTCTAGTTAGGGCGTAACAAAAGTTTAACATTGTATCATCCATCTGGTGGATATCCATCTGTTTCAATGATAGTGGGGGAGAGACAGACAATCTCATTGGTCTCCCTAAAACTACTTGTGTGGAGAAAGTCCATTCCTCCTCTGGGGAGTAGATCTCATAGCCATAAGAGCTAGTGGGAGTGCATCAGGCCATTTTAGGCCAGTCTCTTCACATATCTTGGCTAGTTTGTTTTTCAAAGTTCCATTTTGCCTCTCCACTTCCCCCACAGACTGTGAGTGGTAGGGACAGTGGCAATGCTGGTTGATCTGGAGCGCTTTACAAAGTTCCTGAACAATTTGACCCGTGAAATGTGAACCTCTATCACTGGACAGTCTTGTGAGGATCCCATATCTACAGATCACATCTCTAATAATAAGAATCTTGGCTATCGTGGTAGCATCAACTTTCCGATATGGGTAGGCTTCTACCCATTTCGAGAACATGTCAACAATTACAAGTACATACTCAAAATTACAACACTTGTTCATCTGCATAAAATCAATTTGTAAAGTAATAAAAGGAACACTTGGTGGTGGGTGGGCTGCGTCTATTCTCTTTGGTCCCTTTCCGGGATTATGCTGCTGGTAAATATGACACTGAGCACAATGTTGCTCAGCCTTTGTGGAAAAACCAGGTGCAAACCAATCTGTATTTACTATTGAGACCATACCCCCCTTGCTCGTATGGGCACATACGTGCACCATGCGAGCCAACCAAGGGAACAATGCACGTGGAATCTTGCACACAGCCAACAGATAACCAACCATCCCTCTCAGTGTTATCAGCAGCGACTTGAAGGTCCACCACAACATGAGGAGAGGGAGTGTGCGCTTCCGGCTGCTGAGACACAAAAAACAAATAGAGACCTGGAACACATCAGAGGATTTGGCCGCAGCCTTTTCTGCTAAATCAGCTCTAGCATTTCCTCTTGAAACATCATCTGTATTGTTAGTATGAGCCTCACTCTTAGTAACAATAGGCGTCTCTTATTCTCGTCTCGTATTGCAGACAACAAATTATCAATCATCTTTCCAATCTTGATTGCTCCACCTGAGGAGTTAATGAAACCTCTTTCTCGCCATATGGAACCAAAATCGTGAGTAACTCCAAATCCATACCTTGAGTCAGTGTGAATATTTACGACCTTGCCTTCTGACAAACAACATGCCCTTGTCAAAGCAAAACTCTGCCAGCTGTGCAGTGCATTGTGGAGACAGTTTACCAGATTCGAATGTCTCACTGTCCGTGCAGACCGCATATCCGGAGTTTAGAGAGCCATCCCATGCTCTGGACGAAGATCCATCTACGTACAACACAAGTTCAGCATTATCCATAGGTTTGCCAAACAAATCAGGTCTGGGTGTTAGCACTTTATCGACAACCATCTCACAGTCATGTGGTTCACCATCATCAGGGGTGGGCAACAATGAAGCTGGATTCAATGGGAGCATCTATGGATCGTAATATTACTTTGAGTCAACAAAATCAGTTCATACTTTGTAGCTCTAGTGGCTGACAGGTGTTGAGTTTTGGTGCGTAACAGAAGAGCACTTACTGCGTGAGGAACCATCACTGCCAAGGGCAAGCCCAGCACTATATCTGAAGTTGCTTCCACACATGTTGCCGCAGCACAGACTGCTCATAAGCACGGGGGGAAACCTGCTGCCACAGTATCTAAAGAAGAACTCACATAGGCAATAGGCCTCTTAAGATTACCATGCTGCTGGGTCAGTACACCCTGGTGTAGTCTGGCAGACCGAGAGCTGGCGCCTGGGCCAAGGCCTGCTTGAGAGATACAAATGATTGATCAGCTTCAGTTTTCCACAACAAATGAGTATCAGTCTCCTTCCTTAAATCAAGGAGAGGTCTAGCCAACACAGCATAATCAAGGATCTACTAACGACAATACCCGGCTGAACCTAGAAAAAGACTTGAGTTGTTTTGGTGTTCTAGGCTTCAGTATCCATCGGATGGCCTCCACTCTATCAGGCGTCAATAGACGCTCTGTACCTTTGAGTGTATGGCCCAGATACTTGACCTCCTAAGACCATAACTGCAGTTTTGCCTTTGAGGCCTTGTGGCCCTTCTCAGCCAGTGCCTGTAGCACAGCAATAGTGTCCTGTTGGCAGGAGGCAAGATTCTTAGAACATATCAAAAAGGTCATCAATATACTGCACCAGAGTAGAGCCGGCTGCTAAGGTGATATCCTGGAGGTCCTCTCGTAATGCTTGACTAAACAACGTAGGTGATTCGGTGTACCCCTGTGGCAGTGGCGGCCGGGACTTTGCAGAGGCCCCCCGCAAAGTCGGAGCTCGAGGCCCCTCCCCTAAATCCACTCAAAATGTATCTCCATACTATCTTATACATTGCTGTCTACCTTTAAATATAGCCTATATTCACCAATGTGAGAGAAATAAAAAAGTTTAAAAATAATAAAATCATAATAGCAGCCTATTTGTGTGGCGTCCTCCAGAAACCCGTCGGATGTCGCGGCCGCTCATTGTTGGCTATAAGCCATAAAAGATCGAAAATTGTTTTCTGTCAAAATTTAGATTTTTCATGTTTTCTATAGTTAACACCGTAAACTTCATTGTAATGTACAAAAAGTATAGCTTCTGAAAAACTGTTAATTTCAACGTTTTTTGGACATGTCAGCTATAGCAAGATTTCCAAGCCATTTCAAATCAAATGCTCAGTTTGCTTGCTCTTTTGAGTGCTGCAGCAGCCCCAAACAACTGATCAATGAAGTCAGGCTGTTAAACTTAAAAATAACTTGCTGAGAAGTTATTAATGTAGCCTATACTTAAACTGACATTTACATTCACAACGTGATTACGAACAAAAGGATTTCCTTTCCATATTCGCCACAGAATTAGAATGAAACGGAGTGGAATGCAATTTTCTCGCTTATCACTTTATTGACACAGGTCAACTTTAAAATTATGTAACTTCAGTTGTGATAAAGATATCTGAGTTATTTAAACAGATTTGTATTCAGGATAGTTTGTAGTTTCCAAATATGTATAATACCCAGAAAGACCCAAATGTTCACGATGTGAAGGGTTTCCGCAGGCCGCCACACATTTGTCATTGTTCAAAACCAAAGACAGCACTAGCCTTCTGATAGTTCAGCACCAAGGATAGCATCGCCGAAATAACACACAATCAATGGAGGAAAGGAAAACATTTATTCTTGCCAATAAGTAGGCTAAGCAAGTATATTTATTGTTGGTTGCTGGTGAAGACGTGCTGCTGTTAGCTACCTGCGGCTGCGGTAGTGTTTCCTCTGGAGATGTTGATAATATTCTTCTCTGGCTGGTCTAAAGTGTGTAATCTTCGGGTGTTTTGCTCGAGCTTGTTCAGACAACAGTTTATTGCTGCACTTTTGAGCACCGCGTGCATATTTTCTTTTACTCATGTCTCTACCGTCATCTAGCAGAACTTAGCCTAATGATTAGCATTTTTGAAATGTGCGCGTTCAATAGGCATAATGGCCCAAAAGGCACGTAAGATACGCAAAAGCCATTGTTGCCAGATTCAGGGATTTTGAGACTATTTAGCCTATTTAGATCTGTTACGTTGCCTACATTACGGAATTCCTTTACCTGGCAGTTGAAACTTGGGGCTCTTAATGAGCGCCCTCAAAGAGTTTTCCTTGTTTTTTATATATATATATTTTTTTTTTTAAATAGGCCCAGTCTGTTTTTTGATATGCAGGGCGGGGCCCTTAGGAAGTGGGGGGCCCCCCGCCTTGCGGGGGCTGCGGGGGCTTCCCAGCCGCCACTGCCCTGTGGTAGAACTGAAATGTATAGTGGACCTGGCGAAACGTGAATGCAAACAGATACTGGCTCTCTTATGCAATGGGAACAGAAAAGAAAGCAAACAATAGTCATTAACAGAGCTAGAAAGTAACAGGGTTACTTTCTAAGTATCGTAACAGGGTTAGGCACAACAGGATGTATAACACAGGCATTACCGGCTTATAAACCCATAATAAACTTCCAAGTATTTTATTAGCCTTAAAGGATCAAATTGACCTTAAGTCTACCTATGACTCCTTGTTTCAACAAAGCATCAATAACTGGGACAATACCTTTCCCTACTTCTCTATTACTAGCATACTGAGGTACGGTTCTCAAGAGTCGTACTACAATCAATGATAATAACAACTGGGGTAGCATTCTTAATGCGCCCAATATGATTAGCGTGTATGGACTACAGTAGCTCAGGCCCGTCTTAAATCGCTAAAATCTCTGCATTCCACTGCTGGGGGATGTGTATGGGATTGCTAGGCCAAGTGTTCTTTATCCTAAGGAATAGATAAGAAAAAGTCAGTAGTGCATATCATTTCGGTTCAGTTTGCACAACAAATTCCTTTCCAACAGATTTATTTGACACCCCATAGTTGAAAGAAAAACATCATCATTCAAATATCCATCTATCCACCCATAACAGCTAACTGACAGTTGTGTCCACCAGGAACCCCAGAAACTACCACTACCATCTCATTGATTTCGGGTACTCTCTACAGTTGCACTGGCTGACCTAGTAGCTCTGTGACTTACTTGAAAAAGAGAAGCTCTCTGCCTCCCCTATTATTCTTGATTATTCTTATTTTGATTTGCTTCTTATTTTGCTGTTTACTGTCTGAGTGTCCTTGAGCAGGCCACAGCAAGCTCTTCGTTCTGAAGAAAACGGGAGGGGTTGAGTGCAGTAGTATGGAGTATGTGACTGAAGGGTACTGACTATTTTCTGTATACCTGGACCATCACCTGCCCTGTGGCGTATCTGTCTACAGAGTATGCACATATCCCTGTCTATCTCTAACTCCCCTTGCTGCCTGCTCCTGGCTCTCCTTTTTCCTTTAAACATATTATTTTCTTTCCGTAAGACATTCATTTGCAATGTCATTAATTTCTCAACTTTCTTTCCTGCATTCTCCTGCATCAATGTACAATTATGTTTGACATAATCCATAATTATATCAACAGTTTTGTTCTCCCAATGTAGAACCTGTTTCTTAACTTCTACCTGGAGTTCAGGAAGCAATCCACATATGAACACATGACAAAATGGAATGGGGAGGCAGCTGCTGTGAAACCAGAAATGTTTTTTCAAAA
Organism: Osmerus eperlanus; assembly: GCF_963692335.1. Taxonomy (NCBI): domain Eukaryota; kingdom Metazoa; phylum Chordata; class Actinopteri; order Osmeriformes; family Osmeridae; genus Osmerus; species Osmerus eperlanus. The sequence continues at coordinate 225,869 of NC_085037.1, forward strand.
ATCCTAGTAAATCTTTCCAGATAATCTGTAGGATCCTCATCTTTTCTTTTATAGGTTATGTGCTGGCTGCACCTGACCCGCTGCTTCCCATAACAATGAATTTTCCATGTCTCTGGCTCTCCTCTGCATAGCCGCAGCTATAGCAACAACATCATCTTCTGTAAATAGGCTACAAATCTTAGGTAGTCTCTCTTGTTTCCCTAGAGAATGATCGCTACCTTCAGCTTTTTCACAACTACTGACTTCTCACAATTAGTTTTGGCACTGTTAGTCTGTTCAAGCAACATCATGTTAGCATGTTCAAGCAATGTCTCGAGTTCCCTCACTCTATGACTTTCTCAGTCTGCTCACGTTTTAACAATGACTCCTGGACCCTCTGTCTCTCAAACTGCTATACGTTTCTGCTCATCTTGTCTCTGTCTCTCAAGATGCTCCGGCTCATTCCCAGCTTCTCCATCAGAATCAGTTTTAGCTTGATCTAATACTGGTATTTTCTCAAGATAGACAATGCCACATCGTCTCGTAGCTTCAGTTAACCATATCATAAACATTGGCCAGCTGACAAATTGTTTACACGTCCGACTTGTTTCCTTGTCTTTCAAAACCGCTTTTAAACTCTCCTATATATTTTTTGTAACATCAAACGTTCCCTGCAGCGGAAAACAATGTCTCGGGTCATGATTAATCCACGCATGCCATCTCTCAATGCTTGACACTGCTTGAATTCCATGTCAAACATATATCGGGCTGGCTAACAACGTCTCTATCGCTCCCGTACTGGAAGCTAGATTACCCATACTGAATTACAATGTATCTGAATACAAAGTATCTGTAACAAATCTCATAACGGTAGGCTATGTAGCCAACTCTTATGATTTACTGCTGCAAGAATCACACAGCACTTTAGAATATAGTCACAAAATCACATAGCACTATAAAACAGTCGCACAATCTCAAAGCACTGTAAAACGGTCACAATATTGAAGAATAAAAGAACTACAATATCATGTGGTAGTGAACTACAAATATGGCCTTTTTCAAGCCAAACTATCCTCGCCCTCCGGCGCTCGATCATGGGACGCGCCTACAAAGACCCAACTCTTTGGGAACGCACATTCAATAATTTCCTCAACTCCGTTACCTCATAAGTAACAAAATAACCACAATTCGTGCTTAAAAGAGACGAGTTAATTCATAAACTGCCCGTCTATATCTTTCCCTTAGTATTTGATTGTGTCCCTCGCTGATCATTAAATGCCAAGCTGTCAGTTAAAAGCCTAACTGCCCCTTTACATTGTCAAAGTATCCCTAACTTGTTTAAAACCACTTTACCCTTAAAAGTTGGTCTCTCGCATAAAGCCTTTGACCCTAATACATTATGACCGCCCACCTACTGTGCTTGGTCTTAAGACAACTCAAAACAACACTTAATACAGTTACAATTCAAACAAAAATAAAAAAATCCCACTAAGATCTCTGTTCAAAAGAGAAAAACAACTTTAAACATGCATCTTAAAAGTAACATATACATTTGGTTCACCTCTGGTCTGTATATATAAAACCATACACTCTGTTAACAGATCCTTTCCCCAGGTCAAGAGTATGGGCCGTATTCTCTGTTAACAGATCCTTTGCCTCAGATCAAGAATACAGATTGTTTTACATATTTGTTTCAATACTTCACGCGACCAGAGTTCTTGTACGCTATCAGAGTTCGCCAACTCTGACCTAGACAAAGTAAAAATAGCAAGTAAATTAATGACCCAAATTTACTAAACCAAAACTCTAATATTATCTTCCTCCTAATAGACTCTGGGGGGTGTTCCATCAACGTCGCTAACGCAAGTCGCGCTAACACGAATAAGTCTCACTTGGGTAAACGTCAACTTAGACTTAAGCCTCAAGCCGTTCCACTAACGTTCCGTTCCACTAACAGGCAACGCTAATTCAAGCTAGACCTCAATAAGCTTAGACTGTGCAGCCCAGATCAGGCGATCGTCGAAAAGAGGAGTTATGTCGCAAAAAGTATAGCGTAAAGCAGCAGAGGTGTGTTGTTTAAGCAGCGTAAATGGATTTTTTGAGGTTTTTTGTCCCCAAAAAGGGCAATGTTGCCGCAATTAACATGACAAGGGAGACAACTTGTCAAACCATTACGACCGTTAAAATGCGTAAATTGTAGACCTACCAAATCTACTTAACATATATATATATATATGCATTTAGGCCTACTGATAATTAGCGTAATTTGATGAGCTGTCTGAAACCGTTCTGACAGGCTAGCCTATGGTCGATATTCTCAACAGGAGATTGAGAATAATAGCCCAAAAAAGAACGTGGCAGCAATTGAAAATTGTAGGAAAATTCAAAACACTGAAGAAGGCCATGGTTAATTGCACTTGATGTGGGCTAATAATGTTTTTGTCTTCACATCTTGAACAAAATCAAAAATTACTTCAAAATAAATTTGCCACACACATTTATTAACTGATAGGCTAAATGCTGAGCTTTAAGATAAAAGGGAAAGATAACCATGACTTAAATGGGGATTCACTGAAATGACTAGTAGGCTATTGCACAGATCCAGCACTGACTTTTTAGATCAGAAGGTGACCCAAACTGCACACTTTGTTTGGCAGAACAGTCATTTAAAATTGCTCAGCATGACTATCATTATTATATTACGAGTATTTCCAATTAACATAGTCTGCCTCCACAGATCCAGAGGGGGCTTGGACAGTGACAGACTGTGGCTGTGCCAAGTGTTGTCACAGACTCACTTTGGGAAAGCATGCCCTACTGGGAACATTAGGGGAGACTGTTGGGCACAGAATCTAATTGTCTTCTTTGGAAAGGGCAACATTTGGGACACTGTCATGTAGGGGCAGCATAAAGGGCACTTCATAACAGCACCTTTTTCCATTGGAAGTAAGGGCATGGGAACAGTCCAATTTAGGCCATTGTAAGGGCACCTTATAGGGTACTGCATCACATTTTCTATACTATAAAGGAACTCTTTTTACATTTATAGAGGGCACACTGTCATTTATTGCATGGGGCATCCTGTGCACTCGAGCATATTTCACAATGTGAATGGCAGACAGTAGGGCACTTGGTCTAATTTTTGCCACTCTGAGCATTTTAGAAACGCTTTCAACCATGGGGGCACCAGGCAGTCACCCCCTGAGTCTTCCAATGGGCCTGGATACACCCATGGGGACAGTATATTGCACCTATAATATTGGGGAAGCCAGAGGAGAGGTAATATACAGGCTTGTCAACATATAGGCTACTTTAAACAATGAAAATACTTTATACAATTGAATATAAAGTCCTCCTTGATTCTTTGTGTTTCAAGATTACCTGAAAAACTGATGATAATATTCAGGTACTGCTTTGGAGCAAGGTATACCCTTCATATTTCCTGGCATAGTTGCCCGTTCAAGAATGTCCCACATGCAAAGACACAGACAGATGCAGACAGACTGAACAGTGTCAAGGCTTGGCTACAGTGGGTTTGCTTCCTCGTGTGTGATTCCAGCAGACTACATAGTCTAGGCCTACCTACATAGACTGCAGTCTACTACCCTCCTTTCTACTATTATAGTCTACTCTCCTTTCTATTACTTTTTACAAAGGATGGTAGGCTGCTCTTATGTGTTCATTGCAATCCTTAAGAGTTGCTAAAGTGTTATTTCATATATATACATATATATGTTTTTTTTTTTTTAAGAATGACAATTACATTTATCTAGATAAACTATGCAGGGCCTGCTGAACCTATACTTCTTCCACAGATACTGGTCAGGGAACCATTACTTCTGTCTCTGAAGACCCTTGGGGCTGGTGGGATAAACGCTCTTTGTATAATCTGAGCACCTTCATCCACCACAGGGTTGTCAAAGAACGGATAAGCCATAATTGATTGTAACTTGTCTAGACGCTCTGCTTAGTTTCTAAGTCCTTATTTTATGTCAATTAACCAATGGCTTTTGAAAACAAAAGTGACATTATTTCTTAACTTGTTCATTTAAATTAATATATTTTTTGGAGATGAAGTAAACATGTAGCTAAATCATTCATGTCTGCACTTCAAAAAGTCTGAATTTACGTTTCCGAACACGGGACTAAAGTGGTTTGCGCGCAGGAATTTACTCGACGGAACTGTCTTTTGAGATTCTGTTTCCGCCTGTTTGAAATTATTTGCAACACATTTTAGTTTAGCTTGACTTTTAGCCTGACACGGATCAGGCTAGTTCCGAAGTATAAGTTACCTAGGTTACGTAGCTAGAACTAAAATAAGCCACCTTAATGGAACGGAACTCTCGCTAAAGTAAGTGAGACTTGGCGAGATAAGTCTAGCTTTTCCTTAATCGACGTTGATGGAACACCCCCCTGGTCTGCTAAGACCAGGGGGGTGTTCGTTTATGTTTATCGTTTATGTTTATTGTTTATCGTTACCAGCATCGCAGAGGGACAGCAGGTGCACCAAGCATAAAGCAGTCCGTGAATGGGGTTTTGGAAAAGGATCCCCTTACCTCTTAGTTTTGCGCGTCACGGGTTCTGCTTTACACTGGTGCCGCCGTGGGTCTCTCCTGGATCTGGTTCTGTAATCCTGCTGCTCGACAACGCCAATTGATGAAGAAAGTGTTTTGTCCATCTCTTCATAAACGGAGTGACTAAGTTCAGTTGAGTTCTGGATTTTAATAAGTATTTATCAATCTGCAGATTGGGAGAGAAAACCAGACCTCTGACAATAAATGACACAACACCAGGCTTAGGTCTCAATCATGTCTCTCTCCGCTCTGAAGGTCGGAGGACCATCTTTTATAGGGCACAGGAATGTAAACATAGATAGTGACAGTCAGCCAGTAATGACGTTACAACAGTCTCAGAGGAAGAGATTCACAGCTCCCAACACATGACCACTCAGACTAGAGAGATCATAGTTGGCGCTCTCCTTGTAGTCATGACAAAGGACGTTTACCCAGTACTTTCTCCTGATCCCTATTAACTATTAACCCTGACACATAGACACAATCTACTCTTATTAATAGCAAGCTTACATGAGAACATACTAACTAGTATCCAATGACTAGTTCTATTGATTAGTGAATAATATAAGCACACCAGAAATCGCAATTTCTTCCACATGTCCAGGGTGGGAGGAGTCGGCCACAATCTTCCTTGCTCGCCACAATCCTTCCTTGCTTACCGCAAGGTCCGAGAGGTGTGCAGGTCCTCGAGGGATGGCAGATTCATGATATCTAAGCTGTTGTAGAATGGAGGAGCTTAACTTCTTCTTCTACATTTCCTCTTAGTCTGAACTTGGCTATTGTCAACCTGCTGGTATACAGTTGTATATGGTCACACAGAGCCCAATAACTGTATAGTAAAGATGATGTTAGATGTTATTGTTAATATATGGTAGAAATACAACTCTAACCACTGAAGTAGTGTTAGAGCTGTGCACTTTTGATACTTGATTATTCTGCTGTACTTAAAATCTGTAAAATGTGTATGTGGCTTTGGATTAAAATGACTAAAATTATCAAATGTAAAGACACCACAGTTAGGTGGTGGGCCGAGCCCGCGTATCTGCTTTAGTTTTTGAAATGACCTGTCCCCGTCGATGGAGGAGCTGGAATTTTGATATTATCAACGTCCTTTTTTTCTTAAAACATTTTCGTTTGTTGGCACATCCAATTCTTGCACATTTTTTCTGTAGCTTAGTTCAAAGTTAGCAACTTTATCAGGCAATCGTCTCAACTACCTAACTCTCCAACCAACCAGAACTCGTGTATTATCTTGTTAGCTAATCGAATGGTTCGTAACAGGATCAGCTGATAGTAAAAACAACCTAGGTGACCATGCGTCAAGTAGCTAGCCTAGTAAGCCTACAAGTCTCGGCACCACAATGGTAGCTCGGTGAGCTTTAATTAAATACTTGCTTTCCGTGTCACTGTCTGTCTTTAATTTACCTGATTTTCTTCATTTTTTTAATCAGTGGCAGTGATTAAAACTGTTGGGCACTCACTGACCTGGAGATTTAGCTAGCTGAGCTCAGGATAGCCAAAAAACAAAAAGAAATATGAGAACATTATTGAGACGTTTTTATACAACGAATACCATAATATGTAGCATGTTGAAAGTGTTTATGTAGTCTTGGCTCTTCCTCTTGTGTTTAGTGGAGACTTAAAATCGACACTGGCTGACCCTGAATGGGGTAGCCCTTGCAAGTGATCCCCAAAAACCCTGTAAAAAGTAATACACAACATCCGAGTTGGACAGTTTTTAAACATCTGATGCTATAATGTGTTCTAGGTAGAGGGTGTAAGCTGTCTTGTGTCTACCTCTTGTTGAGTGTACTGTAGACTGAGCTGGCTGGTGAAGGGACCCTGAGCTGACTGGAGATGGTAGACTGAGCTGACTTGAGATGGTAGACTGAGCTGGCTGGTGATGGGACCCTGAGCTGACTGGAGATAGTAGACTGAGCTGGCTGGTGAAGGGACCCTGAGCTGACTGGAGATAGTAGACTGAGCTGGCTGGTGATGGTAGACTGAGCTGGCTGAAGATGGGAGACTGAGCTGACTGGAGATAGTAGACTGAGCTGGCTGGTGAAGGGACCCTGACCTGACTTGAGATGGTAGACTGAGCTGGCTGGTGATGGGACCCTGAGCTGAGTAGAGATGGTAGACTGAGCTGGCTGGTGATGGGACCCTGAGCTGACTGGAGATGGTAGACTGAGCTGGCTGGTGATGGGACCCTGAGCTGACTGGAGATGGTAGACTGAGCTGGCTGGTGATGGGACCCTGAGCTGACTGGAGATAGTAGACTGAGCTGGCTGGTGATGGGAGACTGAGCTGTGTCAACATAATCAAACGAGCGATAGGTCTCGGTCTGCTCTAAAAGTTATTTCCCGACCTTTAACCTTCTTCATTGTCTTTCTTGCTCTGTCCTTAAATATCTATAGATTATGTTTTCTAATTTCTTCACTCTATAGCCTTTATTGTACAAAATACATGGGAGCAGACACTCTGACAACTAGAGGGGCATGGTATTCCACATCAGATTATAGGTCTTCTTTGTCCTGCCCATCCTCTGCCCTGCCCGTCCTGTCTGTGCTTTTAATAAGCATGCAATGTATGTTAACCCTTGTGTTATCTTCGGGTCATTCTGACCCATCAGTCATTGTGACCCACCGTCGTATTGCGACAAATTTACCTCATACAAAAACAAAGTGAAGCATTTTCTTTTAACTGTCGGGCTGTCTCAGACCCCCCACATTGGAATGGTTAAAAGAAAATTATTTTTATTTGTTTTTGTATTGGGTAAAATTGGGTAAACACAACAATGGTTCGTTATGAACCTTTGGGTCATGTGACCCGAAGGCAGCACGAGGGTTAACTAATTTTCAAATAAAATGTGGTGCACTTAAGATTGTAACAGCAAAATTGATTTTGCAGTAGGTTATTTGTATACACTGACCCCACTGTACATCTTGCCATACAAAATACAGAAAACCTTCTCCAGAACTGCATTTTCACTCTTACGTGCCTTAGCTATATTTGTTGTGTTGGTGAAGTTACTGCAACACCCCTGTGAAATCCAGCATTACCTAGCTCCTAGCATAATGGTTCTGAGGTGCTGAATTTAAGTTGAATCTTTCCACTGCTTTTTCTGCAAGAATGCTTTCCTTGCTGTCAATTTTGCAATTGCAATGGACTCTGAACAAAATTGGACCAACTAGCTTCAGTAAATGGGTAGATTACATCTTTTGGTTTGCTACCTACATGCATACAGCATGATTGCAACTACTTGTGGCCTTGAATACACTGCTAGCAATACAATTAATTGTGCACATGCGTGTATTATGCTAATGAGGTTCGTTTTCCAAGTGTGCAGAGATGTCAATATGTATTGATAAATGTTACTGATGTGGTATACATACTCTTGACCAATTATAATTACGTATGTCATTGATTTATGTCATTATTATATGTTTAGGCAACACACACATAAAACAATACTGTACATTTATTTGAACAATGTTCTGCACATTTCATTATCACCTAACTGTTAACTTGCTCTGATGACTAATAGCAGCGCAATAATATAACAAATATGCTTGTTTAAGTGGAATGTTGCAATGTTTCTTTAGAGAATCCCTAAAATTTGCCATTTGTTTGACTTTTTTCCATACATTTGAAGCCCAGTCGACCACTGACAATATACCGGCTCACCAAAATGCACATGTGAATGTTTACTTCCTACTTTACTCGTCTTGAATATCGGGGTATACGTTTGGTACGATTTTATGAAGGTGTCATGTATATGAGCTCTTATTGGATGCGGACCATAGTTGTCCGGAAAACATGCCTGTGTCGATAAAGAAACAAAATGTTTGTTCCTTGAAAAATGTGCAAGAACTGGACATGCCAAGAATTTTTTTAAGGGTTGTAGAAAAGTTTTAAAGCGATACAGAAAAATCCAGCTCCTCCATCGCCAGGGATCGTTCAAATGCACGATTTTGAGCTTTGGCCCACTACCTAAGTGGCTGGCCCAGCATTGACCCACTGCTGTCACACCACACCAGTGATGGTTTCCTGTTGAGAGTCATCAAGGAGACAGTCACCACGGGGACTTTAGCTTCCTCTGTGTCTGGCCTGCACGACACGGTTTGCTTGGACCACGGGTGCCGGTCCGACTTGTCATTCTGGCTTCGGTTGCTGGAGGGCTGGAACGGCATGGCATTCTTCTACGACGACGTTGTTCGGTCTTCGGACTCGCTTCGGTTTTTTACTGACGCAACTCCGTCCGTCCGTTTATTATTAACCCTTGTGCTGCCTTCGGGTCACATGACCCAAAGGTTCATAACGAACCACCGTTGTGTTTACCCAATTTTACCCAATACAAAAACAAATAACAATTATTTTCTTTTAACCATTGCAATGTGGGGGGTCTGAGACAGCCCGACAGTTAAAAGAAAATGCTTCACTTTGTTTTTGTAGGAGGTAAATTTGTCGCAATACGACGGTGGGTCACAATGACTGATGGGTCAGAATGACCCGAAGATAACACAAGGGTTAACAAAGGCCGCTCAAATTGCCCGCTAATCATGTCATTTATGAGACGCATTACATGGCTCTCCGTTTGTCGTAACTTTATCCTCACTGCACGTCACGTTCCGGGCCACAAAAACTCGATAGCTGATGCTCTCTCTCGTTTCAACTTTCAGGTTTTCAGGGATCTGTGCCCGGACGCATGCCAGTGGTCCCTAGCTGTTCCCCCTCTCTCGTCACTGGCCCTAGATTAAATGAGCACTCACTGCAGGTTTATTTAGAGGCAGCAAAGGGCTATATGAGGAAAGGATTGGCGGCTTCCACCCTTCGGTCCTACGATTTCGCTTGGAGAATTTATGCTATGTTTTGTTCATCGCTCTTTGTTCCCCTGGATCCCGTGTGTGTCAATGTTGTATGTGCTTTTGTTTGTCACTGCACGGATGTACATTAAAGGTCTGGTCGCGGGCATCCAATTCAATGCCAGATGCCTGTCCAATCCTGCAATCAAATTGCTGTTCAAAGGCATAGGCAAAGCTTTTCCCCCTAAGGTGGATGACAGACTTCCTTTCACTCTATTTATTCTGCATGCCATGCTTTCGGTGCTCAGACGTGGTTGTTTCTCCCGCTACATCGACTCCCTTTTGGATTGTTCGTTTTTAATGGCTTTCTATGGGTTTCTTCGGTGCGGGGAATTCACCACTCGGGCAAATGTGTTTAATCCCACCACAGATGTGTGCTTTTCGGATTTGACGTTTCACCCTGAATTCTTCAACCTTCTTCTCAAACACTCTAAAGCTGGAGGCTCTTGCTCCGTAGTCATCGCTCGCACGGGGGGTCCTTTCTGTCCTTTCTCTTCCATGCTCAGGTATGTCAAGATGAGGGCTTCCTCGGATCCGCTCTCCCCTCTCTTCATTACCCCTGCCAACAAACCCATGTCTCAATCCTGGTTCAGTCATCATTTAGCGCAGGTAGTGTCCAAGTGAAACCTTCCCCCTGGACGGTATTCAGGCCATTCGTTCAGAACAGGTGCTGCCACGTCCGCTGCCGTACAAGGATTGTCCACTGCGACTTTGCAACAGCTGGGGCATTGGTCTTCCTCTGCGTACTCTTCCTACGTCCCTCCGGATGCTGCTGCCATCATCGAGGCCCAAAGATCCCTATGGCCTTGATGGCTCTCTGTGAGTATTTGCAAATAACTGGTGGTCGGTGGAGTTTCGTGTCTCGCGTTAACTGTCTGTGTTCTCAGGCTCGACGGCCCTTCGTGCTGGTGGACCCTGATCCGGCCTTCTGTATTGCTATTGAAGGCTCGGGGTTCCAGTCACACCGCTAGCATCTCAGGCTCTACGCACACAAGGACGTCGGTCCTCCAGCCGGCACAGGCTGTTCACATAGACTCAAGGGCGTCGGCCCTCTAGCCTAAATAGGTCATGTACGCGGGGACGTCGGTCCTCCAGCTGGCACAGGCTGTTCACATAGACTCAAGGGCGGCGGCCCTCTAGCCGACAAAGCCGCCAAAGGCTATCACCTGCATACTCGAGGGCGTTGGGCCTCAACCGCCAAAGGTTATCTCCGACAGCATGAGGGGTGTCGGCCCTATAGCTAACACACACCCTTTCTGACACGAGGGCATTGTTCCTCTGGCCGACGGGCCATTGTACTTCAGGGCATGCTGCCCTCTAGCCCTGGCAGGCTGCAGCCTACCTTGCCTTCGTCTGGTTTCGTCGGTACAGGAACAGTTCGACGGATCTGTCCTTGCCTAGCCTTCTCCTGCAGGATCCGGCCTGGGTTTTGTATGCTTAGTACATTATGTTGATCTCGTAAATGTGTTTGTGTTGCTTATTCCTCAGAGGGTCATTGGTTTATCCCGTTGGTGAGTACGTTTTATGGTTTCTACTTCTTACCCTCTTCTCTTTTGGGGATTCTTCTCGGATGTCGGGCAGGCGCCCTCTGATCTATGATTCCCCACGGGGTCTAAGCTCCAAACTTTGTAGTACAATTACCATTCCATAATAAACATCACTCTACTCATACCTGGTCTCTCCTGATTGAAATGAAGCATAGCGCAAGTTCAGTCAGGCAAGACCGCTCCCTGCACTCGGGCATCTTCGACAATGTTTCACTACTAACTCCCCCCACTAAGAACGCTCTTCTTTCCCTCTTTCCTATGTTGGGCTGCCATATGGTTCGGTTCGATCATCGCTCTCGTCTATCAATTAACGCTGTCGAAGAATCACATGATCGTGCCTTTTAATAAGATTATCTCCCCGTGTAGTTTCTCCAGGCTATCAAGTGCGCGACCCTCCACCTCCCCGTCGCTGCCCGGTTCCTGTCTCTGTCTTCGACTCGTTGGTCGTCGGCTGCCGCCACCGCCACCAGTGTCTGGACTCCGTGGGGGATTCTTCTCGGATGTCGGGCAGGCGCCCTCTGATCTATGATGAATTTGCTTTGGCAGGAAGGTGCAAACATTAAACATATAGGAATCTAAAATTTAAATATGAGGACTAACTATACTTAGGGTACATAACTAGCAATACTAAGTGGAATTAGAATTAAAATAAACTATACAATAAAATATAAAATATAAGTTGCAGTAATTTACAATATAAAAATACAAATATTACAAAAAATACAAATGGTACAAGATTGTGTAGTGCAGTGCAAAAAACAGTGTCTTTTAAGGACGTAGAGTCATGAAGTCAGTGTGAACCCTTGGCCTTGTTGAAGAGGCCAACAGCGGAAGGGAAGAAACTGTTTTTGTGGCGTGTGGTATTGGTCCTGATGGACTGCAGCCTTCTGCCGGAGGGGAGTGACTGAAACAGGGAGTGACCAGGGTGGGAGGAGTCAGCCACAATCTTCCTCGCTCGCCTCAGGGTCCTCGAGGTGTGCAGGTCCTCGAGGGCAGGCAGATTGCAGCCAATCACCTTCTCAGCAGTGCGGATGATACGCTGCAGCCTGCTCTTGTCCTTGGCAGTGGCAGCAGCGTACCAGATGGTGATGGAGGAGGTAAGGATGGACTCAATGATGGCTGCATAGAAGTGCACCATCATTGTCTTTGGCAGGTTGAATTTCTTCAGCTGCCGTAGGAAGTACATCCTCTGTTGTGCTTTCTTGGTGAGGGAGCTGATGTTCAGTTCCCACTTGAGGTCCTGGGAAAGGATAGTGCCCAGGAAGCGGAAGGACTCCACAGTGTTGACTGGGGAGTCACACAGGGTGATGGGGGTGAGTGGGGCTGTATTCTTCCTGAAGTCCACAACCATCTCCACTGTCTTAAGAGCATTGAGCTCTAGGTTGTTCTGGCTGCACCAGGTCACCAGGTTGGCCGCTTCCCACCTATAATCAGACTCGTCTCCACCAGAGATGAGCCCAATGAGGGTGGTGTCGTCCGCAAACTTCAGGAGTTTGACGGACGGATGACTAGAGGTGCAGCTGTTGGTGTACAGGGAGAAGAGCAGAGGAGAAAGGAAGCAGCCTTGGGGTGATCCAGTGCTGATGGACCGGGAGTCAGAGACTTGTGTTCCCAGCTTAACGCACTACTTCCTGTCAGACAAGAAGTCTGTGATCCATCTGCTTGTCCTGAAGCAGGGCGGGGATGATGGTATTGAAGGCAGAGCTGAAGTCCACAAACAGGATCCTGGCATAGGATGCTGGGGAGTCCAGGTGCTGTAGGGTGAAGTGGAGGGCCATGTTAACTGCATCGTCCACAGACCTGTTGGCTCTGTAGGCAAACTGCAGGGGGTCCAGTAGAGGGTCTGTGATGGATTTAAGGTGTGCCAGCACCAGGCGCTCGAAAGACTTCATTACCACAGAGGTCAGGGCGACGGGTCTGTAGTCATTATGTCCTGTTGGTCTTGGCTTTTTGGGAACAGGGATATTGGTGGAGGACTTGAGACAGGCTGGCACATGGCATGTCTCAAGAGAGGTGTTCAAGATGTAGGTAAACACCGGAGACAGCTGGTCAGCGCAGTGCTTGAGGGTGGCTGGAGAGACAGAGTGCGGCCAAGCTGCTTTGCGGGGATTCTGCCTGTTAACTTCACCCTCCTGAATGGAGAGAGTCATCACTGTAGAGGGGGGAGGCCTCCTGGGTGGGAAGGGGTAGTTCAGGACTGTCCAATTGTCTGCAGTAGAACTCATTCAGGTCGTTGGCCAGGCGGGAGTCGTTAGTGGAGTGGAGTGGGGGGCTCTGGGCTTGAAGTTGGTAATCTGCCTGAGCCCTCTCCAGACAGAAGCAGAGTCATTTGCAGAGAATTGGTGTTTTAGTCTCTCCGAGTACAGTCGTTTCGCCTCCCTCACCGCCTTGCTAAACCTGTTCTTCGACTCCTTGAAACTGTCTCTGTCCCCACTCCTAAACGCGGCCTCTTTATCTGACCTCAACCTTCTGAGTTTAGATGTAAACCAGGGTTTGTCGTTGTTGTAGCTCACCCTGGTGCGTGTTGGTATACAGCAGTCCTCACAGAAGCTGATGTATGATGTCACAGCCTCTGTGAGCTCATCCAGACTATTGGTAGCAGTCGTGAACATGTCCCAGTCAGTGCAGTCCAAGCACGCCCGCAGATCCTCCATAGCTTCACTGGTCCACTGTTTCGATGTCCTCACAGCAGGCTTACAGCGCTTTAGCTTCTGCCTGTATGCAGGAATCAGGTGGACCATGGCGTGGTCAGGGTGACCCAGTGTTGCTCGGGGGACTGCATGGTATGCTTTGCTGATTGTAGAGTAGCAGTGATCCAAGGTGTTTCCTTCTCTGGTTGGGCATTTGATGAATTGTCTGTATTTGGGGAGTTCTTGAGTGAGATTGCCTTTGTTAAAGTCGTCTAGCACAATAACCAAGGAATCCGTATTTTAATGCTCCACACTCAGTATCTGGCTGGCGAGCACACGTTGAGCCTCGTTGACGCTAGCCTGCGGAGGGCATGTAGACGCCAACCAGAATGAATGATGCAAACTCACGTGGCGAGTAAAAAGATCTACAGTTAATAAATAAAAAATCCAGATCAGGAGAACAGTTCTGCAGAATCACTGTCACATCTTCACACCAGCCACTGTTAATGTAAAAACAGTAACAGGGTCACGATCCGCTCTCAGCAGTTTGAAACCTGCTAGCTGTAGCGCAGATTCTGGGATCAGTTCACTCAGCCATGTCTCCGTAAAGCACAAAACGGAAGATGAATGAAAGTCTCTGTTTTTCCACACCAGTAGCTGAAGTTCATCCAGTTTGTTGCTCAGTGAACGCACGTTGGAGAGAAATATCCCCGGTAACGCTGTGCGTGCCCCACGCCGACGGAGTCGCACCAGTGCACCGGCTCGTTTGCCTCTCCTACGACGCTTCGCTGCTAGGACAAAGCCGAGGGTGGCTTTAACTATAATTCCCACTAATTCTGCTGCTGGAAGCAGAAAAGTGGGAAACAAATCCACAGGAGTTGGAGTCCTGATGTTTAGAAGTACTTCTCTTGTTAGAGAACCCCAGAAATCTTGGCAGAACACTGAATTAACAGACAAAACGAGACAAAAAAGAGCACACCTAACGACCGAGTTTCTATCTATCTCACTCACTCTCTCCATCTGACTCTGTTTCTCTCTCTAAATTCCTTTTGCTTTCTCTTTCTCTATGTGTTTCTGCTTTTCTCTACCTTCTATACTCAAATCCCAAAACACAGTTCCATTAAAACCTTTTGGATGCTGACAAGACCCGCGGCAAATGCTTGACAACTGTCTTTATCGGTGGAGCAGCAAAGTATTCTAGTCCTGCCCTCTCCCTGCCTATCCCTCCTTCTCCCTCTGTATATACCCCCTTGAGGCAGTCACAAGGAGAACTAACAAAAAGGACTGCTGCCTTAGTGATACTTTGTGACCTACTGTGGTGTGTGGATACTTAAGAATCACATCACATTTTCATCGCAACATTGACTGATTTGAGGGTGACAGATGACCGGCAGGAATGTAAAAGAAATTTGAACAATGACGTGTTGCACTCAGGACAGCTTTTTCTTGTGAAACTATACTGTCCTGCATTTAAGGTGTCTAGGGGGTGGAACTCTCTCTTTCAAATAGTCGAGGGATGCAAAGTTAGATATGAATGACCCTGCAGTGAGTATATTTCATAGAGTGGTGACGATGATAGAACATTAGGTAAATACATTAATCAAAACCCAATTGGCGTCATGACATGTCATATTCGCAGCGTCACCCAGACCGAATCATTTGATATGCTGGCACTTTGTAATACGGTGAAATGAATCTGAATTCTGAGGAAAGTTCAACGTCCCTCCACCCTTCCACATCTCAGCACAGCAGTATTTGAAAGATCTTGATCCAGAGTGACTAACTGTAACTAAAAACATGCCACCATGATAAAAGTATTTTTATGAGGGGACATACAAATGTGATTAATTCAACAGAATATTAGGTAGCCACAAATATTTGGGTTTTATTTCTGAAAACTTAAGGTTAAATGAGCTGGTTTCATTGGGATAGGTTTTTGAAAAGAGTTAGCCTGGGCGTGAAACAGCTTCTAGCAGAAGAGTGCGATCCCAGAAAAACATTATTTATTGTGATAGTTTTTGTTTGTTTTAATACAGTAAGCCTTGCTCGAAGCCTAACAACATAAGTACAACCCCAAAAAACCCAAACCCATGAGTGGATTGAAAAATAAAACAAATGACAAAATAGTGTTGAATGACAACGTTAGCTAAGATAATTCTAGTCTTTACAAGACAACCCTATGGTGTGAGAAGAAGGGACAACATCGACACCACTTTCCAACGCCCGTAGAAGAGAAAATACTTGAAAATACTAATTTATAGTGATCAGGGGCTCATCCTCCCTGAGCGCTGGCTGGAATAGTGTCCATAGTCAGTGTCATTATGCTCCTCTGATGAAGAATGGCCACCCTGGCTGGGTGAGTCCTGTCATAACATTAGGAGACTGATGAATAAGCACCAGGGGGATATCTCATCACACTAATAAACCTGGAGGGGGGAAATTGGTGGCGGAAACACCACTCAATACATCATAGATGGCCTATGTTAATTAGATGCTATTATGTAAACTAGCCATGTGAGGAAGAAAAAAAGTGAGGGAGGAAGAAAAAAAGTGAGGGATGAAAAAAAAAATCATCAGGCCTCACTTGGACTGTAACGGCCTTTATCAAAATTTTGCGGCCGATGTACTCACTTTGTAAAGTTGTCAGGGGAGCCATAAATGAAATATCCCTCAGCAAAGTTCCTGAGGGAAAATAAGAAGTTTTCCCTGAGGGATTTATCTATGTGCCTAGGGGTGCCTGCTTCTCATGAACCCACATTGTGGGGCAGACGAGGACCCTATATCTCCCTGGTTTAATGTCATACAATTTATCATATGAACCATCAAATATAGGCATGAGCCTTTGGTGGACATTTTGGATTTTGACACAGAGAGACAGAGAGAAGAACAGAGACAGAAATAGACAAAGAGGGAAAGAGACAAGAGGAGAGGGGAACAAAACATCCATGAACGTTAGTGCTGCTTTTCTTTCTCTTCTGGTTTATTCGAGTTCTTAGTTGAGCTGCGTTTTATGCACCCTGCTGAGGTGAAACTTTCCAGAATATCTGAAGACATTTGAATGAGTCTCCCATGAATCAATTATCAGTTTTACAACATCTGTGTAGTCAAGTAAAAAAACGTGTGTCTTTGTTTTGTATAAAAAATATGTTGGTTGTCCATCTTTTCCCTCACTCAATTAGTCTTTTTTATAAACACAGATTCAGGAAACAGCCAAAGAAATGGCTCCAGGTTAGACACATTAACACAATGGAGAACAGATAGTAGTAATTTGATGTCTGGTCCATTGCAACATTGCAAAATAATGTACATGGATTGAAAATATATATTTTTCTTTGGGTTGTTTCATGGGAGGGCAAAGGTATTTAGATTTACATGGAGTGATTAAATGCACACATAGCCACGGAATCCAACTAACTTTAAAAGCCATTACTATTTCCTCTCCAAAGCTTAAAGGCTCGCCTCCTGCCTGCAACACCACCAATCTATTCACAGTTAACACTACTCCTTTGTGGGAAGCCATTTTTCCCCCGAAAGGAATAAGTGGATGCTTTGAATTAAGAGTGCTGACAATGTCTTATTTGCAACCACCAAATGGGGTCTCTGTCATTTGGCCAAGAAGGAAGTGCACAAATGTCAAGCTCCCACTTGACAGGAAACAAATTCGCCAAGTAGAAAAAAAAGAAAGAAAAACAATCCTGACTCTCTTTCTCCTCAGTTGACTGCGAAATCCACATTAATCCTCATGTGACTCCATCAACTCTTGATTCAATTAATTCCCATCCAGACCAATTACTGTGTATTTGCACCCTTGTCCCCCAGCACTACTTTTGGACATTTCCAATTATTTACATTAAATTACTTTTGTAAATTTCAATTTATACTCTCTCTGGGCCTCTGAAATGATTGTCATTGATGTTTTGAAATCCAGGACCATGTCAAATACAGGGAACCTAAAAAGCCTCTCCGGCTGTTTTGATAAAAATATGCACCGTTTGAACGATGTAGGGAAGCATTGTACAGTTGACCGCATTAGGTCGGCAGTTTTGGATAAGAGAGCAGGTATACGCAGGACGTTATTAGTTGTTGACCGCGAACAAAGATGTCTCTTAACAAACCTAAAAGGAAAGTGGATGATGAACAATTTCAAGAAAGATGGACATTGCAGTTTATTGGAAATGCTACGTGCCTGATATGCAAGGAAACAGTTGCTGTTTTAAAGGAATATAATCTCAAGCGTCATTTATCGAGTAAACACGGAGAGCAGTATGGGAACTAGGGAGTACTAGGGAGACGAGAGGAATAACGAGTAATGTAGCTACAGAAAGGACTCCTCAGGAAGTCAGAAAGTCTTTTCATAAGGCCAAGAAGGATGGTGAGGCTGCAGTTGAGGCTATTATGTGGTGAGTGAGTTAATTGTTAACATTTATAGAACTGCTGGGTAGGCTATATTCTTTTGTTAAGTATGATGAAAATATGTTAGTAATGGAAATAAAAAAGTAAATTTTCAAAATTATTGCGCTTTCTTGAAGTACCGAACTGTGATGTGGCCCTCCTATGAGACGACAATACCAGCAGTAGCCCCAAGGCCAAATTGAGTTTGATAACCCTGCTATAAGGCATTATTTGGACAGTATTGTACTGCGGAAGTAGTATATTGCTTTCAGAATGGCAAGAAAAAGGCAATTATCAAAGGAAGACAGACGGACCATTATAACCTTTAAAAGTGTAGTTCTTTCCTTTTGAGACATTTCAAAGAAAGCAGAGTGTTAGTGAATACTGTCTCATACATCATCAAAAGGCACTTGGGAACTGGAGGACACTGACAGGGAAGATGTCTGGCAGACTCAAAGCCACAACAGATTCAGAAGACAAATTTCAGTCAACATTTTACGTAATAGGCAGCTCACAGGACAACAGCTCTAACCCTGGGTCATTCGGACCCATCAGTCATTGTGACCCACCGTCGTATTGCGACAACTTTACCGCATACAAAAACAAAGTGAAGCATTTTCTTTTAACCGTTGGGCTGTAGAAAGAAAATAATTTTTATTCGTTTTTGTATTGGGTAAAATTGGGTAAACACAACGATGGTTCGTTATGAACCTTTGGGTCATGTGACCCGAAGGCAGCACAAGGGTTAAGCACAACTTAACACTGGTAGAAGTAAGTAAGTCTCAATTTCAACTGTAAACAGAAGACTATGAGCTGCAGGTTTGACAGTTCACAAGTTCAGTAATCACACCATAGATTGAATAGATAGCTTTTTTTGAAGCAGGGCTGGTAGCAGACCCAAGCCCGATGGTGGAGGAGGCTGGTAGCAGAGTCAGGCCTGGGGTCCGGGCATGGACTCGGGGTGTGGCAGAGAGTCCTAATGGGTCACGGCCGAGCAGCAGCTCAAGCAGATCCCCTGGGAAGCCTGGATAGATGACAGGGAGAAGCAGAGAAGAAAGGGAACGGTGGGAGGGTGACAACAACATGCTAGCACAGGGACCAGAGGAACGGAAGATACTTTATACAGAACTTTTCATTGACAAAGGGGACTTTGGTCACATTCTTCCGTGCTTTACTGGGCTGATGCGTATTAGTTGATTGGAGACTGGGCTGATGCGTATTAGTTTGATTGGAGAAGGAGGAGTCTTGGTGTGCCACCTTCCTCCCTAACTTTAGTTAACCCTTTCATGCCTAACTCCATTTCTGTTGACTCTTGACCAGTCTAGCTTTAACTGACTAATCCAGTCTCTGCCCATTAATGGATGCTTTGGATAAAAGTGTCTGCTAAATGACTAAATGTAATGCAGGACCATTTCCTTTCACTTATGAAGCTCAGCGCAATGTTCCACTACTCCCTCCCTCCGCTATGAACGCTCTCTCCTTTCCCTCTTTCCCATGTCGGTCTGTCATCTGGGTTTCAGTAGACAATCGTCAATCCTGACACTCTATAACGAGGGGCACTTGCAGTTGTCATTTCTCGCACAGGGGTCCTTTCCTATCCTTACTGAGCTGTTTATATTTGGCTTCCTCTGATCCTCTCTCATGACCCCTGAGAAATCCATGTCAATCTTGGTTCAGCCAACATTTAGAACAGGTTGTCGCTAGGTGTAACCGGTCGGTATTCAGGCCCTTCTTTAGAATAGGCGTTTCTACGCCCGCTGTCACAGGTTGTCGTCTGCGTCCCTACAACAACTGCCGTTGGTCGTTGTCAGCGTACATGTCATACGTTCGTCCCGATGCTGCTGCCGTTATCGATGCCCAAAGATCGCTACGGCCTTGATGGCTCTTGTGACCATTTGCTAATAACTGGTGGTTGGTGGCAACGTTTTGTGTCTTGCGTAAACTGCTTCCTTTGTCTGCAGGCATCGATGCCCCTCCGTTGCTGTTGGACACCAGGCCTTCCGCAGAAGGCCATAGCATCATTCAGAGGGCATCGGTCCTCCAGCAACACAGGTTATCACATACATACATGAGGGCGTCGGTCCTCTAGCTATCACAGGCATCACATCATACATGGGGTGTCG
The DNA here is from genome assembly GCF_963692335.1 of Osmerus eperlanus. Classification (NCBI taxonomy): domain Eukaryota; kingdom Metazoa; phylum Chordata; class Actinopteri; order Osmeriformes; family Osmeridae; genus Osmerus; species Osmerus eperlanus. The sequence continues at coordinate 245,979 of NC_085037.1, forward strand.
GTCCCATGGCCTATGCTGGGTATTGTACTCAGGACATGCGTCCTCTAGCCTAGGATGGCTATAGCGTACATACCCATTAGGCTACATGAAATTCACGATGGTGTCGGCTCTTTAGCCACACAGGCTATTGCATTTATACAAGGGGGCGTCGGTCCTCTAGCCAAAACAGGCTATCACGTCTAGCCCAGGCTGGCTATAGCGTACATACCTACTGCATGCTGTCACAAGGGCGTCAGTCCTATAGCAAACACAGTCTATCAAATTTAATTTTTATTTATCCTAAATTCTTACAGTCCTTACTATTAGTTATACCTTGTACCGTTAGTATAGTTAGACTCGTACACCACTATTCAAGATTTATGATCCCTATATGTTGACGTATACATCTTCCTGCCAAAGTAAATTCCTTGTCTGTGCAAACTTCATGGCGATTAAACCCCATTCTGATTCTGTCTGATATTGTACATGAGGACTTCGGTCCTCCAGCCAACACAGGTTATCATTGTACACAAGGGCGTCGGTCCTCTAGCCAACACAGGCTCAATTGTACACAAGGGCGTCGGTCCTCCAGCCATACAAGCTATCACCTACATCATGAGGGCGTCGGTCCTCCAGCCAACAAAGGCTGTTCACAGAGATCCAAGTGCGTCGGCCCTGTAAAAGACCATTAAATCTCCCTATCTCTGAAGTGGGCCGTCTCTCGCTGAATTCTCAATATTTACATTGTATTTATTTGTTTTACAACAGCATCTGTTACTTATCTGACATGCTTTTATTTTGAAGTCCGTGAAAGGAAGTTCAGTGGGCGCACGCTTTGTATATGTTGGCGCACTTTTCATGTGACACCATTAAATGCTACCAGTGAGTAAAGCGAGACGAATTTACGGTTGCAGACTGAATATAACTACAAACAAGTTGATTTCTACCTCTTAGCTCCTGGCTGATGAAGGGCACAAGCTCTTACGGTGTTTTGGAAGGTGTTTTTTTTTGGAAAATAAATTCTTCTTTAACATCAGTTATTGAGAGTGAATCGCATCTGTTCAGCCGGGAATGCTACAGTAAGAGCTTCACCCAGAAGATCAACAGCTTCACCTCATCTGTCCCACTGTAAAGAAAATGGATGTTTCTGACGCAGACCAGCAGGTGGATGCGCCTCGTAACGGAATGGAAGAGGAGGAGCTTCACCGTTCTGGTCGACAACGCAACCCCACGGAGAAGATGCATGCATATAAAAAGGAGGAGTCCCTGAAAAAGGAGAAAAGATTGATTCAGCTATACGAACAATGGAAGGACTGTGCTCGCAACACAAGGGAAAAGCTTAAAACAGACGTTAATGAGAGCCAACTGGTAGCACTTATTAATGCACTTGAGAAGGGAAGAGATGATGTCATGCACGTCTACCTAGAAATTAGAGATTACATCGCTCCTTCCAGTGACACAAGACGCAGAATCGATACTTGTGAAGCTGTGACGAAAGATATTTCAAAGATCATTTTTGACAGAATAGCATGCCTTGAGGACTTTGATCAAGAAAATGTGAAACACAGCCTTCGTGAGTTACTCCATCGCGATTATGCTTGCTCTGTCTATGGATCCACAGTCTCACGCACCACATCATCAAGGTCTACAGCTATGTCAATTGCAGCAAAGCGGGCAGACGCAGCAGCTGAATTAGCAGCAAAAGAAGCAGAGTACTCAATTATGCAAGAAATTGATGCTCGAAAGTGTGAATTAGAAAAACTAAAGGCAGAGAAGGATCTAAAAGCAGCTAGAGCGAGACTGCAGGCCTATGATCAAGAAATGGCACAGGAAGCCAGCATTCATAATTCAGACACAAATACAAGGGAAAAGCAGGATGTAAGCATAACAGCGCAGCAGCATGTGGTTCCATTTCCCATCCAAGGTCCTACTAACATCACAGCAACAAGCCCTACCGACATCACCGCAACATCCTCACCTCCAAAATCTGATATATCGTATTTCGCTCAAGCTGTCCAAGATAGCATAGCCCTGAACAGGCTGCCAACAGCAGAACCACCTGTGTTCAGTGGTGATGCTATCCAGTTCATTGAGTGGAAGGCTGCATTTGTGTCGCTCATTGGTGGAAAGGCCATTTCTTCTGCTGACAAGCTGTACTATTTAAAAAGGTATGTTGCTGGGCCAGCTCGGAAGACTCTTGATGGCATCTTCTATAGGAATGATGATGAGGCCTATAATGATGCATGGAACAAACTGAACCAACGGTATGGACAGCCATTTGTCATACAGAAGGCATTTAGAGAAAAACTAGCCAAATGGCCTAAGATTCAGCCCAAAGATTCTGAAGGTTTCAGAGAATTCTCCGACTTCTTAAATGCATGTCATCAAGCTATGCCTCATGTCAAGGGGCTTGAAATACTAAATGACTGCGATGAAAATCAGAAACTAGTACTCAAATTACCAGATTGGGCAGCAGCACGGTGGAACCGTCAGGTCACGCGGACACTGATTGAGACTCATGACTTTTCAAAGCTTATAGATTTTGTGAACTTCATGTCCATGGAAGCAGAGATTACTTGTAATCCAGTCACCTCCTTCAGCGCTCTTCGTGGCTCTGACCCCACTTCAGAAAAGTGGAACCTCAAGGACAGCAAAAGGAACAGAGCTAACGTCTTTCACATCCAAACAGCTACAGAAAACAAACAAAATGATGACAACAAACAAAGGCCACCTAAAGGAAGCTTCAAAATGTGTCTCTTCTGCAAAGACATCATGCATGTGATTCACAATTGTACTCAATTTGTGGCAAAGTCATTAGAAGAGAAACAGAAATATGTGAAGGAGAACAATCTCTGCTATGGTTGCATGAAACTAGGCCACAGTGCAAAAGACTGCCGTCACCGTCTATCCTGTGACACCTGCAATGGTAGACATCCAACGTGTCTACATGATGAAAACTACAGAAGGAAAGCAAACTCTGCACTAGCTTCAAACCAAGATGACACGGAGACAACTACTACTACGTCTCACAAAGTAGATAATGGTGAGTCATCCACCAATACTTCAATGATTGTGCCAGTGTGGGTATCAACCGAGAGAAATCCAGCCTCTGAAAAACTTGTTTATGCACTGCTTGACACCCAGAGTGATACTGTGTTTGTCGATCGAGAGCTAAGCAACCAGCTACAAGCTGAATCCTGTCCTGTGAGATTGAAGTTGACAACAATGACTGCTAAGGATGTTGTCATGCCGAGTGAAAGGGTGTCAGGTCTCAAAGTAAGAGGCTATAACTCCCCCGTTGTCCTCGACCTGCCAACTGCTTATACTAAGGACTCCATTCCAGTGAACCGCACTCACATCCCTACTTGTGACACAGCACGGCACTGGAAGCATCTCTCTCCAGTAGTGGACAAAATTCCACCTCTGCAGGATTGTGAGGTTGGTCTCCTGATAGGCTACAGCTGTCCAAAGGCTTTGGCACCAAAACAGGTGATATTAGGTGGTGATGATGAACCCTATGCAGTCCATACAGACCTAGGTTGGAGCATTGTTGGTCGCTTGTCTTCACACCATGAATCGCAAAGCTTCAACACCATCTGTCATAGAGTCAGCATTAAAGAGCTCCCCCCAGTGACTCCAGCGGATGTTATTAAGGTATTGGAGTCTGACTTCAAAGACGCTGGTGAAGATAATAAAACTGTCTCACAGGATGACATCCTCTTCTTAACCAAACTGCAGCAAGGCATAAGGAAGAACGACCACGGGCATTACGAGATGCCTCTCCCCTTCAAAGAGAGACCTCACTTCCTTAACAATAAGCAGCTTGCCATCGTAAGGCTAAATCATCTTAAAAGGAAATTACTGAAAGATGAACGGTACAAGCAACATTATGTAAGGTTTATGGAAGAGGTCATTGAGAGAGGTGATGCAGAAGAAGTGCATGACGAAGGAAAGGATGGAGAGAAGTGGTACATCCCTCACCATGGAGTGTATCACCCTAAGAAGCCAGATAAGCTCCGTGTTGTCTTTGATTGCTCTGCCAAGTACCGGGGAACCAGCCTTAATGATCACTTGCTCCAAGGCCCAGATTTAATGAATACGCTGACTGGTGTTCTTTTAAGATTCAGAAAACATCCCGTTGCCCTTATGTGCGATGTTGAAAAGATGTTCCACCAATTTCATGTGGAAGAAGCAGATCGAAACTATCTCCGTTTTCTCTGGTGGAAAAACGGAGACTTCGCTTTACAGCCACAAGAGTACCACATGAAGGTCCATACTTTTGGTGCAACCTCATCACCTGGATGTGCCAACTATGGTCTGAAACACCTCGCAAAGGAGAATGAGTGCATGTATCCTCTTGGCTCAAAATTCATCACGACAGACTTTTATGTAGATGACGGTGTCACCAGTGTAGCCAGCACAGAAGAAGCTGTCCAGGTAGCAAGAGAAGCTCGACAACTGTGTGCCTCAGGTGGACTTAGACTACACAAGTTTATTTCAAACGATAGAGTTGTCCTGGATAGCATTCCAATTTCTGAACGAGCCATTGATATAAAGGCACTTGACCTCAACTTTGATGACACACCTGTAGAAAGAGCCTTAGGGATCCACTGGCACATCGATTCTGACAGATTCAGATTCTCTATTGACCTCAAAGACCAGCCAGCAACACGCCGTGGCATACTTATCCACAGTTGCATCACTGTATGATCCACTGGGCCTTATTGCTCCTTTCCTGCTCAGTGGAAAATTAGTGCTACAGGAAATGTGCAGAAAAGAAACAGGCTGGGATGACCCCCTTCTTAAAGAATTGCAGCCAAGGTGGGAACATTGGAAAGCTGATCTTGAGAATTTGGAAAGGATCAATATACCCCGCTGCTATGTGCCTGCAACCCTTGGAAAGGTCATCAAAAGAGAACTTCATCACTTCTCTGATGCCAGCAACGGCGGATATGGCCAGTGTTCCTATTTGAGAATTACCAACGAAGAAGGAAACATCCATTGTGCCCTCGTTGCAGGTAAATCTAGAGTTGCTCCCATTAAGGTTCAGACCATTCCCAGGCTCGAACTCACAGCTGCTGTCGTCTCAGTTGCCATGAGCAATATGCTTAAACAGGAGCTGGAATATGCAGACATAGAAGAGCACTTCTGGACCGACTCCCAAGTGGTTTTGGGCTACATTAACAACGAAGCACGCCGCTTTCACACGTTCGTAGCGAACAGAGTGCAGAAGATACATCTCAGCACTACTTCTCAACAGTGGAGATATGTTCCCACCAGTGAAAACCCTGCTGACCATGCGTCAAGAGGTCTAAATGCTGGTGAGATTCTTACATCCAATTGGTTGACTGGGCCAGAATTCTTATGGAAGAAGGATATACCTCTTGTTGCAGATATTGACACAGCACTAACGATTGGAGATCCTGAGGTGAGACAGGCCCAGACACTGAGTGCGGAAACAACAGAAGTCAGCCTCTCAGACCGCTTGACAAAGCTGTCTTCATTCTCTGGAGCTGTACAAGCTGTGGCTCGCCTCATTCGCCGAGCCAAAGGAGATAAGTCCAGCAGTCACAGTACGGTAGCTGAACGAGAAGATGCTAAACTCATCATCATTAAGGACTTGCAAAGAAACACCTATTCAGGGGATATCAAGTTATTGAGAAAGGGGGCTCAGCTGTCTCCTCGCAGCAAGCTGTATCATCTTGATGCCTTCCTGGATCAAGAAGGAGTACTCAAGGTGGGAGGAAGGCTTTGCGATGCGATCCTACCCAGTTCAGTCAAACACCCAGCTGTCATTCCTAAAGATCACCACATAACAAAGATGATCATCTCTCAATGTCATGAGAATGTCAAGCACCAAGGAAAGGGCCTCACAGTAAATGAGATCAGATCACAAGGCTACTGGATTCCAGGAATGAGCAGAGCAGTAGCATCCCATGTGCATCACTGTGTGACATGTCGTAAGCTCAGGAGACCCACAGAAGAACAAAGAATGGCAGATCTCCCGTCAGAGCGTACAAATCCATCCCCACCATTCACATACTGTGGTATGGACTGCTTTGGTCCCTTTGTTGCTAAGCAGGGTAGGAAGGAACATAAAAGGTACGGCCTCATCTTCACATGTTTCAGCTCCAGAGCTATTTATATAGAAATGCTAAATGACATGTCTACAGATGCCTTTATCAATGGCCTGCGCTGTTTTGTTGCCTTACGGGGAGCAGTGCGCCAAATCAAATGCGACCAGGGCACCAACTTTGTAGGAGCAAAGAATTAACTGAGAAATGCTCTAAAGGAAATTGACACTAATCGTCTGACAGTGTTCTTAGTTGAGAAGCAGTGTGACTTTGTCCTAAATGCACCCCATTCAAGTCATGCAGGTGGGGTATGAGAGAGACAAATCAGAACAGTGAGAAATGTTCTTCGCTCAACTCTCTCACAGTCCTCTGACAGACTGGACGATGCATCACTGCGGACATTTTTCTATGAAGCTATGGCGATTGTTAACAGTAGACCACTCTCAGTTGACAACTTAAACGACCCCAAGAGCCTTGCACCTCTCTCCCCAAATAACCTGCTCACTATGAAATCTATTCCAGCACTACCACCTCCAGGCAAGTTCGTCAGAGAAGACATTTATGCAAGGAAAAGGTGGCGTCATGTTCAGTACCTTGCAGAGCAGTTTTGGAGTCGTTGGCGTAAGGAGTATCTATCTAACATTGCCATCAGGCAGCGCTGGCATACAGCAAAGAGAAACCTGCGAGTGGGAGACATTGTCATGGATGAAGATCTGCCCAGAAATGAGTGGCGGCTGGCCAGAGTTACAGAGACTACTACAGATAAAGACGGGCTTGTGAGACGAGTCAAGGTATGCCTTGGTGACCGGAATCTGGGAAAGGATGGTCGTAGACTCAACAAGCTGTCTGTCATTGAACGCCCAGTTCAGAAGCTGGTCCTGTTGCTAGAGACTATATAGCTGCTTCTGAGAACAACCAAGTATATCCTTTTCATCATATTACTTAGATTCTAATATTCATTCACCATAGTATGGACGCTTTACGTCTGTTTCTGAGTTAAAGGTTAATTGTTTATTTGAAAATCATTCGTAATTCATACTTCTTAACGTTGTACAAATCACTCATGATTTGGTGGGAGTGTAAAAGACCATTAAATCTCCCTATCTCTGAAGTGGGCCGTCTCTCGCTGAATTCTCAATATTTACATTGTATTTATTTGTTTTACAACAGCATCTGTTACTTATCTGACATGCTTTTATTTTGAAGTCCGTGAAAGGAAGTTCAGCGGGCGCACGCTTTGTATATGTTGGCGCACTTTTCATGTGACACACCATTAAATGCTACCAGTGAGTAAAGCGAGACGAATTTACGGTTGCAGACTGAATATAACTACAAACGAGTTGATTTCTACCTCTTAGCTCCTGGCTGATGAAGGGCACAAGCTCTTACGGTGTTTTGGAAGGTGTTTTTTTTTGGAAAATAAATTCTTCTTTAACATCAGTTATTGAGAGTGAATCGCATCTGTTCAGCTGGGAATGCTACACCTACATAGGTTAATCTGTACGCGTGGACGTCGGTCCTCCAGCCGGCAAAGGCTGTTCACATAGACTCAAGGGCGTTGGCCCTCTAGCCTACATAGGTTCATCTGTACACGTGGACGTTGGCAAAGGCTATCACATTCATACACAAGGGCGTCGGTCCTCTGGACTTGCAGGCTAATGCACTTAAGGGCATGCTGTCCTCTAGCCTAGGCATGCTAGAGCATACATTCACATTGCATCGCTGTCCTCTGGCCATCGTTGGTATAGGACCTGTTCAACGGGATTGTCTGTTGCCTTGCATCTCCTGCAGGGTTCGGGCCAGGGTATGTATGCATTTTAGGACCTATTCTGTGCAATCTCATGTAGTTAATATAGTCTCGCCAATTGGTACTGAGCGCCTATAGCGGTCGGCATTTCTTTTTCGATGTCGTGTTTGTGTTTGCTTTTTCCCTCAGCGTCGTCATTGTTCCCTCCGGTCGGTAAGTACGTGGTTTCTCGGGCCTTGTACCCTCTTGCTTTTGGGGATTCCTCTTTGGATACGGGGCAGCCGCCCTTTGATCATTTAATTCCCCTTGGGGTTTAAGCTCCAAACACGTGTAGTACATTTATCATTCTGTAAATAAACATCACTTTACTCATCCAGGGGGGTATTCCAGGTAGCGGGTTTGTAAAAACTTTGAGTTGGTTAACCCTGAAAAGAGGCATACTCCGGGTTTTCCATTCCAGAAAGAGAGGTAACTTTTGGTCAGTGTCCATGGTAACTTACTCTGTGAACCTAACCTGCTCGCTAGAAGGTTTCGATGACAAACTCTGCGTTTCTACCTATCCCCTCCCACTTTCTGAACTTGATGACCTTTCCTGGTTCAGGTGACTGATCTCGAACAAATGTAAATTTGCTTAGTTATACGCCAGGAGAGGATTTGAAGACTGCGATTCGATGTGCTTTTATTCCCTGATGAATACCTAAGTTAACGTTACACTCCGTAATTTATTTTAGCAACATTCTCAGCCCTTACATCGCTTATGTTACACACCGTGGACGTGCACTCAGAACCGACCAAATGCTTTTTGGCACTGAAATAAAGACATATCATTCAAATTGTATTTGGTCTTCTTCATTGCCTACAAATAGAAATCCAACAATGAGTATTTTTATCGGCTATTGTTCCTACAATTTACATGATTCGCCTGTGACCATGTACCGTCCTGTAACTGGTGTTCCAGCAAATCAATTGAAGATAGTAGGGGGTCAATATTGGCCAAACAACCAAAACTAATTCCCCTATGGTTTGAAGGAAGATGGGAAACTGAACAGTGTGTTAACATTAACCAAATAATGCCAATACCAATGGAATTACAGTTATTTGACTCCAATAGCGAACTGTGACTCCTTGTGACTGTGAAACCATGGCCCTCTGACCCCAATTACTCGTCGGAAAAAAACACGATACAGTGTGCACACAGCATTAAAGCCTACATGAAATTGTGTTGGTCATTACGCACTATTTGAGCCAGACCTTGCGGCATTATTCACGGTAATTGTGCATAATGACGTTGCGTTGGTACACTTAGCCTACAGATTGACCGGTCATTCTGCACAACACTATAACATATAGGCTGTCAAAAGCTTTGGTTTTCTGCACAAAATTAAGTTCTGGTGTAGGTTAGATGGCTGAGCGGTTAGGGAATCGGGTTATTAAACAGAAGGTTTAGAAAATGACGTTGTGTCCTTGGGCAAGGCACTCCACCCTACTTGCCTCTGGGAAATGTCCCTATACTTACTGTAAGTCACTCTGGATAAGAGCATCTGATAAATGACTAAATGTAAATGTCTTCCTTTGACGATTAACTCCAACTTCTCATTAATAGTTAACCTTGAAAACGGCGCATAACAAATGTGAAACAATGTCCTCCTCACTAGTGGAAACGTTACTCGCGGCTTGTGAAGTGAACGAACAAGCTGACGTTAGCTAGTTTATTAGTTTGTGATTGCGTTCCCCACAGCGGGCGTAACTTGTCATAAAGTTAGCGATAATAAAGCCCACCCATTTAGAGGGAAGATATGCTTGGTCAATTTTACTGTCAATGGAAATTAGTCTTTTGTGGAATTACTATTAATCGGACCATTCATAGCTGGACCACCAATCACAGAGCTGCATAGCGTTTTCCTCTCAACAACAGAGGCAGCAACATTCTGATCGGTTGACAAAAGGGGATTTTTTCATTTAACTCTTCACATTCCAACACAAACTGAATAGGCAGGATTGAAGGGTTTATTTCAGAAACATTGTCTTTAGACAATAAAATTGGAACAGATTACTTAAAAAAATTATATTTTCTATAATATATATTTTTAATATATTAGGCCCTCTCTGACAGTTCTCCCCTGTTTGACTCTGGGTTAAATCTGAGCAAGAATGGTCAAAGTAAGGTTAAATAAAATAATCATTGAATCATATTGCAAATGAATGAAATCAATTACTAATTAAGGTTAACTCTTACCTACTTTACCATGATTATTGTAAACCAGAGATAGAAAGCCAGAGCTGAGGAGAAGGTATCCACATCACTAGTAGTTCCTGCGGGATGACAAGGTAACGCTTGAGTAATTAGTCAGGAGTTAACATGTTTTTCACAAGTAATATAATAAGTCATTTAATTTTATATTTGACACATACTATACAGGCATACATTTCTGTGAGGCACTAGTGATATTCTAACAAACATTGTCATATGGAAGATGTGGTTTTGCGCTTATCGCAACATAAATGCAGTCCATGTCTTCATTAAGGATGCAAATTGTTTTTGACAAGAGAACATCAATGTTTAAATTCATATCCTAATGAGAAGTCCTCCTCAGGCGGCTACTGTAACATAAAGGTAGGTCTTTGGAGTCTGAGACATATTTAACTCAAGAGCTCATAATAGTGAACTAATCCAATCATGAGCGTGTCAGCATCACTACCTAATTATTACAATTTTTTAACAAATGAGCATTATTTGTATTATTCTATGTTTAAGATTGACATAAACAGAGAACATACGTCCATCCTTTGGTAAGAGTAGGAGTCACAATCTCAACCTGTAGCTAACGTATTTGGGGGGATATAATATTCATAAACTGGTTTCCACAAAGAACCCATTTGAGGCACAAGCTTCTGAAATGTTACCATGTGACCATGTTAAGAGTAAAAAAAACAAATTGTTCACTTTTTAGACATGTTACCTTTGTGATTAGTAATTAATTGGTTATTCTTTCTTAATTGGTCATAGTTCTCAAGTATTTCTCAATGAGGATATATTTATTTAGTAAAAATCAAATACCTACCAAGGAACTACCTTTGTACTAAATTTGCTATTACTTACTGCTTAGTTAATCTTGGTTCCATATTAGTTAATAGTATTAAGTTCAGTGTTAATGTAGTACTACCTACTACCTACTACTTCCTGCATAGCAACTCGTTAACAACGGACCATTATTCTAAAGTGTTACCGATGTCTGTAATTGTCTGAAAGTCCATTGTTCCATTGGCTATTAACCTGAACTTCAATGCAACAGCCTAAACTTTGTGAATCACGTTTTCGTTCAATTAATCGGATCGCTCTCGTAATCCGTTTCCATATAGTGGAAACGTATATCTACAAATGTGTGGTCTCAAATATACATACCAATTTTTTTTTTTTAAGAATTCCGGCGCATTCAAACAATCCCCTTAGTGAAGGTTGGCTAGCAAGTGACAGCAGCAGTGACTGACCTTCAGTGACAGGTGGGGGGAGGTGCACAAAGGGCACACTTATTAGTAGTTTCTTGCTTCCATCTTTTGTTTTGACAACCCAGTTATTTGGAGCAGATAAACATCTAAAAACATGCAGGGCTACAGTAAGCCCAGGGACCAGGGGGCTATTGCACAAAAGTAGAATAAAAAAATCCAGGATAACTGAAAAGGCGCCGCTTAACTTAGAGTGATCCGCTCATCGCGGTTTAAGGCCGAATTATACTACTCCGACTCCGTTACAGACAGACAGATTTGTTGAATTTATAGTACTCCGAAGGCTGTGGGTGCTGAAAACAATTCATGAGTAGGTGGTGCTGCACTGCGATGCTGGCTAGGTTATCGAAAAGTCGGAGAAAATTTACAAATTAGCCGTTTCATCAATAAAATAAGCAAATTTTCAGCAAATACACTGCCCATTTCTTGTCACATTTTAATTCAGATGCTGATTTACATGTACTGTTTAGATGAAATATGAATTGTAAAAACTTACAGCAATGGCGGCCAAAGGATTCTGTTCGTCCTGTTTATCACGGCAACCCCGCCCCTGACGCAAGCGGTTCTTAATACGGACCAATCACAGCCAAAGGGTATCCGTAAAATGACAGACGGATAGTCAGGAAAATCAGGAGGTGCATGTAGAGCTCTCCGAGGGGCTCGGAGAGGGCTCGGAAAGGGCGTTCCACGTCGGAGATGCCGTTCCCTGTGTCCGTGAAAACGGAGTAGTATAAATCGGCCTTTAATCGGTTGCACGTTTGCCGAGCCAGGATGAGAAGGTGAAGCTATGTCAATCCAGGTGTACATAATTGGAATAAGTGCACCTTCACGGATTTCTTAAATAGACCATGGTATCGATCACAAATTCACTGATGCAGAAATGGAGAAGACGCGTGCAGCATATTTTTCACCCGCTGAGCAGCAATTAATAATGGAGATTAATGAGGAGGTGAAGCATATTATTAGCAAAAAGGGTAATACGGCAGCCGTTATTAAACAGCGAGAACAAACCTGGCAGACAATCGCTGACCGACTGAATGCGTAAGTATTTAAGCCTACTTTCCCTCAAAAGTGAGCTGAGGGAATTAATGTTGCTCGGGAAATTTACCCTAAAGACTAGGCCTAATTTCAAACCCTTATTCACCACGTGAGAATACGTTTCACAACCATATGCACAAATCTCTATAAGATGTGTTTAATTCTAAATATCTTTCTACAATTAATGTTCATACAGAACAAACATGACTGGACAGAAAAGATTGTGGCAACAAGTCAAGATTAAATATAAAAACATTTTGCAGTCTGGTAAGTGCCTTAACAGTTTGCAAATAGTATGTAGAAATAACTTACAAGATGCCTGCTCACATATTTTATCTAAACTGATTTTAGCAGTTAAGAAGAAGACTCATTTGTCTGGCACTGGGGGAGGGCCACCAGCTCCAGGCTTCACCCCAGCTGAAGAATTGGCCCTGGCTTTAAATCAGGGAAGGCCAGTAATGGAAGGGATTCAGGGTGGGACAGCTACTGACTCTGTTCCACCTGCAGAAACTGCCCTCCATGGTACATTTTCCAGTACTGCACATCAAACACAATCACCCATTTATACTGGCATGTGGACTGTCTGACCTTGTTTTGCCTTGCAGTGTCCGGGGACACAGTTACTCTCCTGCCACCAAACGAAGATCCAGTGAGTATTATTCATTAAAAGCACATGGCTTGGCACATCCTGTCAATAAAAAGAATATTCAATATGGCAGGGGGAAGGAACTTCTGCCATATGCATGGCAGCAGTGGCGGTTCTACATTGAATTACACCCAGGGCGAGACGCCCTTCGCGCCCCCCCCTCCCCCCCGATTATGTTCTATACAGCTAAAACAGCCTGGGGTCAAATTGACACCAAACATAATAGGAGGGTTACATAAACATGCCCTTACAAGCTAAATGTCTGTTATTACATGCTATATTAATATCACTTTAGGCCTATATTTATAATATTATGAATTGTCCGTTCCATTTGGGAGACCCAGTCAGATGAGCTGTCTGTCCCTCTCCCCTTTTTTCACACAGCTTCTGTGCACGGCACCTTCTCAGCAAGCAGGGGTGCCTGCAGCTGCCTGAAGGGGGCGCCAATTTGCCAATTCCCCACACAGTGAAATGATAGAAAAGAGAAAACCGCTTCGCGGCGCAGAGATTTTTATTTATTGGGTGTGCTTTGCCTTCGGCAAGGGCACAACCTTTGTCAGGGTTTGAGTTGTCAGCACCTGCCTGGTCGTCGGTCAGCCAACGCTGGACCTGGTCGCGAGTCTCCCGGTCCTGTCCTACATCTATAAAGTTGAATAATGGATTTTGGTGTTTTAAAAACCCATCGACACTGTATGACTATGTTTAGCCTGTGTTCTGCTCCTCTCTCCCACCAACCGTCTCTGGAGGAGGGGATCCCTCTCTGAATTGCTCCTCCCAAGGTTTCTTCCATTTTTTTTTTTCTCCTGTTGAGAGTTTTTTGGGAGTTTTTCCTTGTCTTCCTTGAGGGTTTAGGTTGGTTGAGGGGCAGTTCTATGGGCATATGTGAAGCCCTCTGTGACATGCTTGCGTGTAAAAAGGGCTATACAAATAAATTTGATTTGATTTGAACCTTTGTTCTCTCACATATATATTATTATTATTATTCTTTTTGCCCCCCTAAAACTCAGTCAATATTTGGCCTACATAGACAAAGTAGGTGTCAAAAGTTTCATCTTGGTAGCGATTGAGTTGCTTCTATTGGAATTTACGTTCCGTTGCATGGTTTAGGCTGAAGTTAAGTTTTTGTGGCGAAAAGTGAATCTAACGGTGGCTAATTTGCTAGCCACAGTCACTGACGTTACTAACGTCACGAAAACACGCGTGACTACCTTTGGCAGAACATTCGTTTCGCATCTGTTAACTTGGGGGATAGCTAGGCTAACTAGCTTTACTGCAAGGCAGCTGCAGAAACGCCACAAGCAAAGAGGCCAGGGTGATAACTATTTACTCATTTTACTTTGTGATATGACACCCAATTGTCATGTGTAATGTACAGTATAAGCTGATATTATTAAAGAAGTACATCTACTTTCGGAAACAGTAGTCTACTATTTCACTGAAGTATTAGCATCATGACATTAGCCTGTGTTGCCCGGGCAACACATACTACAGTGGTCTATGATGTAGCGTTATCTGTTTTCAATCGTTAAAATAAACATTCCTCACATATACATTTTCGTTGTAGGGTTTATTCTGACATTAGTAAACGATTTGTTGGTGAAATTACCATTACCTGTGGTTTCAAACCAGTGTAGCTCACTGCAACGCTGTAGCTTACGTGAGACACACTACAAAAACATCTACACTACACAGCTGTTTAGGAAGTCAAACGGCGACAGAACATGTTCGGCACTCCCCTTACTTAAATCAAAAGTCTATCTAACTACTAACCTGAACTTCATTGCCACAGCCTAAACGTTGTCAATCTGTTCATGAAAATAATTATTTTCAGCTTAAACCGTACAACGGAACGTTAAATCAAATTCAACCAACGCAATCGCTACCAAGACGAACACAGCAGTAGTCTAGTACTGTACCGTAGTAGTACAATTTACCAGGGCAGCTTCTCCACACAGGGCTATATCGCATTTTGCGTTGTTACTGACAATGATCGCTACCAGTGAGCTTTTTATGAAAGCGATTTTCCACTAAATAAATGTCAAGTTTATTTACGTTTTGGGGGGCATATTTTCAGTTAGAAGATGGTACTGTTTGAATCGCGATTCAATCTTCTACTGCCGGTAACGTCGTAGAATAATCTTCAAAGGGGGTTCTTTATTCATGAATGAATGCAATATGAGTAGGCTAAATGCCTTAAAATATCACGAGAAGGGAAAATCTTAAAAGGACGTTTACGTCATAGAGATTAGGTCAATTTTTACACCGGTCTGCCAAATTTATTCGTTTTGATTCAACGATGAGGATGCCTTTTGCAGGGGAAATGAGAAGATCTATTTCATTCTACACTTCACTCGTATTTTCAGTTGTAAATGAGCAGCAAAAAAAAAATGCTTTTAAATCTATGTAATCTTTATAAATAATAAGTATGCATTTTTATATAAAATATAGCCTACAGAAATTACAGTTTTAAAAATGTCATTCAAAAACGGACCCCTGTGCAACCGACGCAAGCAAGCACACCCTACAATTTCCCCAGAAATTGTACCCTCTCTAGTTTATTTTATGCTCGTGCGCCCCCCACGTGACATGAAAAAATGCCGCCCCGGGCGGCTGCCCGGTCCGCCCGTGCCTAAAACCGCCCCTGCATAGGGCCTACTTATTATTTATAAAGATTACATAGATTTAAAAGCATCTTTTTTTTGCTGCTCATTTACAACTCAAAATACGAGTGAAGTGTAGAATTAAATATGATGTCTTCTCATTTCCCTTGCAAGAGGCAGCTGACAGGCTGAATCAAAACGAATACATTTGGCAGACCGGTATAAAAATTGACCTAATCTCTATGACTTAAACGTCCTTTTAAGTTTTCCCTTCTCGTGATATTTTCAGGCATTTAGCCTACTCATATTGCATTCATTCATTAATAAAGAACCCCCTTTGAAGATTATTCTACGACGTTACCGGCAGAAGATAGAATCGCGATTCAAACAGTACCATCTGCTAACTGAAAATATGCCCCCCAAAACGTAAAGAAGCTTGACATTTATTTAGTGGAAAATCGCTCATTCATAAAAAGCTCACTGGTAGCGATCATTGTCAGTAAAAACGCAAAATGCGATATAGCCCTGTGTGGAGAAGCTGCCCCGGTAAATTCTACTACTACAGTACAGTACAAGACTACTGCTGTGTTCGTCTTGGTAGCGATTGCGTTGGTTGAATTCGATTTAACGTTCCGTTGTACGGTTTAGGCTGAAATGAATTGAAATAAACAGATTGACAAAGTTTAGGCTGTGGCAATGAAGTTCAGGTTAGTAGTCAGATAGTTTCACCTTTTGAAATACTTTTGATTTAAGTAAGGGGAGTGACAAACATGTTCTGTCGCCGTTTGACTTCCTAAACAGCTGTGTAGATGTTTTTGTAGTGTGTCTCGCGTAGGCTACAGCGTTGCAGTGAGCAACACTGGTTTGAAACCACAGGTAATGATAATTTCACCAACAAATCGTTTACTTGTAATGTAATGTCATAATAAATCCTACAACGAAAATGTATTTGTGAGGAATGTTTATTTTAATGATTGAAAACAGATGCATCATAGACCACTGTAGTATGTGTTGCCCGGGTAACAGAGGCTAATGTCATGCTAATGCCTCAGTAAAATAGTAGACTACCGTTTCCGAAAGTAGATGTGGGCCTACTTCCTTAATAATATCAGCTAATATTGTACATTACATTTTACAATTGTGTTTCACATCACAAAGTAAAATAAGTAAATAGTTATCACCCTGGCCTCTTTGCTTGTGGCGTTTCTGCAGTTGCCTTGCAGTAAAGCTATAGTTAGCCTAGCTATCCCCCAAGTTCACAGATGCGAAACGAATGTTTTGCTACAGGTAGTCACGCGTGTTTTCGTGACGTTAGTGACGTAGTGACGTTAGTAACGTCAGTGACTGTGGCTCGCCGAAGGCTTGAGCACACCCAATAATTTTGTAGACATAACAATGGATTCTGCCACTAAATGAGTGACTTGGATTTATTTCTGGACATACTATCCACAACCAAAGTGTGTTACACAATGCTGTAAGATCGCGTATACTCGTGCATTGCTGTTGGTACCCAGAATGCCCTGCGGCAAGCTGAAAAGCTACTAAGTTAAAGATCCTGTAAAGTGGACCTGGAAACAAGTTTTAAGTTAGCCACACCACAGAATAATGTGTTATTAACTACCCATCCAAATTCGAATGAAAAAATAACACCGACAAGTATGTTAAATTAGGCTTTGAAATCATGAAAAAATCAGCAGTCTTCTCTGCTTGAGACTGAGGGGCGTGTCGCCTGAAGGAGCTGAAGCTCCGCCCCTCGCTGCCTAGTGCCTACCTCCGACCCAGATAATGGACGCTATGTCAAGCCGAACAAAACCGTATAGAATTACAATTTATTTGTTCAATGAGTGAAACATACAGATGCATATAAATGAAATGTTCCCGTGAGCTGTAACAGTAAAAATGGACACCAGAGACAGCAGACAGTGAGCTCTCCAACTAGGCTACTTCTAACACATTAGCTACCATTTCACCAAAATACCATCATTCTACACCGAGTAGCCTAATATCAATTTAGCGGTTTGCACTAACTCATAGCAGAGATACCTCTGGAAAAGTTATCTAGTATAATTATAACAAGCACACAGAACTGAGTGATGAACTGCTGGCGGCGGTGGATGGTCCAGGTGCGACCGGAGGATGAACGGCCGGGGGGGCGATGCTCGGTACGGCTCCGCGCTGCAAGAGAAGCCGTGTGTTGGTGAACCCCGTCTGTCTCTGGTCCATGTTAAAACTGTCCGCTGTGAAATGGTCAGTGCAGAGGCGGCTGTTGGAGTTTATCCGAAGCTTTCCATGAGCGTGGCTCTTCACAAAATCTATCCACCTATTTTTCCTTTCATTATCAATAGGGAACTTAAATGGCGTTGCAGCGCAGCTGGAGTTCTTGCATCCAGGGAAGATGCAGTTGCGGGTGGTGGGAGACATCCTGAAGCTAGCTAGCTAGCTGATGTAGGCTACAATAACAGTACAGCAGGAGGAGCCATTCAGTGATCTGACGTAGATAGGGCATTTTTTGGCTCCGCCCATTAAAACCTGATCTGAAAACGGAAGAGAAACTGTTCTTCGGTTTAACTCCACATTTCAGTGTGACAAAGTTTTAGCGCTTTGCACATGCTTTCAGGAACTCATTTCACACGTATATAATGTACTTAGAAGCAAAACATGGAATTTACTTTACAGGATCTTTAAGCTTAGTTAAATAAGCATTGTTTGGAGTTCTATTGTTGTGTTCGTTCTGTTTTGATATGTGTAATGCTATGCTCTATAGTTTAGATAATTTGAGTGTTCACCCTGATTGGGAATGTTGTCAAGTTAGATCGCTATCCAAGCTGTCCGCAGCAATAGCATCAATGGTGTAGTGGTAAAAATAGAGGTGGGTCGTCAAACCCCACCCCCCCCCCCCGAGATGAGCTTTCACGTCTGTTTCAACCCGCCCCCCCCACCCCCACCCCCCCCCCACGCATTGACCGTGAGACACACGCATTTCATCCCCTTCACAGAGGCTTGAGAACCCTGTTTCATTTTTACGTTTCATTAGGCCAATTTGGATGGAACCGGTAAGGTTGGCTTGTATCTGCATCATCGTATTTATAAGAACGTTAATAATAGTAAGCTAGCCGTTTGTCCCTGTCTTAATGCGATGTTGTGCAAACCAAAACAACGTTTACAAACGTGAATTGATCTTACTCTGTACTTGAGGCCTTTTGCGGGCATCTGTGGGAGTGGGATACTCGATGGCCTCTTCAAAAATCGCCTGATATCCATGGCTAATTAATCCATTCCGAACAGGTAGACTAATCCACAACGTGTATGTGTGTACTTCGTGGATCCTGATTGGTGTCGCCGCCGCAGCCGCAACGCATTGATTGGAGGGTCACAGACCATACAGCGCAGATGAAATGATTCCACAGACTACAGCGTTTATATATTAAACAATATGAAATTTTGTCTTTGGTGTTTTAAAATTACACCAAATTTATTTCGGATTATTCCAACGGCAGAATACGAGGCGCAGGGAACTTAGATGTGCGTAAACGCGCATAAACGCAATTTCTGCAATTTAGAGGTGGATAAACGCTATTTCCGAATTTCGGGAGGTGCGTAAACGCTGTTTACGTGCGTTTACACCCAACTACATCCCTGAATAGCATGAACGTGCAAGTGATCATTTGTCAGCATCGGTCCACGCAACAGTAACATTGTTTGCTTATCAAGTGCGGCTTATATTCCAGTGCGGCTTATACTCTGATTTACAAACACAAAGTGCTCATTCTGGGGGGGTGCGGCTTATACATGATGCGCCTTATTTACCGTAAAATACGGTAGACTGAGTATTTGGTGACTGTTCTAACGTAACGCTTTTTGTAATCTATAGGCTAATTCATGTTACCTGCAATCTTGTGGAAATCCTCCTTGATGTAACACATTCTTCTGTGGCCAGGGAAGGTAATGAAGATGTGTGCCAAGGACTTCAGTGCCAAACATTCTTCACTGTTAGCAGCCAACAGGACTAGAGGCTGCTGCTGCTGAAGAGCTACAAGTAAAAGTTTGATACATGAATGGTGGTTTGCAGACAACGTTGTTTTGCACGGCCGCTAGAATCTTGCACTGCTCCTAACTACCTTAACGTTAGCTTACCGTCCGTCTCGTCGTCTTCATTTGTCGTTTTGAGAAAAAATGTACTCAGCTTAGAACATTTGGCCGCGTCAGTTTCTAGAGCTTTCTTTTTTGTTTATGAAGGCCTTTTCAGCACCACCTTTGCGCTTTCTGTTCTCTGACGTTTTTTATTTTGAGCAAGGTGCCCTCGTCGGGGGCGGGGCCACGGAATAAAAAGATAATCACGTCATCATTAACCTGCAGGCTGCACTCTGAGAGTGGGGCTGCGAGAAGATAATAAATAAAAAGAGCGGGGCTGCTGTGAGTGCAGGCAGCCTAGGGACAGCATCCATGTTTCAACCCAGTGCCATGACAACACCGGCCCTCGCAGCCCAAAAAAAAACAGACCGTCTCACCGGGAATTCTCCCGGT
Organism: Osmerus eperlanus; assembly: GCF_963692335.1. Lineage (NCBI taxonomy): Eukaryota > Metazoa > Chordata > Actinopteri > Osmeriformes > Osmeridae > Osmerus > Osmerus eperlanus. The sequence continues at coordinate 266,091 of NC_085037.1, forward strand.
GCTCCCGATTAGCCAATCCGGGCCTGCTCCTTAGTAAAAAGGATTGTAGTAGACTATAATAGTAGAAAGGAGGGTAGTAGCCATGTAGGTAGGCCTAGACTATGTAGTCTGCTGGAACCACACATAAGGAAGCAAACTCACTGTAGCCAAGCCTTGATCACTGTTCAGTCCAGAGCGGTACCTGAATATTTTTTATCGGTTTTCCAGGTCATCTTGAAACACAATGATATTTTTTATTCAATTACATAAAGTATTTTCATTGTTTAAAGTAGCCTACAGGTTGACAAGCCTCTGTATTACTTAATCCTCTTCTGCAATAGACTGTCCCCATGTGCGTATCCAGGCCCACTGGAAGATCCAGGGGGTGACTGTCTGGTGCCCCCAAAGCGTTGCTAAATGCCTTCTAGAGTGGCAAAAATGAGACCAGCTGTACTATTGTCTGCCATTCACATTGGGAGAGTCTGCCACTGTTAGTTGGAAATCTTTCCATATCCTAAATTTACAGGTGTCCATGTACTATGCCTTTAGCCTACCAGTTAAGAAATGTTTGTGCCAAACTTATTTTGAAGTAATGTATTCATTTTGTTCAAGATGTGAAGACAAAAACGTTATTAGCCTGAATCAAGTCAAGAAAAGGGGAAGGATGTGGTAGAGGTAGAAGAGGGAGTGGAGAAAGGAAAGTAAGAGGAGATGGAAGAAGAGGAAAAAGAAAGAGGGGATGGAGGAGGAAGAGAATGTGTGGAGTGAGAGTGGTAGGAGGAGAGACACTATTCAGGCATGCAAACTCCTCACCTTTAGGTGAGACTCACCTTTTTGAAACCAAAATGGGTAACCTACGTGATTTGTGCTGATCCGATAAGAAAATATTGTGGCCGTGGCCAACACAGCATTGTCCCTGTACTTACTGTAAGTCGCTCTGGATAAGAGCGACTGCTAAATGACTAAATATAAATGTTCACTGCACCCCCAGTCAAAGCAATCTCTGTCGGCCTTTTGACACCAAACACGGAGATAAATATGCCAAATTTAGCCTTCAAGAAAAACAGCAGATTGTCCAAGAATTAAAAGGCGGACTGCAATCGTAGCAGAATATGTTCACAAAAGCTACAGCTAAAAACGATGTTTTTACATCTGGCCCTTTGAGGGCAACCATAATGCTGTTGTGGCCCTCGGTGAAAATGAGTTTGTCACCCCTGACTTATAGAAAATAAAGTAGTTCAACACAGGTAATCCCTTTTGTTCTCAAAGTGCACCAGATTGATGTGTTTAAATTTAATAAATGTTTTTTCCGGGGGAGCATGCCCCCTGTCACGGATCCTTCTCTTGCACCCCTCAGACGGTCTAGTTTCCCGGAATACTGAGGACAGCGGAGGAACACGGACCGACTCACACCTCATTGTTGCACACACCTGCACCTCATTACCAATTACACACAGTATTTAAACCCTGTTCAGACCAGGCACAGTTGTGGGTAATTGTCTTTGTGCTACGCTATCACTATTGTAGGTATCCTAAACAACGATTGTCTTGTTTAAATGTACTACAGATTATGAGTAAAGTCTACACTTCACCTGCCTTTGTCTCCTCGTTCATACCTTCCTAGGATCAAAGTGTCTCATGACACCCCCGGACAACCCTCGAGGGTTGGGGTTTGCCGTATCCTTCTCACCTTTTTTACCCCTGACCTGTTTGCATGCCTGACTATTGCTTACCTCTCATTTGCTATATTATATAATTCACCTAATTGCCTGCTACTGCCCAAATCACCTCTTATCTCAATGCGATGTCTAAAACCGTACCTATTGAAAGACAAATTACAGATAAAAAGTGACATATTTTCATTTTTCCTGAGGTGTGACAGTCGGATGATTCTTTTTTTCTTATTCGAGTGTGCACTGAGAGGAGATGGTTCTGTCAGCGCTTTGCATTGACAGGCGGGTTTGTACAGCGGCCCAGACATCTAGTATACACACTGGTAATGAGTGAAGCTAGTAAGGGAAGAAAGACCACCTGTCACACAGAGAGAGGAGGGCTGTAACGGTAAACACAAGAAATATATATATTTTATTGTGTGTTTTGAATTTGAGTTTTTCTTAGGTTTGCCTGATGTTATTGGTGGGGTCTCCGTGAGGGAAATATTTCTATAATATTTTTTTATTATATTATAATATTATTTCAAGATGATATGTGGCATTATGTTCTTGGAGTTCACTTAGCAGCAGTATTTTACCCTGAAGGGACGCATGTGTTATCAGATGGGCGTCCTTCTCAGAATAAGTGTACAAAATCTTGTTTGACATTCAAAAGACAAAATTCTAAATGCTACACATAAATCTCTCACAGATCATTTTACTGATATGCTAAATTAGACATGCATTTGTCACCCCATACTCACATGTGACAATAGTTGAATGGATTTAAATGGACAGTAGATGTTCTTCCTTTCCCTCACACTCACACTCTGGCCCTCTCTATCTCTTTCTCTTCTTATTGCTCACTCCTTTTTCCTCCCCCCTTTTCTCCCTCTCATTTCTGTCTCATTGATGATTGATAACACTAGTTCAGTCAAGACAATCACGTATTAGATTTGAGCATTTATTGTTACATGACATGGACATGTAGGTTTGACTTTGGCAGAGTGGATGATCTAAGGGAAGCACTCCGTGCCTCCTCGATGTAACTGTGGGAAATATTAATCTATCAAGCATTGCACAGGTGAACAAGTTTAAGAAAGCTTTATTGCTTACGGCCGGCCCACAAGGAGACAAAAACATCACACACCATTGTGCTACAAAGTTTGTCTGCTAGCATGTTGTGCTAGCTACCTATTTAAACAGAACCGCTCTTGACAGTCATTGGTTAAAACAAAGGCATGCAAATGTCTTCTTCATTGGCTCCCTTGCATAGACCTGGCGCGTGTGTGTGCGTGGAAACTTACAGAGTTCTCTGACCCTAGGCTTGACCATATGATTCACTCAGCACAGATAAGGTTAACACATTTATTGCACCTCTAGTAAGATAATGGTCAGCCTAGGTCAGTTTGTTTACGTAAGCCTAGTGTTACCCAGAGTTCATGTTGGGAGAGGGCTCTCTACTGACAAGGAATGCTGAACACAGAATCATTCTTATTACAGGATAACAGTTACATCTTTAACTTTTCTAACAGTAACACATACATACATGACTTAGGAGGCAGGGGGCAATAGAGATATAATCCCCCTGATGGATAGAACATACAGACAGCATGGGGGGGAAGGGGATGGTGGAGGGCAGCAGCAGCACTGATCATACAACAACCGTTGTAGTGTGTGTGTGTGTGTATGTGTATCCGCTCGGCCTTTTAATGCCGTCTTATCGGACGTGGCCCAATGGGCTTGTGCTGGCTAATACAGGTGTGGTAATGAGCGGATGACGCGTGCTGCCCGATTGCCCTGCCTGAACTAGCTGCGCTTATTTATGTGGTGTGTTATGAGAGGTAGTTCCTTACAGCTTGCTGGCCTACCTGCCCCTCTGCCTTGTCATGTCCTGTTAATGTCAGCCAACTCTGTGTCCCTCCAACACAGATTAGATGCTAATTAACCTTTCAAGAGCAGTATGCCGACCGTGCATTAACTATTTAACCCGCTGCTACGGCCACCGGTCGTCGTCTACAATGCCCCATCTGTCTGTCTTTTGTCCGTTTGCTCAATTACCTTTTTCCGTTGAAGAACGGAAGGCTTGAGATATTAACCTTCTCTCCTTTCTCCTTCTTAATCTTACTCTCCCTTTCCTTCTCCACTCTCTCTCTGTATATATGAACTAATTGTTCATGTCTCCTTCCCGTGCAGTGCCAGTCCTTCCTACAGGTGACCAGTGTTGGGGGTACTTTGTAACGCGTTACTGTAATCAGATTACATTTGTCTGTAACGCAGTAATGTAACGCATTACTGTTGATAACTTCAGTAATCGCATTACAGTTACTAATACAAAAATGTCTTGCGTTACTTGCGTTACTGCGATCTGCATATCGGAAGGAGAAAAAAACAACAAATCAAACTTCCCTTTACAGTAGGCTACATGTGTTTGCTTAACACTCGTCAGTTGACTTAGCCCCAGAGTTCAGAAGGCGAAACAAGAATGGCAGAGCCGCTTAGGACATATTTTGAGGGATGGAGGTATGCACATTACTTCGTATCAGTTGCGTGAAAGGACAAAAACGTAACTGTACAATGTGCCCACGCCAAAAACACCTCTCCACCGCCGCGAACACAACCTATAATCTGTCAAAGCATCTTCAACGGCAACATGCTAACTCAAGACTATAGCTAAGGATCCCCAAACCCTGAGTGACACTGACGCCGATAAAAGGTTGCCGTTGCCATTGTTGCCGACACCAGCCAAGCAGCCACGACTTGACTTTCAACATCAGCAGGTTACCAAAGCAGAGATAAACATGCTTGTAGCAGCATACATAGTAGAGGAAATGTTGCCATTTAAAGTTTTAAGCATTATTTTATTTTGAGACATTTTGCTTACTGCCAGTACTGTAGCCTTGTTATGCTTGACAACTTTTAGGTTGATGTTCACAACTTTTTTGTCAGCTTTGTGGTATTAAAAAGCATAAAAGAGAGATCTGTCCTCATTATAATAAGTATGAGTTGATTTGGGCATATATATTGTTATTTGGCAAGTGCATCTCAGGTGATGTCACGGAGTAATCCAAAAGTAATGTAACTAGTAGTGTAACTAGTTACTTTCAGGAGTGAGTAATCTAGTAAAGTAAAGCATTACTTTTTTTTAAAGTAACTAGTAATGTGTAATCTATTACTTTTTTTGAGTAACTACCCCAACACTGCAGGCGACATAGGCAGCCGCCTAGGGCGGCATGAAGAGGGGAGTGGCAATTTCCAGAGTGCATACAATTTTCAAACAAGTTTCAAACGCACTACCAGCAGAGGGCGCCAACCGCGGCAGGTCATGTGTCCGTTGCTGTTCTCGCTGACCTTCCTACCCTGTTTGCAACCTTCATCACCTTCATCACCTCCCTGGGTCCTCAGCTACCCACAGAACAGTGCTGTGCTCCACCTCAACTCGCTCCAATTCTTTTCTGCCCTGTCTGTGTCACTCTCCTCGTGCAGAAGCTGCCGGGCCTCCCTTCCCCACCCCCACGTGCTACCCTTCTCTTTGCCCCCTTGCCCGCTTAGGCGGCATCTCCTCTTTCCCTGCCTGCAATGAAAGGAACGTGATCTGTTCCACCTTTCCTAAGTGCAGGGCAGGACTGGAAGACTACTTCTCCCTCCTCCTCCAGCTTGCCCTGCGGTTTGGGGGTTCTGGATTTTATACTTACCACGTGCGGTTCACCTCAGAGGCCGCAAGTTGGTTACAGCCAGTCAACTAGGCCACCTTAGGCAACTAGGCGCCTTGGACAATGAGATACTGTTTCACATTTTCATTCAGCCCCTTCTTACCCCGCTCGCGTTCTTTCCCTCTCACTACAACGGACCAGTCTGTGAATATCCCCTTCTCTCCGTGCACGCTCTGAATCAATGCCCAGGACGAACATCTTTTCCCCCTCAGAGTCGAGAAGACGGCCGGAGAATAAATCAAGAGTTTATGAATGGTTAGGCCCAATCCCAATGTCCACTCTCAGAGGCACGTACTCTGTATGTGAGGGCTCAGGCCTGTCCCACAGTCAAATTGTCAAGTGCGTGAGGGCTCTTTTGCACCCTCTACATTAGTCTGCATTTTTGCAGACTTTAGTTAAGGGAATTGCCCACAAGTCACAGCGTTGTAACGGTTACCAGGGGAAGCCCAGAAAGGAGAAAAAAATTGCACCAAACCCGGCTCATAAAACAAGAAGAAGAACAGTAAACAAACAAGCATGCATGGAAGGAGCAACCAACCCTGACGTAAACATAGTTACAAATTGTACTTAAATTTAAAAGTTAACATGTAAGTTCAAACACAAAGCTCACTGATGGTTAATATAGCTAGAACTGTGTGTATCTTTTGATGATACATTCCAAATATGCTTTAATCAGATTTAATCCAACAACATTACTATTTTGCCGATAATGCAAAGTGCTGTCCCATTCCAATGTATAGCATTTTGAGCCCTGGCAGCCTCTTGCACTCAATCACTCACTAGTTGACGTTGGGTGACATTGGGATTGGGCCTTAATATCATAATTTTATGCACAAATGTGTCCAAAGCTGATATATTCAAGTTAAATATAATAATATTCAAGTTAAATATAATAATATTCATAGTTAAATACATTTGACAAATATAAGAATATGAGGCCAACGTTATGTTTATATTAAATAAAGCTTAAAAAAACTATTTTGCTCTCAAATGAATGCAAAAATAATTTGCTTCCATGCAGTGCCGCTGCTAGCCATTTTGGTGCCCTAAGCATAATTCCTTTATGATGCCCCCCACCCCTTAAAAAAGCCCTTTTTTTTGCCAGTTTAACTTTTTATTACCAAACATATAACTCAATACCAATAGCAGCATCACAATGTAACACCTATTCAGAGGTGGTGGTTCTCTGCTGTGTATCTGTCCCTAAACAGCTGGTTGAGGGTGGTTGAACAGGGCTTGGCAGGGACGGACTGGGAGTAAAAATAGGCCCTGGACTTTGATCCAGATCGGCCCACCAGAACCGGCCCCCGTATACGCCACCACAGCTGCCCTGCCAATGCATCCACATTCTGTGTTTGATGTGATGCTAGTTACGGAGTTCCCAACGTAATAAAAAAAATGTGGCCTTTATTTGAGCGCAAAAGTTTTTTGAGCTTCATGTAAAATAAACAGCCGTTTTTCAATTGGTAAAACCTTGTCTAGTGAAGGTGATGTATTTTTGTCTCTTAATGCTTCAGCCCCACCCTTACGTTTCTTAGCCTGTGTGATGGCATTTTTTGATATAGTTACTAAGAATGTATTTTTAATAGACTGAGGTTGTGTTTAAACAAATGGATGTTGCAGTTGGTCATAAGGTATTTATGGTGTTGGTTTATGATGCCTGATTGAGAAGCTAGGGGCACGGAGGTTGGGGGATGTTTGAGTTCTGTGGCTTAAAGGGAGATGGATAGATGGATCAGTTGATCTAGCAGCCCTAACCTTTTGGCCGAGGAGATTGTGTCCTGTGTCCTGTTTGTGTTTCATTAAGGGTATCTTTACTGTCCTCATTTAGAGAAAGAGCCGTGACATCAAAAGACTTTGGTCACTTGACCTGGGGGGTTATATTGTCTTAACTGTCACTGACCAGTGTTAGCCAATCACAGAGACCACTGCATTGATGAATTGAACATTTATTAGGGGATCTGTTTTAAGTGTATAAAAGCACAAGCTTTATGATTGTTCTTTATCACTCTGGCGAACAACCTGTGGCTAGCACCTCCTTCGTTAGACTGATCACAAAGTACTTTGTTAAATCTTGATTTGTACAAGCAAAATAAATGTATTGTAACCGCCATCTCTTGACTATTCAAATTTACACAGTGCCACTATAATTTTGCCACCACACCTAGATTTCCAAATTATAAACATTTAAAACTGAAAGCATGCAGCCAAGGAGCTCTCCATCTTTACTACTCATTTAAAAACTATTTGATAAATCGAATATAAAAGCATCATAGAATGTAAAGTAAAGTAACAGCTAGCTGGCGTCAGTTACTTGTAAAATGCATAGATAATGTTTAACAGTAAAATCTCAATTTAGCTTGCACCTATATTTGAGTGTGCTAACATTAGCAATAACGTCAGCTAGTTCGAGGTGTATGTGTAACGGGTGAGAATTCCCCGTCAGATATCTCAAAGGACTAGGAGTTCAGGTCAGTGATGTGTTAACCTAAATAACTATGTATTCACCCTAACAACCCCGTCCCTTCCTGAGAACTCGCAGACCAGATTTCCTTAACTGGAAAAATAAAACATTTATTTTATCTAAACACAGAACTTATTTTCCCAGGCAGTATAATAATACTAATAACAACAACATTAATTTGGAGTGGGTCTTCAATTACAAACAGCTATTTTCACAGTAAACCTTTCTCTTAAACACTGGGAATCACCTTTCACATTTACCATTCATATAATGGAACATATATTGTCACTGTAAACCTTTTCTTCAACACAATTCAAAGCAAATGGAACATTTACCATTCAGATAATGGAATATATATGGTCACAGTAAGCCTTTCCTTCCACATCACTCAATGCAAACAACAAAATAGAACATTTATAGCAGTAAACTTCAACACAGGTAATTTAAGTGCACTGCACCACGGTAGGCATTAGGTCCATATTTCGCAATGGAACTGTCCATAAAGTTCGTGCCGCTCACTTCACAAGTCAGTCAACCGTGTCCATTTCATGTATCATACACTTGGTTTCGTTGTAGCTGCAGCTGTAGCCTTAGCTGTAGCGATAGCGGTAGCAGTAGCAATAGCTAACTCAAAGCCCAGTGCTACTGTGGAGAATGTCGAGTGGCAGAATACTCACGGAAGGAGACACGAGGGGAGGGGGAGGGAGATCATGGGGAGGGCAATCCACCTGAACTTGCCGTTTACCGTGGACTCCGACGCCGTCTTCTCATTAAGACTCGCCAGCCATCCCCCGGTTCTTCCTAACTTACAGTTTATCAGTTCGTTTGAAACACACCTCACAGGCTACCACACTGCGCTGCCATCTTTCCTGAAAAAAATCTTCCTCTCCTGGAAGTTCCGCCCCCCTCCCGCTCTCCAAACGAGTTGTCTCCTCCCATTGGTCCAAGTCGGTCAGTCATGGGCTCGTCACATTCCCCCTTTTCAAACTCTGCCACTACCAAGACTTCTCCACAGCACTGGGGGGCAGTGACAACTGTCCATCAGTTACCGTTGTCCCAGCTGGTTTAACTGGTAGGAATTAAGGTGGAACATTCACAATCAACATAAAGCATACATGGGTACATTAGCACACAAATATTAAAACAAAAACAAAACACAATCAGCAGGTCTATTTAAGAACAGTCGTTAAACATCCCGGGAAGTTGACCCCTTGTGCTTCTCTGAGGCCGAGTAGGCCTTGGCAAATCTTCACTGTCTGTGCTAGACTCATCTGCGTCCCCAGACGGTGACCCGCCCTCTAACTCACCACCCAAGGGTCCCTGGTCTCCACCCACTTCTGACTGTGCACTAGATCTCCCTGCCCTCTCTGTGTCAGGTGATGTACTGCGGGGGGGGGGGGGTTATGGTGGTTCTGAGTGGTGTGGGGAATACTGCAGGGAAAAAAGATTGCATCACAGGTGTCAGACATCGACTGATAGTGGGCCCTATCTTGAGTGTGGGGTTTATGGGTATTGGGATTGGTTCCCAAGATGGGGACTTCGAAAACACAGGGTTTCAGCTGGTCACAGTGTACAACTCTAGTAGGGCCGCCAGCCTCAGGCCTAATGGTGAAAACGGGCATATCAGGGTGGTTTTGTGCTACAACGAGGTAGGGCTCTGACTCCCACCGATCCTGGATTTTATTTCTACCTCTCGAAAAAGGACCCTGTACTTAAATCGCAAAAGGACCCTGTCCCCAGGCCTAATGAGGGCTCCTCGTGCCTTGCGGTCATATATCCTCTTGCGCTTCTGAGAGGCCTCTTGCCCTGCCTTACGGGCCGCATCAGCTGCTGCCTGTAGTCGCTGGTGATGGCCCAGGACCCAGTCATCAAGGTTGTCCACATCACTTACTTCCAGGTCCTTGCCTGCAAGAATGTCCCTTGGGAGTCTTGCATCCCTTCCGAAAAGCAGGTAAAAAGGAGCAAATCCAGTTGAGGAATGTATATGACCATTATATGCCATGGCCAACTCTGGGAGATGCTCCTTCCAGTTTCTTTTCTTTTCTACAGGTAGAGGTCTTAACATGTCGTGCATCGTCCTATTAAAACGTTCGCACTGGGCATTGCCTTGAGGGTGGTAGAGGCTTGTCCTACTCTTCGCAATCCCATAAGAACGGCAGAGCTCTTTAATGACACACGCCTCAAAATTACGGCCTTGGTCGGAATGTAATCTGGCAGGACAGCCATAATGCACAAACCAGTTCTTGATTAAAGCATTCGCTGTTGTACGCGCAGTTTGGTCCTTGGTTGGCACTGCAATAGTGAACCTTGTAAACATATGTGTAAGTACAAGAACATTTTCATAGCCTCCAGCAGATGGTTCCAACAGAGTATAATCCATGGCGAGCACCTCCAGAGGGGCCACCACATTTGTGCAGGTCATGGGCGCCTGGAATTTTGGGAATACATCTCTCGTTAGGGCACAGCGCTTGCATTGCGAAACCAGGGACAAATCGCCTGTAATAAGACATGAAGCCCACCACCTGTCTGACTTCTTTTACCGAGCGGGGGGCAGGCCAATCCTCCAGGGCCCTCATTTTCTCCATATCTACCCGCACCTCCTCAGCTGACACAACATGCCCGAGAAATTTGACTTCACTCCTGAGTAGGAAGCACTTTTGGGGCTTGAGTTTCAACCCATGTTCACGCAAGCGCCCGAGAACAAGGTCTAACTTCTCCAAATGACTTTCAAAGTCCCTTGAGAATACTAGGACATCGTCTAGGTAAACCAACAGCACTTCGAACGCCAAGTCACCCAGGACCGCCCCCATTAGGCGCTGAAATGTCGCTGGCGCATTGCAGAGCCCGAAGGGCATGCGTGTCCATTGGTACAGCCCGAAGGGCGTGGTTACAGCGGTTTTCTCCTGGTCTTGTGCAGCTACAGCCACTTGGAAGTACCCCGCAGTCAAATCCAAGGAGGAGAAGACTTGTGCATGACCTAGGGCATCCAGCGACTCTTCAACCCTAGGGAGTGGGTAGGCATCTCGGTGTGTTACATTGTTCGGCATGTTCGGCCTGTAGTCACAACAAAAACGCACAGACCCATCTTTTTTCATTACAACAACTGCAGGTGAAGCCCACGGACTGCAGCTCTCCTTCAGCACACAATTGGGCGACCAGGTCTTGTACGTGCTGCTTGACCTCTTGAAAGACATTAGGAGGAATCCTGCGATGCCTTTGCTTGACGGGGTATGCCTCCCCTGTTGGAATACAGTGTGCGACCGTGGTAGTATGTCCATAGTCTCGGTCATTTTGTGAAAATGCTGCACGAAGCTTCTCCAACAGCTGGTTAAGCTGGTGTACTTGGTCTGAGGTAAGCCCCTGGAGATTGGCCTGTACAGGAACAGATAACGGCCCTGGTTCTTCCTGCTTAGACACAGCTCCCTTCTCGCCTGACAGTGCTCTGACCCGAAGTTCACCCGCCACCTCTTCAAAAGCCACCACTTCTTTCTGCAGCACTTTCTGAGGTTTAGACAACTCAGCAACTCTCGCTCTTGGTGGCAAAATGACTGGCTTCCGACTTGGATTCATCAGACGCACTGGGACCTTACCCCCCACCGAGTGCGCTAGAACATTGGCTACAAGCAGTCCAGAGGGTGTGTTGGCACTAGGGGAGGCCTCCACTAAGACCTGGCACTTCATTTTCGGAGGGATGCGGCAACGACCTTCAATGACTATTTCACTACAGGGGGGGATGACAACAGCCCGTTTTCCAGCTACTTTAACAACGCCTATCTTCCCATCACGGCCCCCAATTTGCTCCTCTTTACCAATATTTACAAGAATGTGCCGCAGGCTCGCGCTCTCAACCCGCTGCCCGTGCCTGTCCATTATCTGGACCCCCTCTAAGCCACAAAAGAGGTTGCGTAGTTCCCCGAGCACATTCAATCCCAATATCCCAGCTGGCCCATTTTTACCCTCAGCCATATCATCTCGCAGCACAAACACGCATTTACCTTGAAGCTTTTTACCAAAGCATTCAATGTCAGCATATAAACACCCGATTATGGGAGGAGTCAGGTGGCTGAGTGGTTAGGGAGTCGGGCTAGTAATCTGAAGGTTACCGGTTCGATTCCTGGTTGTGCAAAATGAAGTTGTGTCCTTGGGCAAGGCACTTCACCCTACTTGCCTCGGGGGAATGTCCCTGTACTTACTGTAAGTTTCTCTGGATAAGAGCGTCTGCTAAATGACTGAACAGCTTTTTGAAGTGCGTCTCAGACATTGTAGTCACTTCAGAGCCCGTATCCACAAGGCAGCGGGTATTCACTCCATCGATGATCACGTTTATAGTAAAGCAGTTGCCGAAGACACTTGGTGGGTTCACCACCTGCTCCATTTCCAGCTGGCCAAGGGGCAGTGTAGCAGGTCTGACAGATGCCGTCCTAATGTTTGCCTGGGTCTGCCCGCTGGCTTGCTCTGGCCCTGCCGCTGTGGTCTTAGTTTGCCATGGTCTTCCTTGGCTCTGTTCACATGTTCGGCTTGTATGCCCAGGCCGTCCACAGGTATAACACACTAGTCTACCCTCTTGGTCTCGCAGAGGTGGCCTTCTAACTTCCCCCAAGGGGGCAAAACATGCAGCTCTGTCCTTTGCAACGCTGTAAAGAGTTAATCCTGTCTTGCTGTAATTTTCTGAATGGACTCGTGCAGCGACTGTAGTGATAAGGCAGGAGGAACACTTTCTGCAGTGGCTGCGCTGACTGTGCCCAGGTTGGGGTTCTTGGCTGGGACAGCTGAGGGGGCTTCTTCCTCTTCTGACCAGTCAATCGCAGCCTGCATTAGCTTGCTGAACGTTGGAGTAGGCAATCCCTTGGCTTGCCGCTTCATCTCTCTGCGCAGAGAGTCGTCATACAATCCAAACACAAATTGTTCAGTGAGCACTGTATCTGAATTAGCAAGGCGATCTGGGTCGCGTCGCTTCAACCTGCAAAGCTTTTCCTGGAGGTCAAAGACAAATGCCCTAATTTTTTCCCCCGCCACCTGTTTGCGGTCTTAAAATTCCCTTAGTCTTGTGCTTACAGGGGCTTTATCACCATAAACTTCCTCAAGGATTTTGAAAACAGATTTGATGTATGTAGTGTTATCCTCTAACTTAAGCCTTACAGTAAGTTTAGCTTCCCCCTTCAGATGTTGTTTCACCAGTTCAACTTGGTCTTCTTGTGGAATCTTGCAAACCTTAAAGTAGGACTGCATTGAAGCTATCCACTCTTCAATGCATGGATCTTCATTACCCTTGCTGCCACTAAAATCTGTGCACTTTCTGTCTCTTTGTATGCAGACGGTGGGTTGGTTTTTCTGCTCAATGACCACTTTTGCCATAGCCAGTGCATCTCTTTGGTCACTCCTGGCCTGTTCCATAAGTGTTGTTTGCATGTTAATATGAGCAGATTGTTCAGCAAACTTTGTCTGAAGCTCTTCAAATTGCTTACACAACTCACTCATTTCTTCCGCCATTTGACCTAACTTCAGGACCGAGCCCCTATCAAAAGACTTAGATTAATTTGAATGAAATAAAATATTCTCCGCTTTAAAAGGACACACAATAGTTCATCCTGTTCGTGACGCCAAATGTAACGGGTGAGAATTCCCCGTCAGATATCTCAAAGGACTAGGAGTTCAGGTCAGTGATGTGTTAACCTAAATAACTATGTATTCACCCTAACAACCCCGTCCCTTCCTGAGAACTCGCAGACCAGATTTCCTTAAAGATCCTGTAAAGTAAATTCCATGTTTTGCTTCTAAGTACATTATATACGTGTGAAATGAGTTCCTGAAAGCATGTGCAAAGCGCTAAAACTTTGTCACACTGAAATGTGGAGTTAAACCGAAGAACAGTTTCTCTTCCGTTTTCAGATCAGGTTTTAATGGGCGGAGCCAAAAAATGCCCTATCTACGTCATTTTGCCCCATCTACGTCAGATCACTGAATGGCTCCTCCTGCTGTACTGTTATTGTAGCCTACATCAGCTAGCTAGCTAGCTTCAGGATGTCTCCCACCACCCGCAACTGCATCTTCCCTGGATGCAAGAACTCCAGCTGCACTGCAACGCCATTTAAGTTCCCTATTGATAATGAAAGGAAAAATAGGTGGATAGATTTTGTGAAGAGCCACGCTCATGGAAAGCTTCGGATAAACTCCAACAGCCGCCTCTGCACTGACCATTTCACAGCGGACAGTTTTAACATGGACCAGAGACAGACGGGGTTCACCAACACACGGCTTCTCTTGCAGCGCGGAGCCGTACCGAGCATCGCCCCCCCGGCCGTTCATCCTCCGGTCGCACCTGGACCATCCACCGCCGCCAGCAGTTCATCACTCAGTTCTGTGTGTTTGTTATAATTATACTAGATAACTTTTCCAGAGGTATCTCTGCTATGAGTTAGTGCAAACCGCTAAATTGATATTAGGCTACTCGGTGTAGAATGATGGTATTTTGGTGAAATGGTAGCTAATGTGTTAGAAGTAGCCTAGTTGGAGAGCTCACTGTCTGCTGTCTCTGGTGTCCATTTTTACTGTTACAGCTCACGGGAACATTTCATTTATATGCATCTGTATGTTTCACTCATTGAACAAATAAATTGTAATTCTATACGGTTTTGTTCGGCTTGACATAGCGTCCATTATCTGGGTCGGAGGTAGGCACTAGGCAGCGAGGGGCGGAGCTTCAGCTCCTTCAGGCGACACGCCCCTCAGTCTCAAGCAGAGAAGACTGCTGATTTTTTCATGATTTCAAAGCCTAATTTAAAATACTTGTCGGTGTTATTTTTTCAATCGAATTTGGATGGGTAGTTAATAACACATTATTCTGTGGTGTGGCGAACTTAAAACTCGTTTCCAGGTCCACTTTACAGAATCTTTAACTGGAAAAATGAAACATTTATTTTATCTAAACACAGAACTTATTTTCCCAGGCAGTATAAATTTTAGTATTAATTTGGAGTGGGTCTTCAATTACAAACAGCTATTTTCACAGTAAACCTTTCTCTTAAACACAGGGAATCACCTTTCACATTTACCATTCATATAATGGAACATACAGTTAGGTCCATAAATATTTGGACATTGACACAATTTTCATCATTTTGGCTCTGTATACCACCACAATGGATTTGAAATGAAACAATCAAGATGTGCTTTAAGTGCTGACTTTCAGCTTTAATTTCAGGGTATTTACATCCAAATCAGGTGAACGGTGTAGGAATTACAATACATTTTATATGTGGCCCCCCCCTTTTTAAGGGACCAAAAGTATTGGACAATTGGCTGCTCAGCTGTTCCATGGCCAGGTGTATGTTATTCCCTCATGGGAGTTCGTTATTTCATTGACAAGGAGCAGATAAAAGGTCTAGAGTTCATTTCAAGTATGGTATTTGTGTTTGGAATCTGTTGCTGTCAACTCTCAATATGAAGTCCAAAGAGCTGTCACCATCAGTGAAGCAAGCCATCGTTAGGCTGAAAAATCAAAACAAACCTATCAGAGAGATAGCAAAAACATTAGGTGTGGCTCAATCAACTGTTTGGTACATTCTTAAAAAGAAAGAACGCACTGGTGAGCTCAGCAACACCAAAAGACCCGGAAGACCACGGAAAACAACTGTGGTGGATGACAGAAGAATTATTTCCCTGGTGAAGAAAAACCCCTTCACAACAGTTGGCCAGATCAAGAACACTCTCCAGGAGGTAGGCGTATCTGTGTCAAAGTCAAAAATTAAGAGAAGACTTCACCAGAGTAAATACAGAGGGTTCACCACAAGATGTAAACCATTGGTGAGTCTCAAAAACAGGAAGACCAGATTAGAGTTTGCCAAAAAACATCTAAAAGACCCTGTACAGTTCCGGAACAACATCCTATGGACAGATGAGACGAAGATCAACTTGTACCAGAATGATGGGAAGAGAAGAGTATGGAGAAGGGAAGGAACTGCTCATGATCCAAAGCATACCACCTCATCAGTGAAGCATGGTGGAGGTAGTGTTATGGCGTGGGCATGTATGGCTGCCAATGGAACTGGTTCCCTTGTATTTATCGATGATGTGACTGCTGACAAAAGCAGTAGGATGAATTCTGTAGTGTTTCTGGCAATATTATCTGCTCAGATTCAGCCAAATGCTTCAGAACTCATAGGACGGCGCTTCACAGTGCAGATGGACAATGACCCGAAGCATACTGCGAAAGCAACCAAAGAGTTTTTTAAGGCAAAGAAGTGGAATGTTCTGCAATGGCCAAGTCAATCACCTGACCTAAATCCAATTGAGCATGCATTTCACTTGCTAAAGACAAAACTGAAGGGAAAATGCCCCAAGAACAAGCAGAAACTGAAGACAGTTGCAGTAGAGGCCTGGCAGAGCATCACCAGGGACGAAACCCAGCATCTGGTGATGTCTATGGGTTCCAGACTTCAGGCTGTCATTGACTGCAAAGGATTTGCAACCAAGTATTAAAAGTGACAATTAGATTTATGATTATGTTAGTTTGTCCAATTATTTTTGGTCCCTTAAAAAGGGGGGGGGGGCACATATAAAATGTATTGTAATTCCTACACCGTTCACCTGATTTGGATGTAAATACCCTGAAATTAAAGCTGAAAGTCTGCACTTAAAGCACATCTTGATTGTTTCATTTCAAATCCATTGTGGTGGTATACAGAGCCAAAATGATGAAAATTGTGTCAATGTCCAAATATTTATGGACCTAACTGTATATTATCACTGTAAACCTTTTCTTCAACACAATTCAATTCAAAGCAAATGGAACATTTACCATTCAGATAATGGAATATATATGTAAAGTTTAGAGTTTTAGAGCCAAGCCTGAGGCTGGTAGCAGAGCCAAGCCTAATTCAGTGTGGTGGAGGCCGGTAGCAGAGCCTAATGCAGTGTGGTGTAGGCTGGTAGCAGAGCCAAGCCTGATGCAGTGTGGGGGCCTTGCGCCAGTGGAGATGAAGGGGGGCCGATAGTGAGGA
Source organism: Osmerus eperlanus (assembly GCF_963692335.1). NCBI lineage: Eukaryota > Metazoa > Chordata > Actinopteri > Osmeriformes > Osmeridae > Osmerus > Osmerus eperlanus. Next base: position 282,898 of record NC_085037.1, read on the forward strand.
AGTCGTCCAGGAGATGGAGGAGGAGGGGACTCATTGAGGAGGATCCAGCGGAGTGCTTCAGGAAACACGAAGATGCACGGCCTGCTTTTGCATCCAATGCCAGGCGGACAGCAAGCAGTTTGAGTCCTGCCAGTGAACCCCAAGAAAACACAGAAAGGCGGGTGGATGGGAGGGCCTCGAACGCTGTCCCAAGGCCCGCAGGCCGGCTGGGTCGAGGGAGCAGGAGGAGCAAGGGTGGGTCCCGCCGCAGAAGAGCAGCCATTGAAATCGCGACGGACCACCAGGGTCAGTGCCCGCGGGTCCGGACAGGAGGGGCTGCAGGGAGGGGCAGGGGAAGGAGGGCCGGAGGAGGCGAAAGGGGGCCAGGCGTGAGCCAGGGGCGGGGGCCGGGACCGAACACCCCAGGGCCGGACGGGAAGGAGAGCGGGGGAAGGGCGGACAGCGAAACCCGACAACAGAGGAGGACAGGGCCACGGCGCACGGCATTGGTGCGGGCAGCAACCCGGGACGGGAGGAGAAGGACGGCCAGGACCACGTAATCACCCTGGGGGATGGCCACCCGGAGGGAGGCAGACACGGGGGGGGGGGGGAGGCCCGGAGGCAGAGGGGTCCACGGAGCGGGCAGCGCCGCTGGCGGCGCAAAGGCAGGGGTGACAGGGCCCCGTCAGGAAAGGCAGCAGCCGGGGCGGGCAGGATGGCCGGAGCGGAGCCACCTGCAGGAGGGAAGGCACAGGGCAAGGGCAGAGGGGCGCAGTCCGGAGGAGGCAGGGCCAGTCCAGAGCAAGCAGGGGCTGGGCCAGGCGGCGGGGCGGGGCAAGGCCAGGCGCAGGGCAGAGGGGCGGTGGGGAGCTCATGGAGGCGACGAACACCGCAAACAAGGCAGGAAGGTCAACGGACCAGGGGAACAGGGGCCGGGGGTGAGGCAGCAATCCGCCAGGCACAGCCCAGCGCCCGGCAGCGGGAGAGGCGGGGCGGGAGCAGGAGGCGGGAGCAGGCAGGGAGCCGACGGGAACGGCAGCGGCCGGAGCGGGCGGGCGGCCCGGAGCCACCTGCAGGAAGGAGGCACGAACGCCGCAACGGCAGGAAGGCCGGCAAGGGCAGTAGCCGGGCCAGGAGAACAGGGGGCATGGGCTAGGCAAGAGGCAGGAACCTGCCAGGCGCGGCCCGGCGCCCAGCAGCGGGAGAGGCAGGCCAGGAGCGGGCAGGGCACCGAAGGGATGGGCAGCAGCCAGAAGGGGCAGGCAGTCCGGAGCGGAGCCGCCCATGAGGATAGCGGCCCAGAGGGAGGGAGACACAGGGAAAGGCCAGGAGGCAGGAGCAAGTGGGGGGAGACGCGTGGCCAGCGTGAAGGCGGAGGCAGGAGCGGGCAGAGACCCAATGGGAAAAGGGCAGCAGCCAGGGCAGGGGGGGCATCAGGGGCGGAGCCACCGGCAGGGGAAAAAGCACAGGACACGGACAGGGAGGCGTGGCCTCGCATTGCTTGTTGAAGACCCTATCTACACTCACTTCAAAAAGATTCTAGGACCTAGGTTTGGGCTATGCCATTAATGTTTACAACTTCTGGCTCCGCTCCTGCCTACCACCACAAATATAATCTAATTCTGTGGGAAACACTGCCACCCATTCACTCCACAGCCCCTTCTCTCGGGCCACTGAAGGATTTTAAATTTTGTGTCTATTCCAATATGTAATGATAGTATTCAATGACACAAATCTGTGTTCTAGAAAGAGTGGTCTGGAGTCGCAGAGGTCCCATAATATCAGCTTTAATGCAGCAGTTAGAAATCAACACGTCCAGAGCTCTGGGGTTGTCTACGTTTCCCTACCCGCAACAGAGTTTGGGCTGGTTCACGAAGTCCAACGCTATCTGTCCCTGCCCCAGCATATATTATACAGTGCAATTAAAACAGAAAGATTAAAAGAGGGTTGAGCTTGTTCTCTCGTGCATCAGCGAGTTGTTCTTGCCTACGCGTCCCACCTGCTCGGGTGCCGTCTCCACCCGGTTTCAAGGTTGTTTCTGAAAATGAAGAGATAGAGACACAAAGAACAGCCTGCTTCCCACACCCAGTGTGAGACCCTATGTTTAAGCCTGAGCACACTTCTAAGTTTCATAAGACATAACTTTAATAAGCACAATACATAACTTTAAGACATGCATCCTTCATAAAGTTGTACGAACATTGTTCCTGTTGTTATATTCACTCGTGCACAGTGCCCGTGATGCCACAAGTGATGTGTCGTTCGTGAACGATTCGTTCATTTTGAACGAATCCTTACAAGGACTCGGGAGTAACGAGTCCTCTCAAAGAGTGATTCGTTCATTTTCTCGTGGCCGCGCATCGGGACTGTTGCTTTGGCTCGTCCAAGTAAACAGAAATGATTTCCCGACTCGGTCTTCGGGTACGAGTCTTTGGATCAGCTCTGTACTGGTAGCTAGAGGAAACAAAAAATTTGTTCATTTCCCGACTCGGTCTTTCTACAAGTCTTTGGATCCTTTTTTCACGTGACCCGCATTGTACTTTTTAGTAGAGGAAACAGTTTCCTCATTCCCTTTCGCGTGGACGCTGTTTTAGTAAGATGTGAATGATATTCGCTCAAGTCATCATACTGACTGGTTTTGTTATTTTCACTTTACATTTACACTTACAGTTTAGTACAGTGTAATTGTTTGCCGTGATAATTAAATGCTAGTGTGATAATAAATGACCAAATCATACAAACTGTCATGATACATTATTTTAATGCAGGAATTTCTTTTAAAATAGTATCTGCTGGTGCACATGTCATGCACTAACATACATGAGAATATGATGCGTGTTTGCAGTGGACGGATAGCTCCCGCCCCCCCCCCCCCCCCCGTTGAAATGAACGAATGACTCGAAAAAAGATTCGTTCATTTTACTGAACGAGATTAAAAGAACCGAATCAGTAAAATGATCCGAACTTCCCATCACTAGATGCCACAAATATTAATAACTGGGATTATAGATAGAGCCGTGCCCGATATGCAGCTGGTGATTACAGTTCTAGAATTGTACTGTAATGTATTATACATTCTTTAATCTAAAGGTTAAAACGAATAAACTTACTCAAAAACATATGTCATGTACAAATTGGAAGAATTAGTGACATGATACTTTTATAGACGCCATTGCTGTGCATGCCATGACCGACTGTGATCAAAACGTGATCAGCCACGCGCTAGCTCCACAGTCTTTGAAAATTCCGGGCTAAGGTTTTATAACAGTTCTGAACGTTTATTTTCACCGATTCTTTTGTGGGTGATTTGTGAGACGCTAAACTTTGAAAACATGTAGGCCTATGCATTTTCAGTATTTCAACATAACTTTCTGGAGGGTTTAACCCAAGCCCCCACCCCTCGCCCCTCGGCTTGAAGCAACGGCCCCGGTGGATGTAGGTGGTATTGCATTTGTTGTTAGACTTCCGGCTCTTCCGGTCGTTTTTATTCTATTAACTCCAGTCAACATTTACAAAACTATCTCCCCCAATAATTTTTGTTCGATTCTCGAACCTGGCTCATACTACTAGCTTTTTCATAAAATATTTTTTCTTGATTTTTGCTAAATTTGAAACCAATCCGAAATGGGTAAACAAGCACCCCATTTATTTGCTTACGTCAATAAAAGTTGCCTGCAAATGTGCTTGCGGATAGTAACAGGGAACAAGCACAAAAGTTCACATTGGCCGATAGCCGATTTACCTGGAGCTGAATGAGCCATATTGAATGAGCACAGGGAGAAATGGCTTGAGTTGTCTGCCCTGTTGTAGCAAGTTTAGCAAATGGTTGTCACACATTAATGTGTGACAACCTTTTATTAATATTATAATTAATAAATTATTATAATATTATACATTATGTTAATATAGTTTATTCCCGTTATTTTAAAACACATTTGATTTTTCTGTCAACAACGTTTTTACGTTCATGACATGATGGCAAATATTACATTATGTTAAGCGTGAGCATAGATTGTTGACATGTCTATCTGGAGTAAAGACGAAGATTAATAGATTAATTTAACTGATAACCACAATAAGAAATGATATAAATATGATTAGTCTTGCCTTCAGAAGCTTTTGTTAAACACACCCATTATTCTTTTTTTTAATCGTGTCATCAAGCCAGACTGCTTTTGTGGGACAATGAAGGTCCTCAGTGACTGTTTCACCCCCACTTATATCTGATGGAAACGTCTTGTATATAGGCCTAGTTCTGTTAATATGCCCCTTTCAAAGGCAAATGTTAAATATATTTTAGACACACTTCTCAAGCTTTTATTTATTACATTATTTCCAAGTCTTGTTAGATCACGTTATATACATTAATAGGCGTTTGGTTTTGTAGAACATATAAAACACAGGCCACATTTCTACACTGATATGTAAATTGAAGGCAGTGTGAATTTCGTGGCATTTCGTTTGAAAATACAGTTGACAGTAAGCTATGGTAAGTTTGCATTATGGAAGATTTCTGTTACCAAAATAACTATTGAGCTTTCTTTGCCTGGCGAGAACAACGACGGAGCTAGGTGTTCATGTTAACAGTTTATTTAAAGATCCTGTAAAGTAAATTCCATGTTTTGCTTGTAAGTACATTATATACGTGTGAAATGAGTTCCTGAAAGCATGTGCAAAGCGCTAAGACTTTGTCACACTGAAATGTGGAGTTAAACCGAAGAACAGTTTCTCTTCCGTTTTCAGATCAGGTTTTAATGGGCGGAGCCAAAAAATGCCCTGTCTACGTCATTTCGCCCTATCGGTCGCACCTGGACCATCCACCGCCGCCAGCAGTTCATCACTCAGTTCTGAGTGCTTGTTATAATTATACTATATAACTTTTCCAGAGGTATCTCTGCTATGAGTTAGTGCAAACCGCTAAATTGATATTAGGCTACTCAGTGTAGAATGATGGTATTTTGGTGATATGGTAGCTAATGTGTTAGAAGTAGCCTAGTTGGAGAACTCACTGTCTGCTGTCTCTGGTGTCCATTTTTACTGTTACAGCTCAGGGGAACATTTCATTTATATGCATCTGTATGTTTCACTCATTGAACAAATAAATTCTAATTCTATACGGTTTTGTTTGGCTAACACACTGCTTTTTGCACTGCATTACAAAATGGTATCTTGTACATTTGTATTTTTTGTAATATTTGTATTTTTATATTGTAATTTACGGCAACTTATATTTTATTTTATTGTATATTTAATTATATTCTAATCCCACTTAGTACTGCTAGTTTATGTACCCTTAGTATAGATAGTCCACATATTTAAATTTTAGGTATATGTTTATTGTATGCACCTTCCTGCCAAAGCAAATTCCTTGTCTGTGCAAACTTTCATGGCGAATAAATCCCATTCTGATTCTGACATAGCGTCCATTATCTGGGTCGGAGGTAGGCACTAGGCAGCGAGGGGCGGAGCGTCAGCTCCTTCAGGCGACACGCCCCCCCAGTCTCAAGCAGAGAAGACTGCTGATTTTTTCACGATTTCAAAGCCTAATTTAACATACTTGTCGGTGTTATTTTTTCATTCGAATTTGGATGGGTAGTTAATAACACATTATTCTGTGGTGTGGCGAACTTAAAACTCGTTTCCAGGTCCACTTTACAGGATCTTTAATCCGATACAATGCGTTGGAAATCATACTCAAATCACAAGAAAAAAAGCAACATATGTGATGAGTTCCATCTAGAATAGCCCTATATTTAGCCCTATAGCCTATTTCTAACAACCAAGTGAAAGGAATACTATACAATTACAGCATGCATTTACGTAAAGTTTGCATCATGTCTCTGATTCTTATCGGACTTGTACCCCATTCTGCCACTGCAATGCCTTAGCTCACACGCTCGCAACCATATAAATCTATGCTCGCCACTGGCTGTCGCAAAGTATGATGTGTACAGCTAGTTGCAAGCATGCACGAGGTCTCGGAGCTAGGGGAAAAAAGAGCCACTGTTTAAAGATAGACCGGAAGAGTCGGAAGTGGAAAGATGGCGCGGTCCAGTTTCGCGCTCTCGCTTGCCTCACTGCGCCACTGAGCACTTTTCATAGAAATGAATGGGGACGCCATCTTGGAAGACAAAAGTTGCTTCCTCTAGTTATATTAACTCTATGGTTTAACCTCTAGCTAGCGAAATCCTAACGTAAACAATGTGAATCTGATAGCACCCCAGTCCCAGTCAGCAAATGTACGTCTGTAAGACGTCTTGCAGATGTATGCGAAAGATCTGGGGAACATCTGTAACACCGTTCAGTTTGGCTTGTTTTAATTCCGCTTGTCATCGTAAATTATAAATCGCGCCATCCGGATAGAGTGAATTTGATTGTGGTTGGATGAGAAGTAAACACATACCATTCCGACACCCCAGAGCCATAGAAAAAGAGAGTTGCGACACTTCCATAGACTCCCATTGTTATCGAGGAATTCGGAAGTAAAGCGTGTCACATGCGACCTGTCCAAACATTGCATTTTCCACCGTTCAACCCCATTCATTTTCAGTGTCTCCGAAGCAAATTAGCTGGTAAATTGATGAAAATCCTTCATTTTTTCATATTTTTACCACCACATATCAATTGTTATTAGTAGTATTTCATATAGCTAGCTTTAGATAAAGTTTATCGTAAGATTATAGCTTGTTTGATTCGAAACGCAGTTAGAGCTAGGCTGTAGGTCTAGTAAGCAACACTTTTACTGAAGCTAGCTGTACATGTATCATAGCCAGAAGATTACCGGATCACTACAAACAAAAGGAGTGGAAGAACACCGGACATATTGTACAATAAAATGTTTTATTGAATGCAGTTGGTTGCCTTGTTTATTCTGTTCTATTTACCAAACTCCTTTCTTGTCTTAAATTGAGCAGTTGCTGGTGATAATGGTTAGATTCAACTTGCATCAACTACTACAAATATAAGTGTTGTTAATGTGGTAAATTGTAGGTGGGCTGATGAATAAAAAAACATTTAACAAGTCCCATTTACTTTAACAGTCGAAGGTTAAACGTTAAGTGGAACAATATAGTCCTCATTAGGCTATTGTTTGGTATGTACAGTATGGTACAGTACGGTAGCTAGCATAGCCATTTCTAGCTCTGCTTCACAATATTGCGCTGTATTATAAGTTCATGTAATACATACATGTTAATAAAGTATCAGACATACATGATACAACACACCAGTAACCAATTGACATTGTGTTAATATACCGAAAATGTCCGTGAATCGAGATGGTGCTGCTGTCTGTCCCGCCGAAAACCATTCAAACAGGTTGACAGCAGTGGGGTTTTTGTTTAACTACAGCGAGCTACCACGTGACAAAAAAGCTCTAGATTTTTGGGTGTGCTCAAGCCTTCGGCGAGAGCACAACCTTTGTTCTCTCACATATATATTATTATTTATTATTTATACAGGGGTATATCGCATTTTGCGTTGTTACTGACAATGATCGCTACCAGTGAGCTTTTTATAAATGAGCGATTTTCCATTAAATAAATGTCAAGCTTATTTATGTTTTGGGGGGCATATTTTCAGTTAGCAGATGGTACTGTTTGAATCGCGATTCCATCTTCTACTGCCGGGTAACGTCGTAGAATAATCTTCAAAGGGGGTTCTTTAATGAATGAATGCAATGAGTAGGCTAAATGCCTGAAAATATCATGAGAAGGGAAAAACTTAAAATGACGTTTAAATCATAGAGATTAGGTCAATTTTTACACCGGTCTGCCAAATTTATTCGTTTTGTTTCAACGATGAGGCTGCCTCTTGCAGGGGAAATGAGAAGACATCTATTTCATTCTACACTTCACTCGTATTTGGGTGTGCTCAAGCCTTCGGCGAGAGCACAACCTTTGTTCTCTCACATATATATTATTTATTGTTTATTTTCGCCCCCCTAAAACTCAGTCAATATTTGGCCTACATACACAACGGCGGTGTCAAAAGGTTCGTCTTGGTAGCGATTGCGTTGCTTCTATTGGAATTTACGTTCCGTTGCATGGTTTGGGCTTAAGTTAAGTTTTTGTGGCGAAAAGTGAAGCTAACGGTGGCTAATTTGCTAGCCACAGTCACTGACGTTACTAACGTCACTACGTCACGAAAACACGCGTGACTACCTGTAGCAGAACATTCGTTTCGCATCTGTTAACTTGGGGGATAGCTAGGCTAACTATAGCTTTACTGCAAGGCAGCTGCAGGAACGTCACAAGCAAAGAGGCCAGGGTGATAACTATTTACTAATTTTACTTTGTGATATGACACACAATTGTGATGTGTAATGTACAATATAAGCTGATATTATTAAGGAAGTACATCTACTTTCGGAAACAGTAGTCTACTATTTCACTGAAATATTAGCATCATGACATTAGCCTGTGTTGCCCGGCCAACACATACTACAGTGGTCTATGATGTATCTGTTTTCAATCGTTAAAATAAACATTCCTCACATATACATTTTCGTTGTAGGATTTATTATGACATTAGATTACAAGTAAACGATTTGTGGGTGAAATTATCATTACCCGTGGTTTCAATCCAGTGTATCACTGCAACGCTGTAGCCTACGCGAGACACTACAAAAACATTTACACAGCTGTAGGAAGTCAAACGGCGACAGAACATGTTCGGCACTCCCCTTACTTAAATCAAAAGTCTATCTAACTACTAACCTGAACTTCATTGCCACAGCCTAAACTTTGTCAATCTGTTCATGAAAATAATTAATTTCAGCCTAAACCATTTCAACGGAACGTTAAATCCAATTCAACCAACGCAATCGCTACCGAGACGAACACAGCAGTAGTCTAGTACTGTACCGTAGTAGTACAATTTACCGGGGCAGCTTCTCCACACAGGGCTATATCGCATTTTGCGTTGTTACTGACAATGATCGCTACCAGTGAGCTTTTTATGAATGAGCGGTTTTCCACTAAATAAATGTCAAGCTTATTTACGTTTTGGGGGGCATATTTTCAGTTAGCAGATGGTACTGTTTGAATCGCGATTCCATCTTCTACTGCCGGTAACGTCGTAGAATAATCTTCAAAGGGGGTTATTTATTAATGAATGAATGCAATGAGTAGGCTAAATGCATGAAAATATCACGAGAATGGAAAAACTTAAAAGGACGTTTAAATCATAGAGATTAGGTCAATTTGTACACCGGTCTGCCAAATTTATTCGTTTTGATTCAACGATGAGGCTGCCTCTTGCAGGGGAAATGAGAAGACATCCATTTCATTCTACACTTCACTCGTATTTTCAGTTGTAAATGAGCAGCAAAAAAATATGCTTTTAAATCTATGTAATCTTTATAAATAATAAGTATGCATTTTTATATAAAATACAGAAATATCAGTTGTAAAAATGTCATTAAAAAACGGACCCCTGTGCAACCGACGCAAGCAAGCACACCCTACAATTTCCCCAGAAATTGTACCCTCTCTAGTTCTTTTTGCCCCCCTAAAACTCAGTCAATATTTGGCCTACATAGACAACCTAGGTGTCAAAAGTTTCGTCTTGGTAGCGATTGAGTTGCTTCTATTGGGATTTACGTTCCGTTGCATGGTTTAAGTGGAAATTAAGTTTTTGTGGTGAAAAGTGAAGCTAACGGTGGCTAACTTGCTAGCCACAGTCAATGACGCTACTTACGTCACTAACGTCACGAAAACTCGCGTGACTACCTCTAGCAGAACATTAGTTTAGCAGCTCGTTAACTTCTGGGAGATAGCTAAGCTAACTGCTTTACTGCAAAGCAGCTGCAGAAACGCCACAAGCAAAGAGGCCAGGGTGATAAGTATTTACTAATTTTACATTGTGATATGACACACAATTGTGACGTGTAATGTACAATATAAGCTGATTTTATTAAGGAAGTACATCTACTTTCGGAAACAGTAGTCTACTATGTCACTGAAGTATTAGCATCATGACATTAGCCTCTGTTGCCCGGGCAACACATACTACAGTGGTCTATGATGCATCTGTTTTCAATCGTTAAAATAAACATTCCTCACAAATACATTTTCGTTGTAGGATTTATTATGACATTACATTACAAGTAAACGATTTGTGGGTGAAATTATAATTACCTGTGGTTTCAAACCAGTGTTGCTCACTGCAACGCTGTAGCCTACCCGAGACACTACAAAAACATCTACACAGCTGTAGGAAGTCAAACGGCGACAGAACATGTTCGGCACTCCCCTTACTTAAACCAAAAGTCTATCTAACTACTAACCTTAACTTCATTGCCACAGCCTAAACTTTGTCAATCTGTTCATGAAAATAATTAATTTCAGCCTAAACCGTACAACGGAACGTTAAATCCAATTCAACCAACGCAATCGCTACCAAGACGAACGAACACAGGAGTAGTCTAGTACTGTACCGTAGTACCGGGGCAGCTTCTCCACACAGGGCTATATCGCACTTGGCGTTGTTACTGACAATGATCGCTACCACTGAGCTTTTTATGAAAGCGATTTTCCACTAAATAAATGTCAAGCCTATTTACGTTTTTGGGGGCATATTTTCAGTTAGCAGATGGTACTGTTTGAATTGCGATTCCATCTTCTACTGCCGGTAACGTCGTAGAATAATCTTCAAAGGGGGTTCTTTATTCATGAATGAATGCAATATGAGTAGACTAAATTCCTTAAAATATCACGAGAAGGGAAAAACTTAAAAGGACGTTTAAGTCATAGAGATTAGGTCAATTTTTACACCGGTCTGCCAAATTTATTCATTTTGATTCAACGATGAGGCTGCCTCTTGCAGGGGAAATGAGAAGACATCTATTTCATTCTACACTTCACTCATATTTTCAGTTGTAAATGAGCAGCAAAAAAAATAGCTTTTAAATCGATGTAATCTTTATAAATAATAAGTATGCATTTTTATATAAAATATACAGAAATATCAGTTGTAAAAATGTCCTTCAAAAACGGACCCCTGTGCAACCGACGCAAGCAAGCACACCCTACAATTTCCCCAGAAATTGTACCCTGTCTAGTTTCCTGTGTTTCACTGTCAGTGAGTGTTCACAATGTTGTATTTCACTCCATTCTACACCAAACACGTCAGGGAGGACTGCCTTTTGTAGATACGAGTCTGCTGAAGATAGCCAGAATATCGGATTTCTTTAACTGAGCCTGTTTCATTCATCATTTGCCTGAGAAAGCGACTTCCGTTGGCCAGCTCCATTGAAAACCATTCAAACCGGTTGACAGCAGTGGGGTTTTTGGGAACTACAGCGAGCTACATGAACCACGTGATCACGTGTCGGCGAGATCAAAGCGTGTCGCAACTCTCTTTTTCTATGGCTCTGCGACACCCTATTGGTTTGTACGCGATCCATCGCACCTGCACATGACACAAAACAGGTCGCACTCTAGCTAGGAAATAGCAGATGTAGCCTGAACTTGAGCAAAATGTCCCAACCGACAAGCACCAGCGAGGAGGTTGGTACTGGTAGCCAAGAAGACCAGCCAACCCTACATCCCTGGCCATACCTTGGACAATTTTTCGAAGTTATCAGAATAAAAAACAACTCCTTTAGAATGCGCTGCAAGCTCTGCGCACCGAAATACCACGAGCTATGCCGGGTAACGTCGTAGAAGAATCTTCAAAGGGGGTTCTTTATTAATGAATGAATGCAATGAGTAGGCTAAATGCATGAAAATATCACGAGAAGGGAAAAACTTAAAAGGACGTTTAAGTCATAGAGATTAGGTCAATTTGTACACCGGTCTGCCAAATGTATTCGTTTTGATTCAACGATGAGGCTGCCTCTTGCAGGGGAAATGAGAAGACATCCATTTCATTCTACACTTCACTCGTATTTTCAGTTGTAAATGAGCAGCAAAAAAAAATGCTTTTAAATCTATGTAATCTTTATAAATAATAAGTATGCATTTTTATATAAAATACAGAAATATCAGTTGTAAAAATGTCATTAAAAAACGGACCCCTGTCCAACCGACGCAAGCAAGCACACCCTACAATTTCCCCAGAAATTGTACCCTCTCTAGTTTTTATTTGTTTTTGTATTGGGTAAAATTGGGTAAACACAACGATGGTTCGTTATGAACCTTTGGGTCATGTGACCCGAAGGCAGCACAAGGGTTAAAGGGGTGATTAACTGTTTTTGGTGTATTTCACACTGTTCCTTAAGGTCTCCGAATAGGGTATGCAACATTAGTTGGGCTGAAAATGGCCCGGGTGCTGTTCTATGCCCCCTGATACATCCAGTGAAATTTTACTGGGAAAAGGTTTTATCCTTTTATGGTATGCTCATGAATATATAGATGAGCTGCGCGCTGATTGGTTGGTTTACAACGAGTGAAGCTGCGGAGCAAAGACGAACACGGCCAACAGCACTCACTGAAACAACGTAGGTGGAGACTTGAAATAAAAACGAACAAATAAATCTATTGTGTCTACACAACTGTTTTCAACAGATTGACTAGATATCATTTGAAATGATTACGTTAGTTGTTTCCACATCTGTTGTCGAAGCAAACAGGATGCCTTAGGATGGGTAACGTTAGCACTAAAGCTTAGCAAACAAACTATCGTGATTCAACTCAGCTTCAGTTAGCTCTAGCTATCTTGCTGAAAAATAGATCTGGACAAACATGCATCTTGAATTGTAGATTTACATGACAACACGGGTTATTTATTTGAATGAAACACAGTCAGGAACATGAAATAACGTTAGCCCCATTGCCAATAAACTAGGCTAAATCATCACACATTCTACCTATGCTCTTGCGTTAGCAAGCTAAACTAGTTTACATGCCTACAGTCTAGGTGTTTTCACGATCTAGCTGTTTTTGCATTCCTTGCAAATCAGCGATAATAAAAAGCAGATGAGCTAGAGTCTAGCTAACATTGACTAGACGGGCATGGCTGATGTTGGTCTAGCGTAGAAGATCCCTGTGCAGTTCGACCCTCGTCACATTTGCACGAACCATTTTACCAAGGACGGTAAATGTAAATCCTGCTTTACGGATGTAAAGCAGGATTTGCTATGAAGCTGTCAAAGAGGTGCGTTCCGACCTTACGTTCATCACAACCGCAAGCTGTAGTATGATTTTGTCGGTAACAGTTATTAGCAATGCTAACGTATCCTGTATGTAGCACCTGCCTTTCTCCAGTTTTTTCAAATATATAATCTAGACAGGCGTTAGCAATAGGCTAGACTGCTACTCGTTTTCTGGCTATTTTTTCGGAAGCTTCCCTTCTAATGCTGACTACAGCTAGTCTAGCTAGAGTCATTTGCTAAGTAAGGTAGATCTATGTTGATGTGTTTAGAAACGTATTTAGCATTCTACCTATGCTAGATACAGGAGACGTTAGCATTGCTAATAGGCTAACTGTTAGTTACAGTTTGCGTTTGTAATGAGCATACGGTTAGAACAGCACCTCTTTTCAGCAACAGTGGCTTAGCAAATCCTTCTTTAAATTGTCCAATTTTTTCATTCAAAACTGTCTTTGGTGAAATGGTTCGAGCAAATGAATAAATGAGTGTCGAACTTCACAGGGATCTTTTCATAGAAAACCATCAGCCATGCCCGTCGAGTGTCTGGTTCCTTGGGAAGATTATGAAAAGTGTCAGCATTCCTAGTAGCCTGGAACACTGCATTTGCGGTGGTCCATTTTCAATATACTTTAAAAACTTTCAAACTTTCTCCTTTGTTGTTCGCGGGGAAGTACACAGAGCAGCGCGCAGCTTAACTAGTGTCTGAGATCCTGGGCCAGAACACCAGGTCTGTTCTGTATGTAAATGTTGGGGCGTGACAAAGGTGATGTCACAAATACAACTTTTTCAAAACCGATCGTTTTACAGCTGCAGTTTCAAGTTGTGAGATTTAGATAGGAAAGAGGTGTCAATGGACTTTGAGATTCACTGTATGCCCATTTTACCCACGAACTGTCGTTATTCAACTATGACAAGGTAAAATCGGTTTTGCAATCAATGACCCCTTTAAGGAGCTACATCAAGTAGGCTAAATGTTCAATGTTGTGTTTTTCTTTTCTTCTATGCACAGGTTTACTCCAGTGGAACTTGCTTTTCTTGCAGAATATGCGAAGACAATGAGCCCAGTTGCAAAGGCACTTGATCTTCTTCAGGGAGAAACCAGTGTGCAGATGGGATGGTTGGTCCCCACCATAACTCTACTAAGGACCAAGCTCCAGCACCTTCACATCGCCTCCAAGTTCTGTGAGCCCTTGATTGCTGCACTTCTTTCAGGCCTTGAAAAACGCTTCGGAGAGATTCTTGCAGATCCAGAGCTGATAACCATTCTAGTTCCCAAATTTAAGACCTGCTGGACAAGTGACGAAAATATCCTCAAACTTGGTAAGTGTCACTTCTCAACTTCCCCTTAATTTGTGTAATTTCTATGGAGACAGTGAAGTGAGTTTGAAATTACATTTAATGACACATACACACCACTATCCAATACACAATCACAATACCGTCATATGGTCTAAATTGTCCTGATTTTTGTTTTTATTCCACACGCCTTGACCGAAGCCACTTGGACTGTCAGGCCGAGAATCACGTCAGTGAGGGCTCCCAATCATCTGAGGAAGAGGACTTATTTTCCTCCTTGAAGAAGACCGGCCCTCTTGAAACGTCCCAGCAGTTGGATGCGTACCTGGGGTGCCCAGGAGACACAGTAGAGGTACTGAAGTCCTTCCCAGCTGTGTGCAAGCTATCACTTAAGCTTAACCCATTCAGACCGGATAACGCATTTGTGCGTGTTTACCTTTAAGACCGGATCACGCATCTATGCGTAGTTACCATTAAAGCCGTAAAACGCGTCTGTGTCATTTTGAGTGGTGTCGTCTTTTTCAAAGCACGTTGCCAATTATATGCATGGTGATTGGCTGTAATATTATTGGGGTGAGTGACAGAGACGCTTAAGGATTTTTTTTAAACTCGTGACTAATAAAATGCTCTGTGATTGGTCGAAAGAAGCCTAGTACACGTGGAGTATGTTTTGGTCGATGTTTTTCTTTTTTTAAACACCGTGCTAGCTATCCGTCATGGCTGACTCAAGTGAAGGGAGTGATATTGATGAGGTAAATAATTCGGATTTTAATGAAATTGGAGAGGATGACACAGGACCAGATTTAAATGACATACTAGATGAATTAGAAGTACCAGCCGATCACGTAGTTAGAGAACAGTGGATTCTAGCAATGTTTCGAGAGGGAGAGGAGGATACGCACAATTTCCTTGGCTTCCAAGAAGAATGGAAGACCGACAACTTTCACTCACGTGAGAAGATCCCGTATAATCGCAAACCATGCGTCAAGATGGAGCTTGTAGATGGTGTTAAACCAATACAGGTATTCTCCCGTGTTTTCACGGATGACATGTGGATGCGACTTGTAACACAAACAAATTTGTATGCTGAACAAACACGGACCGCAACGCTATCAAACAGCAAGTGGCTACCGGTGACAGTTACAGAAATTAAGACCTTCATAGGACTGTGTCTTGCCATGGGCATCCTTGAACTGCCAGCACGGAGAGATTTCTGGCGTCAGGAAAAAGTGGCTTTTTCGAACAACCATCCCCCAAGCCATTTCAAGGGACAGATTTTCCATCATTTGGAGGTAGGCTAATAATAACAACAATACCAATGACACTAATAATTTAACAACGAAAATAATGTGTCATTCACCGTCCATCTTGCTATGTGCATTTTCAGGTACCTCCACTTGCAAGTCGACAACAGCAATGATGTGAACCTCTCTGACAAGCTCTGGAAAGTCAGATGGTACCTCGACTACCTGAAAGATCAATTCCAGGAACTGTATGAAGTGGATGGCTTTGTGAGCGTGGATGAGAGCATGGTGAAATTCAAGGGGAGACTCGCTTTCCGACAATATCTTCCTCTCAAACCCACCAAGTGGGGCATCAAGATGTGGATCATGGCTGAGAGCTCCACCGGGTATGTATCAAACTTCCAGGTCTACACCGGACGTGAGGGGGGGGAGTAGCGAGAAGGGCCTTGCGCACCGCGTTGTGATGGATCTGGCTAGACCATACTTTGGGTCCTATCTCCCCATTTTTATGGATAACTTTTATTCCAGGGTGCCGCTTTTTGAAGATTTGAAGGCTCATGGTCTGTATGCGTGTGGCACTGTTTGATCAAACAGAAAGGGAATCCCCCCAAAACCACCTGCAATGAATAAGCATCAGAACAAAGTGTCTCAGAAGGATGACCTGACCTTCTGTGCTTGGCGGGATACTTAGTGCTATGTTTTCTTAGTGCTATGGTTTCTCAAATGCTTTTATTTATTTTGTAATGTATTTTATTTGTGACATCCAAATAATACAGCAAATAAAATTAACATCAATTTTAATATATATTTTTAAATGTAAAGCAGAAGTAACCCTCATTTTTTTTTTGGGGGGGGGGGGTTCTATAACTTTGTTTCTGTGATGTTCACTTGTCACTTTGGTACCTTAAAAGTATGAAATAATAAAATAAAAACAGATCTGTACTGATTTTCAAAATATTCTCGTGTTTTTGTTGTTTATTGATTTGTAAAAAAAATGAAGTCGAAGATTATGGCCAAGCAAGTCATTCAAGTTGAAAGCCAAAGTACAGGGTAACCGCGGGGTCTTAAAAAGTCTAAAATTCGGAACTTGAAATTTAAGGCCTTAAAATGTCTTAAAAACTGCCATATTTTCATCCGAGGTCTTAAATTTCATTTTAGTCAGGTCTAAAAAAGGTTTTACCTTCGTTCATTTCCAGAACCACTGGCCGCAGAAAGTTATGACAAAGTAGCAAAAAAGTATTGAGTCGCAGCCTACAAAGCGGAGCTCTACAAATGAAACCAGCAGAACGCTGCCCTCAGAACGTTGGTTCTGTGTGTTGTAGTTCTTTCTGGGGGATATTGATATAGGGAGTCAGGTGGCTGAGCGGTTAGGGAATCGGGTGAGTAATCTGAAGGTTGCCAGTTCGATTCCCGGCAGTGTCAAATGACGTTGTGTCCTTGGGCAAGGCACTTCACCCTACTTGCCTCGGGGGGAATGTCCCTGTACTTACTGTAAGTCGCTCTGGATAAGAGCGTCTGCTAAATGACTAAATGTAAATATTGGTGTTGGTATGTACACGGTGATAAAACTACAAATCCTGTTATAAATGCGATACCTGCCCGCGAAATATGTCTGCGCTTCCTCAGAGTTTGTTAAAGTTCGGCTACGTGTGGAAAACGGGAAAGTGTACTTTCAACGAGACATGGCTAGATCACAGCGATTTCCGCTGTTAGTTACAAGCGGTATACTCAGCTCCAGGTACAAGGCTCGCTGCAAACTTTGCCTAAAAAATATTCAAAAATTACTAATGTGATTGTTTTATCTGTAAATTACATTTATGCTTTTTCAATGACTGAATTCGTTGAAATAAAATGTTTTTTTTTTCAGAATTTTTTTGATTTGAATCTTTTTTGGGGTAATGCGTCGTGTAGGTCTTAAATTTCAATCTTTATGGTCTTAAAATGTCTTAAAAAGGTCTTAAATTTGACTTGCTGAAACCTGCAAGAACCTTGAAAGTAGTAAGCTATCAAATGCTTTTTATTTCATGTTTTTATCTGCTATAGAGCCTGAGAAATTAAGGTTTTAGTAGGCGTTGACACATTTTGACAATTCTTTCTGAAAGCCCTCAGGTTTTGGGAGGGGGTTTACAGAAAAGTCTTAAGCCATTAAAAGGCGTTTTTTAGCAGGCGTTTAAGGCCTAAATGGGTTAATACGGCACTCCCTACCTCAGCAGCCTGTGAAAGACTGTTTAGTGTTGCAGGGCTGATCGTCAGGCCAAGAAGAGCATGCATTGGCTCAAAGAACTTTGAAAATCAGATGCTTTTGCGGCTGAACAAAGCCTACTCTTATCTCTTTGTTGCATGTTCTGTGCTTAACTGATGTAGATCCTGATGTAGATTATACAGTTGTTGTACATACAGGATTGAGTTTAAAGTGTTTGTTACATCTTCTAGTTAAATTTGACATTGTTGCCATTAGCTATAGAATTGAGCATACCAGGAAGGTATCAATTCAGGATTGAGTTATTATTTTATTTTTTGATTAATCACTTGAATTAATAATTAATTTTGACAGAACTAATGTATACTGTGTATAACAACCATACAAGGGTAATTGTTACTAAGCCTGCCCTGGGTACACCAATTTTCTTGTCCAGTTTTGTTATCTTACATCTGTTGCTTTCACAGATTCCTGCAGCTAAGCTTGGATGATCATTTACATTCAAAAAAAGGCAATTGATAATATGCCTCTGAAGTTTTACTTTTGGCACCATTACAATACTTATAGGCAACTAGTCATCATATCTTCCGCTCCATGAAACACATGTTAATGCTCAGTAGTACACATGTTTCTTTAATGTATTTGTGGCCGACGTGTAATGAGGTGCCGACTACGCCACCTAGTTGTAATTCTAGGAACTCAATTGGTTCGTTCTGAGAGGGAGGAACCCGTGTGTTTGACCAAAGGAACAGTCGACAACCATGCCATATAAACTATTGTACTTTAATAAGTAAAAGGTATTTCCAAGCTTTCGGAATGTCTAAAAGTCTAAAAGAGAGAATGTCTCAGTCCAACAGCGTCACCCGTGTGTGCTGACTGGTAGCCTCGTCCGTAGGGCCTCGTCCGTAGGTTTCCCTCCATAATCCGGATCACTGTCTTTCGGTCCACTGATTACCTCGGTTCCCGTCTCGTTCCCACAGCGTCACCCGTGTGTGCTGACTGATAGCCACGTCCTTAGATCTCTCTCCGTCCTTGATTTGTCCCGATCGGGTTCTCCGTGACTTTGTCGGTCATCTATTGCAGCTGTTTCCCCGTGACTTCCTCGTTTTATAGGCCAGGTAGCCCACCCCAACTGCGCTCCAATTGGTCCCTTCCCTTATTGTCAATTAGGCCCAATTGCACTCCAATTGATCCCTTCCCTTATTTTCAATCAGGCTTGGTGATTCCGGAGGCACAGCTCCTCTGTCAAAAGAAAAGCAAAACAACCACACAGCAACCAAACAAAGCACACCACTGCAACCCAAATAATAACCCAGTTAACTAAATATACAAATACACCCTGTACCTCACTTTCAAGCCTGTGACATATTTGCATTGCATTAAATGGGCATAAATGTGGCTGAAACAGGTGCATCCAATATTTTAACATTTTAACATGATTATAGTCATTATGGCCTTTTGAAAAATGTTTTTTTGGGGAGGTGGGGTAGTGCAATATAGCTCTTCTTCTAAGGCAAAATTCTTCCAAGGAAAAAATTGCAATTTTTTTCCCATTCCATTACTTTTACTTTTATACTTAGTAGTTTTGAAACCAGTACTTTTAGACTTTTACTTCAGTAAAAAGCTTGAGTTGATACTTCAACTTCTACAGAAGTATTGTTAAACCCTAGTATCTATACTTCTAATTGAGTAATGAATGTGAATACTTTTGACACCACTGTTTAAATGGTTAGCTAGCGCACAAGCTAACAGACAAACTTTGTGATGACCATGATGATTTGTCTCCTTGCAGCCGGCCGCAAGCAATACACTTTCTTAACTTCTTCACCGACTGACTTATATAATACTTGATAAAGATTCATATTTCTGACAAACTACTTAGCGAGAAATTAAAAGGTCACGGAAGAGGGCGGTCGAGGCTCTCGCTTGTTTCCGCTCCGACGCCACTCGGTTCCAACGCCGGTGTGAGTAGCAGCTGATTGTGCCCGGTTAGCCGGTGTGAGCCTTAGTTTTCCTTAGTTTTCCTTTGGTCGGCCTGGTGAGACCGGCTGTTTAGTTTTCGGTTTATTTCTTTGTGTAGTACAGTTCTGGGTTATATTGTGTGTGAGGTTCTGGCTCTGGCTCCTACGGCCCTGTATAGGGTTGGCTCATTGTCGCACCTTCGTTTTGTTCTTTTCTGGACGGCTCACCAGGTCCATCTTTCCTTTGTTACTTTATTTTCTTTACGGGGCACGGTAGGGGGTTTTGTACAGCATGTTTTAAGAAAACCCCAAAAACCAGACGAATGTCTTAACATCGTTAGTAAAATAAAAGTCTGGAACGAAAACTGTCTGGCCTCCTGTGTCCTCCTGTGAGTTCACACTGCAGCGACGCGAATCGCTTGCCATCGCTCGCCTTCCCACAGTTCACCACGCTCGGGGGCGTATCAGACAGATTAATGTAGAATTGTAGTTCTATACTGTTGTAGTTGTCATGGTCAAGTGTGCAGACTTGGGTTTACGTACTCGCAACATCAATCAAAATACAACTTGTATACAAAATACAAAACTGTTTAATAGACATACACGTTGACATGTGTAAAAACATTTTATTATATTACTCAAAGTCTGCTAATCTGTCGATACGACTACTGTAGGGAGTCCCAGCCAGGCTAGCTAGCTAGTTACCACGGAACAAAGGTACGTAATGTGACGAGAGACTGAATTTGAAAATACCAAAAACCCACCAGGAGCACCGACAACATCGGCAACCCTGCGCCAGGGCTCATTCTTTTTATTAATGTCTTTGAAGACATTAATAAATGCGTCTCTGTACAAATACAGAGACGCATCGTACAGGACTGGATATGCAGCCACACAGGCGATTAGTTTCTCCTCCATCTTAAAAACCGAAAGCTAGAAATGTTTACCATGGTTGCTACGTTACGAGAAACAAGAACACTACTATTGGCCATCGCTAGCGAAAATCGCTCCTCATTTGCATAAAGTTCAGAAAATCTCAACTTAATTGCGTCGCTACCCACAATGCACCACGCAAGCGATTCGCCTGGCTCCATTGAAAATTAATGGAGAGCATGTTGTCGCGTCGCTGCAGTGTGAACGCACTGTTAGTGTTTCTAGTTTGAAGTGCAATAATCAGGTTCTCTTCTTTATAAATGTGTTAATATATTATAATAATCTACTTTGTGTGATAAAGGATTTGTGCAATTTAGTTTTTAGCCTAATGCTACAGTTTGTTCCTATTTGTCTTTGATACTTCTTTTTGATATTGTTTTAAATGCCAATTAGTTATTTGTTTTGTTCCAAAATATCAGAATAGAAATGCTATATGGCGGGGGGGGGGGGGGGCACACAAGCTAGGGCCGCCACTGCTTGTCACGTGACTTCCTTTGAAAATGAATGGGAGGCTAAATTTAGGTCTACCACCCCCCCTGAAAAAAATCCTAGGGGAAACACTAGATTGTCCGTGGCTGCAACGCTTCCTGTATGAAACCCAGGACAGTCTTGAGCCCTCAGGATAACCTTGGGTCAAGGTCAATCTTCTTACCCCTTTCAGGGTATTACCACTCACCACCTGGCGAGGGAGAGAGCGAGAGATAGATAAGGCAGGATTGGACCTCATTATGATGGTTATTGTATTCATAATGGTGGTATATATCCCCAGAGGATAGAGTGACACTCCCGTGGCTGTGGTACTGCTGTAATTGAGGCATCATTCAGAGGATGAGTGATGGGACTGGGGATGAGAGCTAATCATACCTGACTCACACATACATACAGGCTCGCACATACACACAAACATGGACACACACAAACACGGATATACACACATATAGGAAGATGAAGTAGAGCTTGCGGATGGGGGGTGAAAACTCATGCACACATGGATACATACATGTCTGACACACATACGCATACTGGCACGCACACACACACATACTGCCCTGCATATAATACCGCTACCCCCAACACAGACACACCCCTATCCCTATTGTAGCCTGACCTTCAGACCAGCCTGTATTAATTAGCCAGCTTCTCAGGCAGGCTCTGATGACTAGTCTCTGCATGGGGTGTCATTCCTTAATTAGCATAATAAGGTAATTAATAACAACACGGTTAAGGTCACCACCTGAACGACTTAGGACGAGCACTTAACTAGAATGAGGGGCAGGGTTTGTCTTTGAAGGCGGTTGATAGTGTGTCTGTGCGTGTAAGGGTGGGGTCTTACAGGGAGGGTTGTAATGTGTGTGTGTGTGTTAGGGGGCGGGGTGGGCTGGGAGAGGGTTGTGGGTTTGAAAATATTTTTAGAAGGAGGTACAGTATATCTCTTGTTCTTTGCTTCTACACTCATTTCACTCATTCATCCTACACTCCTCCCTCCATCCTAGCCCCACCCCCCAACCCACTCAGCCAAGAGGAGGCTGAAAGACAGAGTGCCCTTGCAGGGGTAATTATATTAGGTTTGGTGATACCGGATCGTAAAACTTAAAGCAGTCTAATACCTCGGAATTGGTCTGTGTGTGTGTATGTGGATGTTTGTGTGTGTGCGTGCACTAGTCACACTGTCATGTTTAACTGCGACGGCCGGTCCAAGTTCGGCTCCTTCTCTCGGAGTGCCTCTCATAAATAGCGTCATCATGCAAAATAAATAGAAGGAAATAAACAAATAGTGCTAAATCAAGTGGGTGGGGGTGATGTAACAGGACATATCTAGGCCTGCACAGATGGTTATTTACTGGTGTACACCAGGGGAGGGTGGCCATGGCTATAATGCCCGTTTTATGGACGATAAACCTCTCCTCCCCTCCTTTCTCCCCATCCCCCTGCCCTCCTTCATCCCTCCATCTTGTCTTTACTCTTTCGAGGGAATGTGAATATGGTGAGATATAATAATATCGAATGTGATACGGTGAGAGGAAGAGACGGGAAGGGAGAAAGAGAGAAAGACATCCTAGTTTACAGCTTATAGATGAATTGATAAGTGTTCAGTTGCTCCCCCAGGTCTAACGAGACTGTAACAACACCCCCTTCCCATGTCTGAGGCTGTCAACCTACAACCATGTCCTCCCTCCATCCATGCTCCATATTTTTGCGTCCATCCTCTTCTCTACCCCAGCCCTCCCCAGCAATCCAATCTATCCCCACCTCATCCTCCCTCGATGCTTTCCCTGCCCTCCTCTCCATTGTCCTCTCATCCTTCCCCATCCAGTCCTCTCTCCATCTTTGCTCTGTCCTCACCTCCATCCCCAGCCTTTCCCTCTGTAGCAAGGTCAACCAGACCAGACAGATCCGACATCCTGTCAAACCGAATCAGCCTACTTGACACTCTCAGTATGCTTACCCACCAAACGCCAATGCAAAAGAACCGTTGAGTTGGGTATGGGGGATGGGGGGACCTCCCCACTTTGCATGTGATGATATCTTATCTCTCCAAGGAAGCTTCAAAGGGCTTGCTTGAGACAACACGTCTCCAGCAACCATTTGCCTTCTCCATTTGATTTCGAACAAAGAACATACCTTGCCAGAACTTTAAGGAATGTTTTTCATGATTTCACGTTTACAACAAAAGTAGAAGGTGGGAAGTTATGAGAGGAATATTTGTGTAATGTTTGCTACTTTATTTTAATGTTGTGTTTACTGTAATCTTGATTCTAGTAACTATCCCTTCTTCCTGAAAGATAACCAAGTCATCCTTGGTATCTACACAAAGCAAAAATTATAAAATAATCATCAACTATATTTTGTGACGGTACAAAGATGTCCATAATAATAATTGAACACTCTTATGAACCATCCATAGACCATTTCACACCCTTGGTAGGTGTGAAGGAAAGGGGGGGGATTTGAGAACCCAGCTTCTCTCAATCAACTTCTGATGTCAGGGTTGTGACCCTTTGTTGGCCACCAGAGGCCCTCATTGTGTTTTCTTGGTTTTGGTTCTGTTAATCTGTTCTCATTATTGTTTTCACCTGTGCCTTGTTTGTTCTGTGCTTTTTAAGTGGCTTGGATTCTTAGTTGGATTCTTAATCTTACGCCAAGAGCCCTAATTGCAACACTACCTGTACGATTCTGCAGAAGAAGCACCTGTGGCAACCGAGGAGTGCAGCACCATGGATAGAGTCCCAGTAGGCAGCACTCCGATCAGCACCTTGGGCAGCTGCACCGGCAAGCCCGGGGTCAGGTGATCAGAGGCAGGTATGTCCGGGTGCCGCTCCCACGGGAGACAACGAGCAGCCCAGGTGCGGCTCTTGAGTGGAATGGAGGGTGGCCACACCATAAAAGACGGGCCAGCCCTGCCGGATAAAAGTGAGTAGGAGCTGGACTCCAACTCTTGCAGACGGTCGCAGTATAACCAACTCCTACTTTGTGTTTTTTCAGTGAGGAGTGGGGGTCCAGACAGCCCAGCTGGACCAGGCCGGACCGTTCCCTCAACCGAGGAAGAACCTGATTTCTTTTGTGTTTTGTTTTTTTATAGTTTATTCTAATAAATGTCTGCTGTCTGGGACCACAACTGTGTTTTTGAGTGGTACTGTGCTGTCTGCCCCTGACTACGCTCCTTGATTGCCACCCAAACCACAATTCAAATTGCGTCCTGACTGAAATCACACAGGCCGTCTCATGATCCCTGCAGCGCAGCCGTGCTTTGACATTGGATATTCTTCAAATGGACCTCGGAAGCAAACATCCCTCAACCTCATTGATCAACCCTGATCAAACATAACTATGGCTAACGCTCTTTCCTCCCTGTAGCATTGGCGTGAGCTATGTTTATGATTTGTAAGGATGTAATCATTGATTGTACAATTTCTGTCTTTAAAGGTCCCGTGACATGTTCACTTTAGGAGGTTATTTAACATGAGTTCTCCTAGCCTGCCTTTGGTCCCTCAGTGTCTAGAGATTTCGATAGGTGTAAACCAAGCCCTGGGTATTCTTCTCAGCCTTTGAGAAAATGAAAGCTGAAACGCTCAGTTTTGAAAATCCCATCCTTATGTCGTCATAAGGAGGAAGGTTACCTCCCCTTTCTCTGCTTTGCCCGCACAGAGAATTTGGCCCACCAGTGAGAAAATGAGCTACGAACGTGTAAGCGCGATATTGTTTTTTCCTCAAGACATCATGGCTTGCAAACGACCGAAGCATGGCAGTTAGCCCCGCCTCTTTCTTCCTCATAGCATTTAAAGCTACAGACACAGAAACAGCACGTCCCGAGGAAAGCTAATTGTAGGACTGCTCGTAGTGTCTAATTCTGCACCAAGGCTGAATTTCGGGAAAGAAAGTTCCGATACAGTATTAGGGGACCACTAAGGCCTATATAAAAGCATCCAAAAACAGCATGTCATGGGATCTTAAGTTAGACCATTTCATTCTGTTAATTGAAGTCAATATCAATGTCATGTCTTGGTCTCCTTTCACTTCCACCAACACTGGCACACACACCTAAGGAAGTGAGGCTTCAGTCATGAGTTTAGAGTTCGTAGCAAGTGGAGAGGTAAGATCAGGTGGGTGGTAATTGCAGGGGAGGAAGTCGTGGGAATGGGGGGTTAGTAGCGAATAAGGGATATGCCGTTACCCCTTGCGTTACCCTTCACCAAAAGATCAATCGTGTTTTTCTCTGTCTTATATCTTTCACATATAGCACATTCTCACTAATGTATGTCTTTCTCTAGTAAATAGTTGTACTCTCTCTGTCTCTACAGTATGTCACTATTACATATTGTACAGTGCCTTACTTAGGTAACTGATAACTATTCTACATCCATCCTCCCATTTTCCAATTTTTGTAAATAACATTATGTCAGGGAAAATCCCGTTATTTTTGTATTTCCTCCAGATCATCCTGGTTATAACTGACTATTAGAGCACTCAATCTATCTGGCCTGTATCTAAGTGCAGTCTCTATGGCAATGACTGTGGACAAATTCAAACAACCACTGAGTCTGGTGCAGAGAAGTGGTATAGAAAACCATAGAATGTAGCTAGTAGTTATCACTAGAATGGCCGGAATTCCATAACAACTAGCAGTGTCATAAGCGGTCATTTAAACCACTAGATTCCAAACTATATAATATGGAGGAGCCCCTGAAGGGACCTGTGCAAAAAAAGTTTAAAATATACACTACCGTTCAAAAGTTTGGGGTCACCCAGTCAATTTCGTGTTTTCCATGAAAACTCACACTTTTATTTATCAAATAACTTTCAAAATGAATAGAAAATATAGTCAAGACATTTGCAAGGTTAATTATTATTAGTAGAAATAATTATTTTTATTTGAAATATAAATTTTGTTCCTCAAACTTTGCTTTCGTCAAATAATGCTCCATTTGCAGCAATTACAACATTGCAGACCTTTGGCATTCTAATTCTAATCATCCATTAGTCTTCTAAGGCAATTAGCAAACACAATGTACGATTCGAACACATACAGTAATAGTTGCTGGAAATGGGCCTCTATACACCTATGTAGATATTTCATTAAAAAACAGACGTTTCCACCTAGAATAGTCATTTACCACATTAACAATGTATAGTGTATTTCTGATTAATTTAACGTTATCTTCATTGAAAAAAACAGTGCTTTACTTTGAAAAATAAGGACATTTTTAAGTGACCCCAAACTTTTGAATTGTAGTGTATATCTATAAGTTCATGCACATCCATGCTCTCGGTGTCTTCCATTCCATGTGGTCAATATGACTGTGAATGCCTGAAATAGGTCAATCTTATTTTCTTTACCTTTTGTGTAATTTATATACAAAACATTTTAAATGAAAATACTGACACTTTTAGGAAAAGTCAGTTATCAGGAGGATTTGATTTTTTTATTCAACAAAGTTGTTGCACATATTAAAAAATGGTCAAAATGACCATCTTGGCCTTT
This sequence comes from Osmerus eperlanus, assembly GCF_963692335.1. Taxonomy (NCBI): domain Eukaryota; kingdom Metazoa; phylum Chordata; class Actinopteri; order Osmeriformes; family Osmeridae; genus Osmerus; species Osmerus eperlanus. The sequence goes on from NC_085037.1 coordinate 309,584, forward strand.
CTTAAGGTTACTTTCAAGTCTTCTGTGTCATGTGTCCTACATCATCTGTACTCTGTAGGAAATGACAAACTGAAAAATAATGTCTGTTTTGTAAAATGTGCTTTCTGAAATCCTGACATCTCTGGGAAACTTTGGGCACCGGGAATCCCAGTAAAGAGAACTGGCCATTAATATATGATTCATCTCTCCCTGACAGATATTCAGAAAGTGTTCTCCGCTTCTGTATTCAGACTCATGTAAATAACATGGAATGTCTTGTAATAATGTTCCACATCGGTCTGGTCCAGAACCTAATACCTTTTCATCAGTTCCAGAAGGAACATATAACACAGTATAAAGAACATGTTTACTGCCTTGTGATGGTTGGGTACTGCAAGGAGAGTTTTATGGCGTGCTGGTCCTCAGTGAAACGACTCGTCAAGGGGAAACGTGGAAACCATATGAGAAGTGGGGGCAGGTTGATAGCCTTACAAGATCAGCCTTTATTCTTACATTTACATTTAGTCATTTAGCAGACGCTCTTATCCAGAGCGACTTACAGTAAGTACAGGGACATTCCCCCGAGGCAAGTAGGGTGAAGTGCCTTGCCCAAGGACACAACGTCATTTGGCATGACCGGGAATCGAACTGGCAACCTTCGGATTACTAGCCCGATTCCCTCACCGCTCAGCCACCTGACTCCCTTTCTTCTGCCCTAAGTACACCATCTCTTGGTCAAAATAGAAATTCAGCAAATTCAACAATTAATATTGATATAGATTATTGTTTCTACAATTAACATCACCTGTTACATGCATCCTCCTGTAACTGGTGTTCCAGTAAATCTTTTTCAAGATTACCCTTTATTCTTCTACCCTAAGTAGGCCTACACCATCGCTCAGTTTTTGGCAATTCTTCATGAGGTGCAATTTGTACAACTCATTTACTTGTAACTGGGAATACATGGGATTGCGTTACATTTCACAGTTCCACATGCAGAATTCACCTGCCATTAAATGAACATATCACTGTATACTGCATCCATGCTCTGTTCAACAGGATCAGAATGTGCAAATCGTTTTTTATATTCATTATTCTCATAATGTCAGTGTAACTGACAATTCCACACAAGCCTGTAAATAAAAGTACATGGGAGAGAACTACCAGTAGCTACCATACATAATTCGCTGCATCCATTTTCTGCGGCAGCAGTCAATGTCTCTTCGTCATCTTAATCATCATCGTCATCATCCTTTGATGAAAATATTAAGCAAATTACCAGAACTGCATTTTTCCATCTACGTAATATAGTCAATATAGCCAAAATACAAAAATTCCTGTATTTTGTAGCAATTCAATGAGGGGATCCCTCATTGAATTGCTCCTCCCAAGGTTTCTTCAATTTTTTCTCCTGCAGTGAGTTTTTCTGGGAGTTTTTCCTTGTCTTCCTTGAGGGTTTAGGTTGGTTGAGGGGCAGTTCTATGGGTGTATGTGAACCCCTTGACATGCTTGCGTGTAAAAAGGGACATTGAACATGCTATTTTATTAAGTCTCCCACTTTTTCTTCTGTAATATTAACGGTATGGACTGGCTATTACATCAAATGTATGCATTGACTTGGCAGTTTGTCTCCCACGCCAATTGTATACGCTGCTACAGCCGTGTTGCTTTTTTTCCGTAATATGTGCTCAGATTGAACACGAAATAAAACTTATATCTGAAGTGTGGTGAAGTAGGACAAGGTTTTTTGTTGCTGGGTGCCATGGTTGATCCCAGTATCGGAGCTCCATTGATGTTGGCTTTTAATAGTTCTCATGCGCGCGCTTAACTCAGAGTTGACGTACTCCCGAGTTGAGTTAACAAATTCAAATCAGCTTTTCTGGAACCGAGTTTTCAGAGTTTCCAATTTTAAAGTAACTCAACTCAGAGTTCAGGGTTAGGCTCAGAGTTTGTTAAACCCGCTACCTGGAATACCCCCCTGGTTACTTAGGGTTAACTTGATTTATGTTGACAAGCATGAAGATGTTGATGGAACAGTTGGAAAATGCCAACCACATCTAATGCACCTCAAGTATTTTCATTTAAAGGTGTAGGTATCTGTCCATCAATCAGCTTCAACTGGTGTGCCTCCAGTCAATCAGGAGCGCTTGTGTGTTGTCTGTAAACCATCTGTGTTCTTTATGTAAATTAGGTCATCAGACTCTGCAAGAAACTGCTTAACATGGATACACATGCTTGCATGTCTGCTTTTATGGCGCTCACTGCATACAGGAATCATGTCTCCCCTGTTTTAATACTGCTAAAAGAAAAGGCACACTGAAGTCCTGAGTGATCTAGTATACTACTATTGCTCCCTCTGTCTCTCCACCCCTTATTCTCTAACCCTTGTTCTTTCTCTGTGTGTGTCTGGGAAGAGGATGAGCAGAATGACTAGAGAGGACTCGCTTCATTTAATTACAGACAAGCAGGAGAGAGAGAGAGAGGCACCATGACCTCAAAGGACACTGTGAACAGTCTGTCATATCTCATATTATGGTTGTCATTAGACTCAGATAAGACAGGACTGTTTCCTATCCACTGGTCTGGGATCAGCTATAATCTCATTCTTATTCACAGTCAAGGTGGACCTGAGACTGGGTGACCTGAACCCAGACCTGGAGATAAAGGATAGCTTTACTCCAGCTCCCTACTCGTGTTATGAAAGTTAGTCCCTAATGCAGAAGCCCGGGTTCAATTCCGTCTTAGGCCAGTTCTGCTATTCATTTTCGGTCTCTCTGTAACTGTCAAACAGCCATGCCAAAGTTGATAGGGTAAGTGATTGAGAAATGTATTTCTGTGCATGCATGTGTGTTTACACATGTAGACATAGCTTGGTGTGTGGCTGTGAACATGTGTGATAGGTATTGCGTGCAGTCACATGAATGTTAGCCATTTGTCTAATGGCCCTTGAAAGCTGGGCTGAAGGTGCAGCAAATAAGCATCAAATTATGTTGGTAGCTCTTCAGGGTTAATCGCATGCACCTGGGCTTCAAGGCTTCAAGTAACCTGCTCCAGGAACAGGTGCGTCTCTCTCTACCTGAGCTGACCATCGTCATGGGAAAGCTTTGACTTTGTCTTTCCTATGGTTTTTAATTAAATCTTCCAAGCCGTGCCTATGTCTCCCTTTTTTGGTTACACTTTTGAGCCAGTTGTAACACACACACATGTACACATATATGTACATTTACACAAGCACACACACATACATCTACAGAAGCACACACACAAATAATAAATAAACAGTTGAAGTATACAGTAGAAGCTCCACATGCACACACAGGTTCATACACAAACACATGCACACAGACAAATAAATATATTGTATACAGTTATTCAACAACTAGAAGCTCAGTGTGCGTGCGCACACAGAAGTCCAGGGGCCTCATGTATAAACGTTGCGTAAGGACAAAAAGCTTGCGTACGCTGGTTTTCACGCACACTTAGTATTGTATAAAGTCAGGTGGCTGAGCGGTTAGGGAATCGGGCTAGTAATCTGAAGGTTGCCAGTTCGATTCCTGGCTGTGCAAAATGACATTGTGTCCTTGGGCAAGGCAATTCACCCTACTTGCCTCGGGGGAATGTCCCTGTACTTACTGTAGGTCGCTCTGGATAAGATCGGCTGCTAAATGACTAAATGTAAAAATAAAGATTTACTTGACGTGAGAATGTGCGGACCTTCCGCAAAGTCTTGTCTGGCTCTGTAACGTGGCGAATTCTAACTGAAAAGTGCCGAAACTCACCTAACATTACAAAATAAAGTTTCCACTACTACGTTTATGATTTTGACTATTCAAAAAACATAAACATAAAAGTTTAACATAAAAATCTTTAATGTGGATGATCACATAAAAATGCCAAAACGGGAAATGCTATATAGCCTTCTGTTTAATCCATCCATCCATCATCTTCCGCTTGTCCGGGGGTCGGGTCGCGGGGGCAGCAACCTAAGCAGGGAGGCCCAGACTTTCCTCTCCCCGGCCACTTCCACCAGCTCTTCCTGGGGGACCCCGAGGCGTTCCCAGGCCAGCCGAGAGACATAGTCCCTCCAGCGTGTCCTGGGTCTTCCCCGGGGCCTCTTCCCAGTGGGACGTGCCCAGAACACCTCACCAGGGAGGCGTCCAGGAGGCATCCTTATCAGATGCCCGAGCCACCTCAACTGGCCCCTCTCGACGCGGAGGAGCAGCGGTTCTACTCTGAGCCCCTCCCGGATGACCGAGCTTCTCACCCTATCTCTAAGGGAGAGCCCGGACACCCTGCGGAAAAAATTTATTTCGGCCGCTTGTATTCGCGATCTCGTTCTTTCGGTCACTACCCACAGTTCGTGACCATAGGTGAGGGTAGGAACGTAGATCGACTGGTAAATAGAGAGCTTCGCCTTTCGACTCAGCTCCTTCTTCACCACGACGGACCAATGCAGAGCCCGCATCACTGCGGACGCCGCACCGATCCGCCTGTCGATCTCGCGCTCCATCCTTCCCTCACTCGTGAACAAGAACCCGAGATACTTGAACTCCTCCTCCACATTTTAATTCAGATGCTGGTTTACATGTACTGTTTAGCTGAAATATTAATTGTAAAAACTTACAGCAATGGCGGTCAAAGGATTCTGTTTGTCTTGTTGGTCACGGCAACCCCGCCCCTGACGCAAGCGGTTCTTAATACGGACCAATCACTGCCAAGGGGTATCCGTAAAATGACGGACGGACAGACGGATAGTCAGGAAAATCAGGAGGTTCACGTAGAGCTCTCCGAGGGGCTCGGAGAGGGCTCGGAGAGAGCGTTCCACGTCGGAGAGGGCATTCCCTGTGTAGTAGTATAAATCGGCCTTTAAGTGAATACGAACATGGAAGACAACTGCAAAGGTAGTCAGTGGAGGGACAGTGACAGCAGTGTTAGATCTCAAAAGTATTTTAGGTGACAGTATTATCAAAGCAAAACTTGAGGTATCGTAACCGGTATGTCTTTGAGAGCATAGGGAAAAAATGACCGAACCTGGCTCACATATAGTTTGCTGTGTTAGCTGGCTTCCGCAGAACATGACTATATAAAAACGCATGAACAATACTGACTTCGCTGACCAGGGGCGTTGTTAGACATAAAGCTCTACTGGGGCACAGGCCCCTATTCAGTATTATTATAGGGCCATAAATGATGTGGGTTCAGAGAACCGGACCATGGCAGAAATTAAGAAGAAATGGTCCGATGTAAAACTTTAAATGAAGAAACGAGTGGTGGCGCATCGTAACAGCATGGCAGCTATAGGGTTAGCGTGACATGCATTTCCTGAGTGATTTGGTCGTTCGTTTGACACCCTCAAGTTTAACAGAAGTTATTAAATTATGGCGGATTAAACAGAGCCCCCGAGGGGCTCATGTGGGGGGTGCTCCGGGAGTACGGGGTACCGGACTCCCTGATCGGGGCTGTTCGGTCCCTGTACGACCGGTGCCAGAGTTTGGTCCGCATTGCCGGTAGTAAGTCGAACTTGTTCCCGGTGAGGGTTGGACTCCGCCAGGGCTGCCCTTTGTCACCGATTCTGTTCATAACTTATATGGACAGAATTTCTAGGCGCAGCCAGGGTGTTGAGGGGGTCCGGTTTGGGGACCTCAGGATCGGGTCGCTGCTTTTTGCGGATGATGTGGTCCTGTTGGCTTCATCGGGCCGTGACCTCCAGCTCTCACTGGAGCGGTTCGCAACCGAATGCGAAGCGGCTGGGATGGGAATCAGCACCTCCAAATCTGAGGCCATGGTTATCGACCGGAAAAAGGTGGAGTGCAATCTCAGGGTCGGGGAGGAGATCTTGTCCCAAGCGGAGGAGTTCAAGTATCTCGGGGTCTTGTTCACGAGTGAGGGAAGGATGGAGCGCGAGATCGACAGGCGGATCGGTGCGGTGTCCGCAGTGATGCGGGCTCTGCATTGGTCCGTCGTGGTGAAGAAGGAGCTGAGTCGAAAGGCGAAGCTCTCTATTTACCAGTCGATCTACGTTCCTACCCTCACCTATGGTCACGAACTGTGGGTAGTGACCGAAAGAACGAGATTGCGAATACAAGCGGCAGAAATAAATTTTCTCCGCAGGGTGTCCGGGCTCTCCCTTAGAGATAGGGTGAGAAGCTCGGTCATCCGGGAGGGGCTCAGAGTAGAACCGCTGCTCCTCCGCGTCGAGAGGGGCCAGTTGAGGTGGCTCGGGAATCTGATAAGGATGCCTCCTGGACGCCTCCCTGGTGAGGTGTTCTGGGCACATCCCACGGGGAAGAGGCCTGTAATGGAAGAAATTCAAGTGGCACTGTGTAGATCTGAATAGTCAAAAGATGTAGTTACATATACAATTTATTTAGTTTGTACAACTTAAGAATGAACAGAGTACTCTGTGATCAGTCATGACCGAAGGACGTGCTTCAGGTCGTTCGGTAGAGTGATGAAGAACAACCATAAAGCCCTGCCTTATATAAACTTAAAACAGATGTCCTAATAAATGATCCATACATCAATGCAGTGGTCTCTGTGATAGCACAGGTCAGTGACAGTTAAGACAATATAACCCCCCAGGTCAAGTGTCCAAAGTCCCTTGATGTCACGGCTCCTTCTCTAAATGAGGATAGTAAAGATACCCTTAATGAAACACAAACAGAACACAGGGCACAAACTCCTTGGCCAAAAGGTCAGCTCCCTTTAGGCCACGGGAACTCAAGAATCCCCCAAACTTCATGCCTCTGGCTTCTTAGTTAGGCATTATAAATACCTTAAGACCAACTGCTAAACCCATCCTACAGAGCATACATCCTACATTCACTGTCTATAACAAAGAAACTTATAGATCACTGCTTATAAAACACATACATTGTAACGATATTCTTATAAGTCCTAAAATTCCACCACAGGCCCCGGGGAAGACCCAGGACACGCTGGAGGGACTATGTCTCTCGGCTGGCCTGGGAACGCCTCGGGGTCCCCCAGGAAGAGCTGGTGGAAGTGGCCGGGGAGAGGGAAGTCTGGGCCTCCCTGCTTAGGTTGCTGCCCCCGCAACCCGACCCCCGGAAAAGCGGCAGATGATGGATGGATGGAATTAAAATGTGACCAGAAATGGGCAGTGTAGTTGCTGAAAATGTGCTTATTTTATTGATGAAACGGCTAATTTGTACATTTGCTCAGACTTATGATAACCTAGCTAGCATCGCAGTGCAGCGCCACCTGCTCTTCTGGCGCTGAATTGTTTTCAGCACCCACAGCCTTCGGAGTACTATAAATTCAACGAATCCGTCCGACTCCGTCCGTCTCTCTGTCGGAGTAGTATAATTCGGCCGACTCCTGGACGGAGTCTCTACTTGATGGCTCTCACACCTCATACTTACTGTAGCATTGCTAGTCATATGTTGATAAGTAAGGGTCAAGGATGTGCCGGATTGGTTGTTCTTGGGTCTAAATGAAATTGTGAAGCATTGTTCTGTGGATTCTTGATCTCCTGAGCCCTCTTCTCCTCAGCTCTGGCTTGTCCTTCTCCTTCCTCACCTCTTGCTTTCTATCTCTGGTTTACAATAATCACGGTAGAGTAGGTAAGAGTTAACCTTCATGTTTGCCTTGTAATTGATTTCATTCATTTGTAATGTTATTAAATATCTATTTAATGTAACTTTACTATGACCATTCTTGCTCTGATTTAACCCATATAGTCAAATAACTGTAATTCCATTGGTATTGGCATTATTTGGTTAATGTTAATACACTGTTCAGTTTCCCGTCTTCCTTTAAACCATAGGGGAATAGTTTAGACTGTTTGGCAAGTATTAAACCCCTTACACTCCCGCTAGCGCAGTGCCGAATGTTGATCAAAGTTGACGTAAAAGTCGCACAAATTCAGATTTGACTGTTCAGACTGAGGTCGCGTTGCCAAATATCAGACCTGTATCCGGTGGGCCAAATCTGATTTGAAAATGTCAGATTCAATGCGCTTTGGGCTGTTCACACTGTCATCCAAGTAACAGACCTGAGTCACATATGAGGAAATTCTTTGGGGGTGGGCCACATTCAGCTGCAGTGTGAACATAGCCAATGAGTCTAAATAGAATGTGAGATGTGAGAACACGCCAAGTCTCTCACAGTTCTGGCTACAGAAGTAAATCAGGTAGAACAAGTCAGAAGAAGCTGTAACACATAGTTCCCAATAGAACAACCTGAGAGAACAACCCGCTGTTAAAACTGAAATAAAACTTAGTACATCAAAACTGTCGTTCCAATTCCTGCTATTTATGATCTGCTTCAGATTGGGTGCGGCCAACTTTGCCTCTTGCCAGTTTTGCTCTCTCCTCCTCTGCTCTGTGTCTGGCAGTGAGCATCTTAAAGATTGATGTGCGAATGTGTGGAGCTGAACGTCAGGCACTGGGAACGAAGCAACGATCATCCTTTCAGGAAATTGACAAAAACACATTCACATGAGAAGGTGGAGAAGAAAGGTTTGTGTGTGTGGGCACGTGTGTGAGTCTGTTGTATTACAATTATGGTAGAGTTTGAATGCTATAATGGAAGCTGTTTTATGACACACTTCCAACCTCTTAGTTTTGTCAATCATCACCCTGCTTTGATCTTTTCTCTCCATTTCTCTCCCTCAACTCTCTTCCTCAAGTCTTTCCTCATCTCTCCATGTCGCTCTCCAGTCTCTCAAGTTACCATTTTTTAGCAACCAAAAAAACTGCAGCTAAGCATTTAGTCAGATGTAACAGCAAGTTTTACAGGTTGTTGCAACCTAGTCTACAGCCTCCATAAAGCTGGGCATGCTTCTCCGGGACGTTGCTCTAGAGACCATTGATTAGTTCCGGCAGGAAGACTCTTTTTTTTACTAAGAAGTAAGTAAAAACACTTTATTGCCAGTACCAACATTTTGTCTTGGCAGTCTGGTTCTGCTCGCAATCCGTTATTCCCCCTGTAGATAGAGCAATACAGAACCAAGAGTGGAGTCTGAGAAGGTGTAGGCAACCCGATTGAAGCAAAGCTTATTTATGGTCGCACTTGGAGTGTGGGTGAGTTTGTGGTCTTTAGATATCGCCTCGTAGGAGTGGTAATGAACGTGCATAATATGGCAGTGATAGCAACCTGACAGCGAGTTTATTTCGGAGTCTCCAGCATGAACTAGCTCCACCCGTTTCTGCTTGTTGTTTCACATGTCATTGGCTGCAGATGTGTATCTATGACCTTGCTGCCTTTCACCCCTCTCTACCGCGTATGTGTGTGTGTGTGGGGGTTTGGAGTGTGTCCGTTGTTTTTGGGTGCTTGTGTAGTATTTTGGGGCAGGTGTGTTATGTGTGTGTGTGTGTGTTGGGGGGTTGCTTTATTTGTGTCCAGATAAGTCATGTGACTCACGTTAAGTGCACTAAATGTTTGAGTGAATAGTCAACCGCAGAACCGCTTCTGCTTCAGAACCTTGTGTGTGTTTTTTTTTCTTTTCCAATTTGCAATCAATTAATTAGCCTTAATGATGCATATAATTGGAACATAAATGTAGGAACACCCACTGGGTTGTAGCTTTGTGTTGCTATGGCGATATGGCTCAGGCTTTATCAGAGCTGCTACAATGTGCAGGTGCACACGACTGCTCTCTCACTTACTGTACTCTCTCTATCTCACTTACTGTATTCTCTCAATCTTGTAGTGGAAACTTTATACCAACGTAACCATCATCAAAACACAAACATAAGACAATAACACAAAACCACCTGTCCATGTATCAGATGGGATCAGAAGTAACGCACGCCCAAACAGTGTCTCACAAGTTCTTATGCCCTACCTATCTTCAGTTTCAATATTTAAAGGAGTGCCCTGGAATTGTCAAGCATCGGAGGCCTGTTCCATGAAGCGAGTTTACCGAATAAGCCAGGCTTATGTCAGTTAGTCTGACTCATTTCTAGTTCATTCGGTTCCATAAACCCAGCTCAACGTAGTTCGAACTCAGTTGCTATGGCAACTTATGCTTCGAAACTAGCCTGGTCTGGGGCAGGTTAATTGTCAGGCTGAGACCGTGTTGTTGCTTAATCAGACGTTCCAGTAACACGTGCCCTAACGGGAAAACAATGATTTACCACGGACATTCTCATTTTCTCATTCTCCCTCAGTTCAATATGTAGGCTACATTTATAGAGAATCAACTTAAAGATCCCATGACATGCTGTTTTTGGATGCTTTTCTATAGGCCTTAGTGGTCCCCTAATACTGTTTCTTCCCGAAATTCAGCCTTGGTCCCTAGCAGTCCCACAAGGAGCTTTCCTCAGGACGTGCTGTTTCTGTGTCTGTAGCTTTAAATGCTATGAGGAAGAAAGAGGTGGGGCTAACTGCCATGCTTCGGTCGTTTGCGAGCCATGATGTCTCGAGGAAAACCAATATCGCGCTCGCACGGTCGTAGCTCATTTTCTCATTGCCCGGCCAAATTCTCTGTGCGGGCAAAGCAGAGAAAGGGAAGGTAACCGTCGGTTTTATGATGTCATAAAACCAGCATTTTCAAAACCGAGTGTTTCAGCTTTCATTTTCTCAAAGACGGAGAAGAATACCCAGGGCTTGGTTTACACCTATCAAAATTTCTAGGCAACTCATATTAATGTTAAATAACCTCCTAAAGTGAACATTTCATGTCATGGGACCTTTAAATACATAGGCTACAACATTTAGCCTAATGCATTAAACAATGATGATCAATGATTTTAGAATAATACAAACCTACATAGCCTACGTTAAACGTATGGCTATATGGTAGTTTGTGATTTCAAATGTTTAGGCATCAGGCATATAGGCCTATATCTCAATATAAATTATCCCAGTACAGCTACGTAATTGTTAAGAGTAGCCTACAATTGCAAAACTAATCTAAATCCATAGCTCTACATCTATCTTTCATATTCCCAACACAAAAAAAAAACAGTTTAAAAAGTTAGGCTACTGGATAATGTATTGATTAATAGTAGGCTATTTATAAGTCAAAGTCAATGTCGTTCACGTCAATCATGGCGTGTCATTTTATTTTGATGAAGTGGTGCCGTGGTGCTTTTTTGCTTTTTGCTGTGGTGGATCAATATAATCCATGTTCTACCTCTCGGGCTGCATAAGAATAGGGTGCAAGCACAATTATCTTGACTACTTAAATCTGACTTGAATTAGGACTGCGTGAGCCCTTTAGCCCCGCTTGACTTGTTAAGCTAATTCAAGTCGGGTTTGGGACTTTAGGTCCAGCTTTTTGAGTGGCCTTTATGGAACAGGCCTCTGGTCTCTCTAAACAACAATCAATCAATATAAACATTGAACACACTCTTCTCCACAATGGATGTCTTATCAGGAAAGGTAATCCAGCATCTTCTCATTAACATATTCCCACAAACTCGTTAACTCTTAAATCACCTAGACTTCATGTCTCCGGATTTCACCCCCTGGTCAAACTACTCCATTGTATCAAGAATCTTAGATAGAAGGCCGTAAAAGATGTCCACCCATTCCCAAGGGTCAACTGTCCCACAGGGTGGTCAGCACCGTAGGTCAAACAAATTCCTCTAAATCCTTCACCCCCTCTTGACCTAACTCCTTTTCTGCAAACTAGTCCCAGCATGTTCCTTAACAATGAACAAAGGAGCTTACAGTTCAACCACAATCAAAACACATTCATTTTTCATACAACCTAAAATTATATTACTCTCTCTCTCTCCCTTATCCAAAGGGTTTGGGTTTTATTGACATTCTGCAACTATATTTACCTGACCAATGGGTATTGCAATAATTATTTGAATCCATAATTTGAATCCATAAACCCCCCCCCCCCCCCCCCCCATGGCATAATGACTTGTTATTGGGTGTGCTTGCCTTTGGCGAGCACAACCATTGTTCTCTCTCATATATATTTATTATTATTATTTTCCCACCCCTAAGGATCCCTCAATACTTGGACTACGTCGGTGTCAAAATGTTCGTCTTGATCCCGATTGAGTTGCTTGTATTTTTATTTACGTTCCGTTGCACGGTTTAGGATCTTACAACGCAAAAAGTGCCTTGTGTGCACCAAGGGATCTCAGTGCTAGCCTAACGTTACAACGTCAGCATACGTTAGCAACGACGCATAGATACGCCGTTCTAGTAAGACAGACAGCGATATCAGCGAGCCCTCAGCATTAGTACCGGCGTACTTACCCGGCGTCCTGGAGCCGACCAGCTAAATAGTTATTTAGCACTAGCGTTGCTACCTGCATATACCTACAGCTGGCAGCTGTGCTCCCTTTTGCTCCTAGATTCAGACCTAGCCCCGGTAAATTGTAGAGCTAGCTAACTACTACACTTCTGCTGTGTGGGAATCGCAGGAGCTAACCAGTCGAAGGGTGTACAAAAGTACAGGGAGTTGATATTCACAGCCTGGAAACATACCCATCTACAACCGACGCAAGCACACCCCACTATTTCACCAGAAATTGTACCCTCTCAAGTTTACATTACAATGACAAGTCCTATCCAAGTGGCTTTACTTACACACAATTACAGCTATGTATAGGATTTCTAATGTCTTGGTTCTGTAGTTTATATATGTCAAATATGTTGGTATTTAATTGTGTATTTCATAACATGTTATAGTAATGTTTTAAAAACAGAGATAATTAACAAGTGTGATTCTCACCAAGAGATTTACTTGAGGTAAAAATTCTTATCCCACCTTTCTGGTTCTCATCATGGTCATTCTTCGCTTCCACAACCTTACACACACACATGTGCATGCACACACACAGATGGACACACACACACGCACAGTCATCCCAGGCCCCTCACGGTATACAGGGCTCCCCGGGGCTGTCGTTAGCGTGCCTGTTATCCTACATCCAGCGGGACGGGGGGGCAGATTGAAAGCACCTGTGTGGGCGCCGCCTGCCTCCTGAATGGTGATTGGCTGAAAGAGTGGGCCCCGGCTCTGGAATGCAGACACTCTGGCAGCCCTGGTGTTTGGGGGGGGGAGGGGGTGTGAGTGGGTGTCGAGGTGTAACATTTTCCTAATTAATGTGTGTGAGTTGGTTGTTTCCAGTTTGTGTGTGTGTATGGATATGGGGTGAGTTCAGCTCTTAGCTGTGATTGGCTGTTGCGTATCGGACGTTTTGGGCCACGCTCCACACCAGTCCTCTCCCACACGCACACACACCCACAACAAAGACACACAGGCACAGTAGCGTGCCGTAACTGTGTGTGTGGTGTGTCAAGGCCAAATATGTCAGGGTTTTTAACAAGCGAGCATTCTTCGAGATTTTTTATTACACACACACGGGTCACTTTTGACTAAATATAGTATTGTTATTGGCTTTCCAGTCCGATTGTGCCATCTTTAATACGTCATGGAAATCCTACATTGTTCACACGAGCCTCGAAAAAAAGTTGAAAGCAGGAGAGCGCGATTGTTTTAGGAAAATAGAACAGGGTCCCTAAAACGTGCTTGAATCCACAGTTGAAATAATGTTAAAATAATCTGTTGTTGACTCTCTCTCTCTCCCTCCCCCCGTCCCCCCTCCAGGGTGTGTCTGCTGGAGTGCAGCATGAGGGAGATCAGGGCGGTGGTGGCCGCCATCTTGGAGAAGACCTTGGAGAGCGCGCTCCACTTTGGCAACCCGGGATTGGACAGCCTGACTGACGCCCTGCTCTCCCTATTGGACAAGGATGTTCCGGAGAACGTCAAGAACTGTGCCCAGTACTTCAGCCTCTTCAGCAACTTTGCACAGAGGGTAACACACACACACACAATAATCCATGTTCTCTATTGGTGTGAGACAGAAAACCTGTCTATTTGACTGAATGAGCGATTGACTGTCTGTCTGACTTCCTGTCTGACTTCCTGTCTGTGTATGTTTCAGGGACATGGGCCGTGCCAGTTGTTGTTGAAACACTGCGTATCGCAGGATGCTTATCTTTCTTCTGGGGCCCAACAGGCAGAACAACCAGGTAACACACTCTCTCTCTCTCACACACACACACACACACGCAGACACACACACACACATGGATACAAACGCAGACATGCAGATACACACACACTCCCTTCTGTAAATCCAGGTCCAATTATGTGCTTCATGATCTGTGGTCAAAGGTGCTTTCCAGACAATCACCCTAATGAGTTGGGTCTCCTCCAAATGAAGAAATAGGAACACTCTATCACTGTCTCTGTGTGCATATGTATGTAAGGTTTTTTAAGTATGTGTTTGTGTGTGTTTGTGTAATGTTTGTGCTCTTGACCTCTGTATGTGTTTTATCTGTAAGAAAGCACTATGCATACAATAGCAAAGTAGGTAATGATTCAACCACACAGTATGTTTTACTCTACAGTATATTTTTGTGTGTGCAAAATCAGGCCATTGTGCGTAAATCTTTAATCCATTGGAAGATCAAAAGTACAGGGATTTGATGCCAGAACCTCCCACATGAAGACCTGAGAACAAGCAATGACAAATCAAAAACTGGTGTTTTTATCCACATTACCTGGTGAATAGAAGATGTGAAACCGCAATCTCCTAATTCTAGACGTGTGGAATTAGAGCCCTGAGCAAGGCACAGTAGTGAATCCCAGAGAGAGAGCCTAAAGACCTTGCCTAAAGAGGATGAACTATAGTGGTTATTATTCTTGATGTTAAAGCCCTCTGGAGAAGAGGTTGTTTACCTGATGCTAAATCACCCAGCTAAATCGCAAATACATCCCATCCAACACACACCCGTCTGTGAACTAAGGAAAAGTGACAGGCTGTTTGTTTAATTAATATTTCATTTTTTGGTTGAATAGTGAGGCCATCAAAAAGAGATTGACAAATTCCCCACCATCTGTTGAGATTAAATATTGAGCATGGCACTCATTGTGTGGTGCTAGCATCTATCTAATAACTCCACACCCACGGGGAACACCATACACAGCCCAGCATGCATGAGTCACACACATGCATGTACACACACACACACACAAACACACACAGGCACTCTACATATGCATTTCATGGACATGCATTACATATGCATTACAGCCATACACATGAATGTACACACACAGGCACTCTACATATGCATTTCATGTACATTTGCATTATATATGCATTACATGTTTGCAGCATGTAAACCCATGCTGCACATGCACTCACAAACACACAGGGCTGCTTATATGTACATATTCAGAGTGTGAATTATAATGACAATCAGGGGGGTTACGATTACAGGTAAGAACTATATATAAATGTATCGACCCCCCGACCTGTTGTTTTTACCTCTTTTTAGGGGGCCCAAGTCTTAATTAGGGGGGTCAAACCCCCCCAATCCCCCCCGTAATTCGAACCCTGTACATATGCATATACTGTAAACATAACAAAAACAGACGCACACACAAACACAAACATCCATACCAGAGACCCTCTACCTACTGGAGTTTTTCCAATAATCTTTTAGCCACAAACATTATTGATTAAAAAACTCATAACCTCAGAACTACGTTCCACCCCCTCCTCAATTCTGTCCTCCATCTCTCAGCCCCTCCCTGCTGCTCTCCTCCGTCTTTTTCCCCTCCACGCTCTTCTCCTCTCGTCTCCTCTCTTACTATTAAAGAAGCGCTGACAAGGAATCTATCTTCCTGACCTCAAAGTTGAGCCTTTAATTTTTATGATATCTATCAATCACCGTGGAGATATATATTTATATATAAGTATTAAATAAAGAAGATTCCTTCTGTGTTATACTTCCCATTTGCGATGAAAAGATATTACCTCGTAGCCAACATCAATCTCCGACGCATGTCAACGGAGTTGGGGGTGAGGAGGATAGGAAGCGGGCGAGGCAAGCGAGAAGGGAGAGGTTGGCAACTCCAGCTCTGGGTTTTCGGGAGTGTCAGTCTGCTTATTTGGCTGACAGTGCTTTGCATTTGTTGAGGGCGGACGCTGGCTGTAAAAGTCCTACTTAAACATTGATGCCTCTTAAAAGTTTTATTGAGGTGAGTCTCACCTTGCTGCACTCCACATGCCTCCCATTGAGCAGGCTGCAAATGTTGTTGGGCTGGTACCTGATACTGGGTCCGTACACACACACGCATTGACACATATTATACACACATTCACAGGGATCGGCTTAGTTTACCCCTGAATACCTCCAGCCCAAACTTTGTCTACTGCACATGAACAGAAATATGCGTGCATGCACACACACACACAAACACACACAGACACATTTAACTAGCCCCCTCCCCTCTTCCTCCCCCATCCTCCTTACATTTACATTTATTCATTTAGCAGACACTTTTATCCAAAGCGACTTCCAAGAGAGAGCTTTACAAAGTCCATAGGTCACTGATAATAACAACAAGATAGCCTCAAAAACATTGCGGGTAGCCAAAACATGAAGCACATATTGTGAACAATCAAAATAAGTGCCAACGGGAAGAACCACAAGAGCATGTAGTTAAACAAGTTACAATTAAACAACATGAATCGCTATAAGTGCAAGTGTACCTGTAGAAAAGCAAGCAACAGTAAAAAATATTTGACAGCGAGTACAACAATTTAAATCAGTTACCACTAACCAACAAGAGCAGCAAGACTCTAAGCAAGAGTCATTGTGATCCTTGAGGAAACTAACATGGGGTCCAGCAAACCATTCCTAAGTACCGTTGTACTCCCGGAACAAGTGCGTCTTGAGCCTTTTCTTGAAGGTGGGGAGACAGTCAGTGTCTCTGATGGAGGTGGGGAGTTGGTTCCACCACTGGGGGGCCAGACAGGAGAAGAGCTTGTGTTGGGACCGGGCACTCTTGAGCGGTGGGACCACCAGGCGGTTGTCTGAAGAAGACCGTAGGTGGCGGGTGGGGGTGTAAGGCTGCAGGAGAGACTTGATGTAGTCGGGTATAGTCCCGTTCACTGCTCGGAAGGTCAGTACCAGGGTCTTGAATCTGATGCGGGCCGTGATGGGTAGCCAGTGGAGGGAGATGAGCGGGGTAACATGGGAGCGTCTGGATAGATTGTAGACCAGGCGGGCCGCTGCGTTCTGAATCCTCTGGAGAGGGCGGGTTGCGCATGCTGGGAGACCGGCGAGCTGCGAGTTGCAGTAGTCCAACTTTGAGAGGACAAGTGCTTGGACTAGCAGCTGGGTGGAATCCTCAGACAGGTATCTCCTGATCTTCCGGATGTTGTAGAGGGTGAATCTACACGACCGGGAGACGGCAGCAATGTGGGCTGTGAGGGAGAGCTCGTCATCCATGGTCACCCCGGGTTCCTGGCAGAGGATGAAGGGGTCACCGTCACCGATCCCAGGGTGATTGAGAGATCGTCGGAGATGGAGGGTTTGGCCGGGATGATGAGAAGTTCTGTTTTGGCGAGGTTCAGCTGGAGGTGGTGCTCGGTCATCCAGGCGGAGATGTCTGTGAGGCAGGCCTCAATCCTAGCTGAGATCCCCGGATCGGTCGGGGGGAACGACAAGTACAGCTGCGTGTCGTCAGCGTAGCAGTGGTAGGAGAAGCCATGGGAGGCTTGGGAGCCTTGCCTCCCAACACCATAAGCTGATGACATGGCCCATGGCATTTCAATATCCTGTTGAAGGACTGTTTGCTCAGAACATAAAACAAGACTGTCAGTAGGACACACATACACACAGGGCTTGTTTAACTGCTACTAATCATAACGGGTTATTGTGTAGGCACTACTCTTAACAGTGTTGTCCTCTCTCTCCTCCTCTTTTTTATCTATTTTTCTCTCTTTTCTGTCCCTCTCTTTCTTGTATTACCTCGCTACCCCTTAACACATACACACACAAACACATTTAATGAACTTGGCCGGGTTTCCCAGATTTGTTAAGAAGCTCTTAACGCCAAGAGCTTCTTAGGAGCGTTCTAAGAGCGTTCTAGAGCGTTCTTAGAACGCTCTAGAACCTGGGAAATCTGGGAAACCCGGCCCTTATCTGGACGCATGGACACACCACTACGGCAACTCTCACCCACGCAAACATTCTCCCTTTCTGTCACACTTCTTGGTCCTTGGTTTATTGGGTGTGCTTTGCCTTTGGCAAGGGCACAACCTTTGTTCTCTCACATATATATTTATTATTATTTATTTTTGCCCCCCTAAATCTTTGTCAATATTTGGCCTACATAGACAACCTAGGTGTCAAAAGTTTCGTCTTGATAGCGATTGAGTTGCTTGTATTTTTATTTACGTTCTGTTGCATGGTTTAGGCTCAAGTTAAGTTTTTGTGGCGAAAAGTGAAGCTAACGGTGGCTAATTTGCTAGCCACAGTCACTGACGTTACTAACGTCACTACGTCACTAACGTCACGAAAACACGCGTGACTACCTGTAGCAGAACATTCGTTTCGCATCTGTTAACTTGGGGGATAGCTAGGCTAACTATAGCTTTACTGCAAGGCAGCTGCAGAAACGCCACAAGCAAAGAGGCCAAGGTGATAACTATTTACTCATTTTACTTTGTGATGTGAAACACAATTGTGAAATGTAATGTACAATATTAGCTGATATTATTAAGGAAGTAGGCCCACATCTACTTTCGGAAACGGTAGTCTACTATTTCACTGAAGCATTAGCATGACATTAGCCTCTGTTGCCCGGGCAACACATACTACAGTGGTCTATGATGCATCTGTTTTCAATCGTTAAAATAAACATTCCTCACAAATACATTTTCGTTGTAGGATTTATTATGACATTACATTACAAGTAAACGATTTGTTGGTGAAATTATCATTACCTGTGGTTCCAAACCAGTGTTGCTCACTGCAACGCTGTAGCCTACGCGAGACACACTACAAAAACATCTACACAGCTGTAGGAAGTCAAACGGCGACAGAACATGTTCGGCACTCCCCTTACTCAACCCTTGTGTTATCTTCGGGTCATTGTGACCCACCGTCATATTGCGACAACTTTACCGCATACAAAAACAAAGTGAAGCATTTTCTTTTAACCGTTGGGCTGTCTCAGACCCCCCACATTGCAAAGGTTAAAAGAAAATTATTTGTATTTGTTTTTGTATTGGGTAAAATTGGGTAAACACAACAATGGTTCGTTATGAACCTTTGGGTCATGTGACCCGAAAGCAGCACAAGGGTTAAATCAAAAGTCTTTCAATAGGTGAAACTATCTGACTACTAACTTGAACTTCATTGCCACAGCCTAAACTTTGTCAATGTGTTCATGAAAATAATTAATTTCAGCCTAAACCGTACAACGGAACGTTAAATCCAATTCAACCAACGCAATCGCTACCAAGACGAACACAGCAGTAGTCTAGTACTGTTCCGTAGTAGTACAATTTACCGGGGCAGCTTCTCCACACAGGGCTATATCGCATTTTGCGTTGTTACTGACAAAGATCGCTACCAGCGAGCTTTTTATGAATGAGCGATTTTCCACTAAATAAATGTCAAGCTTATTTACGTTTTGGGGGGCATATTTTCAGTTAGCAGATGGTACTGTTTGAAAACGCGATTCCATCTTCTACTGCCGGTAACGTCGTAGAATAATCTTCAAAGGGGGTTCTTTATTAATGAATGAATGCAATGAGTAGGCTAAATGCATGAAAATATCACGAGAAGGGAAAAACTTAAAAGGACGTTTAAGTCATAGAGATTAGGTCAATTTTTACACCGGTCTGCCAAATGTATTCGTTTTGATTCAACGATGAGGCTGCCTCTTGCAGGGGAAATGAGAAGACATCTATTTAATTCTACACTTCACTCGTATGTTCAGTTGTAAATGAGCAGCAAAAAAAAATGCTTTTAAATCTATGTAATCTTTATAAATAATAAGTATGCAGTTTTATATAAAATACAGAAATATCAGTTGTAAAAATGTCATTAAAAAACGGACCCCTGTGCGACCGACGCAAGCAAGCACACCCTACAATTTCCCCAGAAATTGTACCCTCTCTAGTTAACCTAGCTATCTCCCAGAAGTTAAGGAGCTGCTAAACGAATGTTCTGCTACAGGTAGTCACGCGTGTTTTCGTGACGTGTCATTAGTGACGTTAATAATGTCAGTGACTGTAGCTAGCAAGTTAGCCACCGTTAGCTTCACTTTTCACCACAAAAACGTAATTTCAACTTAAACCACGCAACAGAACGTAAATAAAAATACAAGCAACTCAATCGCTACCAAGACGAACCTTTTGACACCAACGTTGTCTATGTAGCCCAAATATTGAGGGATCCTTAGGGGTGGGAAAATAAAGAAGAAAAATAATATATATGTGAGAGAACAATGGTTGTGCTCTCGCCAAAGGCTTGAGCACACCCAATAAAACCATAAAACACAAACGATTTAGACTTAACAAGGTCTAAACGGACAAAGCTTACAAACCTCTTCTAAATGCAAGAGTTCGATAACGTACACAGAACACGGATGGCTGGCTGGCGAACCGAGGACTGATCCGGCTTTTAAAAGGCAGACGGGCGGGAACATGATTGGGCGGAAACCGGATCGAGCACGACAATCCTGGCCAATGGCGGACAGACACCTGCAGAGAACGATAGGGAGGGGCAAACACAACAGGGAAGACAACACTAACTGCAAGGCCCTATAGGCCGTAACAACATTTCTCTGTGTCTTTGTCTTTTTTCCATCTATCTCTCTCACTCTCTCCATTTCTATTTGTATTTGTTACTCTTTCTTTCTCATGTCTTTCTCACTCCCTGTTTCTCCTCCTGTCTTCCTCCCTCTATCTCTCCCCCCTCTCTCTCTCTGTCTCTCTGTCTTTCTCTCTGCCTGTCAGTCTCTGTCTCTCAATTTTTATCTTTGTTGTTAATCCCTCTCTCTCTTTCTCTCTGTCTTACGCTCTCCCTCCCTCTACTTTGTTCTCTCCCTCATTCACACACATACCCCATACAATACGTATTATTGTAAAGTGTTTACGTGAGTGTGTGTGTCTTCAACCCATCCAAGCAGGGTCTTTCCAGATCAGATTTTATCATCTTTAATGCTGTCGCATCGCCGCTAGGCATCCGATGGATATTGTAACTAATTTAATGTTTATGTAAATACAGCCAGATGTCTAGGTTCTGGCAGGAAGGCTGTGTGTGTTTGCTTGTCAGTGTTTATGTGTGTGTGTTTATGTCTTTGTATGTGTGGGTTGATGTGTGTGTGTGTTTATTTGTTGGTGTCTATGCTTGTGTATGTGTGTGTTTGTGTTTCAGGCTGGCTGGTCTCTGTCTGGGATGTCTGAGTTTTTGCTTCAGAAATCAACCTAAGAAACAGAGACAGTTGTTGTCATTCGATGCGTTTTCATCAGAAACGCATTGGATGTTTTCCCTTGCAACAAAGATAGAACAAACATTTTTTTTTTTTTTTTTTTTTTTGAAATAATGTAGAGTTTACTTATGGTTTCTCTCCAACTAGTTTATGGACGGAGTAAACAGAAAAGATAAGAGGTAGCAGTTGTGCACAGCAGGAAGTTTGCGTGGAGGTAGATAATAGGACTGCATTGGAGGTTGTATTGAGGTAGTAGGTCCTTACTCCATCTCTGGTATACCCGCTGGGGCTTAATTCCCGCCAGACCCAAGGGCCTGACCACCTGGGTAGTTGGCACGTGGCTGGTGAGGATCGTCATGGCCATCCATTCGTGTGATGTTATCGAGGTTGGACGGGTGCTTTGCAGCTAGGCCTATCATATGGACGGCTGAGTCCAGGGGGGTATTCGTCGTAGCTCGCTAAGCGGTTTAGCGAGCTAATTTTCAGGCTAAGATAAAAAACGCCCCTCTTTTTGGTTCGTGGAAGCAACTTTCGATAAATAACCATAGTAACATATCAATTAGCACTAACCTGCTCCAGAGCAGGCTAACGTAAGTGTAGCTGGATAAGCTTGCCACACCCCCAGAAAATAACATGGCAGCTCCCTTTTTGAGAGACCCAGTTGACCAAGGAGCTATATTTTAGTTCGATTAGCTTTCCATACCAATAGAGTTCTTCGCGATTGCCAAGATCCTTTATTTCACACGGATGAGTTCTTGTTTGAGCGATACTGATTCAGCCGACATGGACTCATTTATTTGAAAGACCTTCTCGGGCCGTAAATTGCAAATATCACACGCCGCAGCAAGCTTTATGCTTTATTATGAGCTTATGCTGCTGTATGTGAATATGTAACGCTATGTTTTACGAAATGTCTTGTCTTATCTGTTGTGCCTGTGCTTTTTATATGTTTCACTGTGGGAGAGTGGGAAACGTCATATCGATTCCTTTTTATGTCTTGACATGTGAAGAAATTGACAATAAAGCTACTACTTGAAACTTTAACTGTGCTTCAGACTGCATAGCCTTGAGGTTTTTTGCGTCAGGTAGGCTATAGGCTACATTTTTATACAGTATAGGCGATGCAGAAAACATTGGCAAAGCCGCAGCATGCGTTGCTGTAAGAGAAGTGTACTTGGCGCTTAACCAGCTGATGAATCAATTCATCATATTCCCTGGCCATGTCCCAGTCAATGACATCAAAGAGGGATTTACACATATGCCTACATGCATATACACATATATAGTACATGATATAAGCGCAGTAGCCTACATATATCCTCATAATTGTCTATGAATTCGTATCAATTAGATACTCTTTGGCCTTGTTTTTATCTAGCCTACTTATTCTGAAAGAGTTGAGATCATTATTTTCGCTAGCAAGATCTCATTCGATTATTAATTTCCATTAAGCCTATACCAGCAGGCACAATTAAAGAAATGTGATCTGATTGATTGGGGTAATGAGGCACTTAAGATGAGCCTATACATTTCCCCAAAACTTTCGCATTTAGCTTATCTGCAATTTTTTCCCAAGCTGCTTGTCTTGCTCTGGCAGCGGTGGCGGTGTTTGACTTAGCCATGATAATATGCTTATTGTCTAGAGACTCATTATAATAGTTCGCTCGGATGGCGAGAATAGCCTATCACCGCTCTCTCTTTCGTCTTTTCCGCCATCATACCGTTAGAAAATCACGGTTTTGGTGATCGACCTTTCCTGCCTTTTGAAGTAGGACGTGCACGTGCAATTTCCCTGATAAGTTTAGCCTGATTGAAATTAACCACATGATTTGGATGCGGATCAGCCGTTGACGAACTGATATTTGCTGTTCTCACTCATCTCGCTAATGTTAACGGGCTAAAGGGACAATTGATTAACTTAGCTTCAACCCTTACGACGAACGGGGCCCAGCTCTTCGGCAGTGAGGTTAGCTTCATAATTGACCGTTTGGTGGGTCTCCATGAAAGAGTCTATCATTCGGTTGATGTTCTCCTTGTAGATCTTATCTTCCACGAATCCCTTGTACCCCTCCAGAGATTTATCCCTTGAGGCCACCAAGAGTTTCCCACAGACTGACGCTAGTCGTTTGAACAGTGTAGATCGTACCTCGGATAGGTCACGTCTAAAACCAAAGTATGGGTTGCCGTCAACCAGTGCCATGGCTTTCCCCGTAGCAATCCATCCTCTGAGGGATGAGGGGCCAAGGAAATTCCTGGTGCTGATGAAGTGCTCTCGCGATAACATCCAGCGATGTCAGCCCTGAACCTGCTGCTTGGGACAGAAGCACTCGGAGCCGAATTGCACCAGTAGGAACCATGCCCAGCCACCTTCTCATTATCCCAGGCATATTTCCATCATGTACCAGATGTCCAAAGTTGGCCCAGGTCAGCCCAATGTCGTTGACGTTTAGCACTTCATTGGCATAAGGCACGATTGGCTGCAAGTCACTGACTAGACAAGATAGTTTCGAGTGCGTGATGGACCCACGCAAGGCAAGAGAGGTCACAGTAAGTCCCATGGCCCGCCCTTGAGTTCTCTCATCGGCAAACTCGGTGATACGCCACATGTAATCCAGCATCCCATCCAATCCAGTGTTAGTGATCCATCCATACTTGTCAGGGGAGCGGTCCAGTCGCTTCAGCCAGTAGGTGTCGGGCAAATCATCTGGGTTTGAGTTTCGGGCTGCAACCATCATGTCCTGAAGCCAGGAGATATCTCTCATGCCCACATAATTGGTAAGACATGCCAGAGTCGTGGCACGAGCATGTTCTACATCTAACATCTGGTCCATAGGTAGCTCCGGGGCCATAGTCTCCTGGATAAGTTGTTGACGCTGCATACTCGGACGAGGGACTCGCAAGGCACAGATGATGTTAGCAGTGAGGAGACCTCTGACATCGAGGTTATGACTGCTCATTGCGTCATCAGAAAAGGGCACGATATTGATACAACGCAAGGCTGACAGCATCACTCCACCACCTGCTGCAACTAGGCCTCCAAAGACAGTATTGTTACCAGCAGGTGCGCGAACCACCACGTCATCAGAATTTGGAGACACATCCATACCCTGAATTCCTGCCCACGGAGATAGGTTCATCGGTCCACCAATGGTGGCCTCAGACATCGACTTTCTCAGGTTGATCATACGGGCCTTGATGGAATCACCAGACGAGCCAAAATTGGTCCCTGAGGTTGGTCCTTCAGAGGTACTGGTCTTACCAAACCAAGCCATGTTGCCAAGATAGGAATGTAAAGAAGTTTTTAAACAATGCAGTTGGATTATCTCCCAGAACAAACATTTTAAACCAGTGTGGGGGTAAGTAATGTGACAATGTGATATGTGTCATGACAGAAATCAAGTGGATCCCTGTGTCATTCAAAGTATCTTAGTACGGTAATTGAGATAAACTATAAACACTTCACCAAGCTTCACAGAAAGAGAGTGAAAATATGGAGCAAGAGAAAAATACATAGAAAGAAAGAAAGAAAAGAAAGAAGGAAGAGAGGGAGAGAGGAAGATAGTGAGAAATAAAAAAGTGAAAGAGGATAAGGAGAGACTAACTTCAACCACCTTTCGTCTTGACAGGGTATGGTTGTACTTTTAGGGGGAGGAGTGGTGGGAGGAAGCTTAGGCCATGAAGGCAGCAGCCCATGAAATTTTCATTTGCTCCAAAGTTTTCATCCAAGGTTCCATCATGCAGAATGTATCAGAAACACACACACACGTACAGTGTGATTCCTGTGAGTGTCAGGGTTCTACATCATAATAATACACAGTGTATTATGCTTCCATAAAACGGTACCAGAGGAAGGCTACTTGCTACTTATATAACTAAATAGCTCACTCTGAAATGCCCACTCTTCTTATCTCCCTCTCTCCTCTGCCCCAGCATTACATTTTGCCACATCTAAAAAAAATTCTCATCCCATTCACCCATCCAAATCCTCTCCTTTTTTTCTCTTTTGTTCTCCTGCTATTTCTTTCCTTTCCTCCTTCCTCCCTTTCTTTCCGTCTGTGACTTCAGAGAGCCCGTAGTGGCAGTCAGTAAAAGAGAGAGCGCTGAGATCATTGTGTGTGGGGTTTGGGGGAGTTTTCATGCATGTATATGTTTTGGGCCTGTTTGTGTGTTTGAGGGAGAGATAGAAAGAGAAAATAAAGAGAGGCATGTGTGTCTATGTTTAAGAGAGAAACATGTTGAGAGAGAGAGAGAGAGATGAAGAAATAGGGAGAGAAAGAGACACAAATGAACAAGGGGGAATAAATAAATACAAATCTGAGAAAGCTATGAGGAGAGAGAGATGAAAGCAAAGGATGCATCATGTTTGTCATGCTGTCTGCAGTTAAAAACCTAGAAACACTTTAATTAACCCAATTACCCACAAAACAGAGAAAGGTCAATACTCGCCCCAACAGCCTCTCATCATTAAGCCTATGTCAACACATCTGAATTCCGTACATCTCCACTCCTCCCTCTCCATCTCTATATCCCACTTCCTCTCTTTCTCTCTCTCCTCAGATATGTATGGCTCTTTGACTCTTTTTTTTCTGTATCTCCATTAGTCTCTCTCTCTCTATCTTTTGTCCATAACTCGGAGTGAATGCATTATGCATTGGTTGTTCTGGAGAAATAGTCGACTTATAGGTGTGATCTGCTTGCTAGCCTTTTCTGCATTCTCACTGAGAATATTAACAGCACAACATTTTTTGCTATTACTGATGTGTGTGTGTGCTCAGTTGTGTGTGTGTGCTCAGAAGTGTGTGTGTGTGTTATGTCCCATGTCTTCGTACTGTATTTGTGTTTTCTCCCCGTCTTTTTGTCTCCTACTCCAGTCATCTCACAGAACTTTCCTGATTGGTCCATGCTGGTTCCCTCAGCTAACCACTCACCTGTCCATCCCATACCGACCAATCGCCAACCCCCATGCCTACGTATAAAGGCTGCTCGCTTCAACATCTCAGGAGAGCTGTCACCCCAAGTCTTGTGTGTGTAATTGACTTGTCGTGTGTTTTAGTGTTGAGCTCTGTGAGGGAGAGCTGTACCTTTGTCTTGAGAAAACCTTTTTGTGCCAACACTCGGGGCCTCATGTACTAACGCTTCAGGCGTATTTGTTTAGCAATTTGCGCGTAAAAGCATGGCGGTATGTACAAACATGCCGCACTGAGGTAAAAGCGCAGACTGCCAGTTGCGGGAACTGAAAATGGCAAATTGTGCTTTTCCGTGTCATGCATATGCATTCACGGGAGGGTCAAGGGGAAAGTGGGAGTTTCCCATAAAGAGATGGGAGTAGATGTACAAAAACCGCCCGTGAAAGCCTCTATTTTGCGGTGAAAATTCTGCACCTCTTTTAAAGCAGGTGTAAACCTGGATGCCTGTGGGTTCCCTTGCATATGCTTTCTGGTGAAATGACAGCAGTAATCCAAGCAAGACGAAGACATAGGCCAAGGAGACGATCTGAAAGGATTGTTGCCACAAGGAACACACTTTTTCAGTTGAGTGAACACGAAATCATTACGCGTTACAGATTAAGCAGCCATGCAATATTACAGTTACTGAAATTTGTAATTTCGGTCCAGATTGCATTTTTTTAAGTCGGTGTGGAATTCCGGCTTTGTATAATATTTCAATTCGCTGTTACCTCATGAACAAGCACATCAATTTCGTTATCACTAAATCTTTGTTTTCGCTGTTTTGACTTTGGTGGCTGATCCATGATAGAAAGAGAGAAGGAGGCCCATTCAATTGCGTGTTTAAATTCTCACAATTTACGGTATAGTGGGCGGAGAAAAGCGCTGATTACCCGATGAACTACTACAGTACAGTACTAGACTACTGCTGTGTTTGTCTTGGTAGCGATTGCGTTGGTTGAATTGGATTGAACGTTCCGTTGTACGGTTTAGGCTGAAATTAATTATTTTCATGAACAGATTGACAAAGTTTAGCCTGGTCGCATTGTGACCCACGACGGTGGGTCACAATGACCCGAAGATAACACAAGGGTTGAGTAAGGGGAGTGCCGAACATGTTCTGTCGCCGTTTGACTTCCTACAGCTGTGTAGATGTTTTTGTAGTGTGTCTCGCGTAGGCTACAGCGTTGCAGTGAGCAACACTGGTCTGAAACCACAGGTAATGATAATTTCATCAACAAATCGTTTACTTGTAATGTAATGTCATAATAAATCCTACAACGAAACTGTATTTGTGAGGAATGTTTATTTTAACGATTGAAAACAGATGCATCATAGACCACTGTAGTATGTGTTGCCCGGGCAACAGAGGCTAATGTCATGCTAATGCTTCAGTGAAATAGTAGACTACCGTTTCCGAAAGTAGATGTGGGCCTACTTCCTTAATAATATCAGCTAATTTTGTACATTTCACAATTGTGTTTCACATCACAAAGTAAAGTGGGAGTCAGGTGGCTGAGCGGTGAGAGAATCAGGCTAGTAATCCCAAGGTTGCCAGTTCGATTCCCGGTCATGCAAACTGACGCTGTGTCCTTGGGCAAGACACTTCACCCTACTTGCCTCAGGGGAATGTCCCTATACTTACTGTAAGTCGCTCTGGATAAGAGCGTCTGCTAAATGACTAAATGTCTAAATGTAAATGTAAAATGAGTAAATAGTTATCACCCTGGCCTCTTTGCTTGTGGCGTTTCTGCAGCTGCCTTGCAGTAAAGCTATAGTTAGCCTAGCTATCCCCCAAGTTAAACGAATGTTCTGCTACAGGTAGTCACGCGTGTTTTCGTGACGTTAGTAACGTCAGTGACTGTGGCTAGCAAATTAGCCACCGTTAGCTTCACTTTTCGCCACAAAAAGTTAACTTGAGCCTAAACCATGCAACGGAACGTAAATCCCAATAGAAGCAACTCAATCGCTACCAAGACTAAACTTTTGACACCTAGGTTGTCTATGTAGGCCAAATATTGACTGAGTTTTAGGGGGCAAAAAGAAATAAAAATAATAATAATAATATATATGTGAGAGAACAAAGGTTGTGCCCTTGCCGAAGGCAAAGCACACCCAATAATATATATGTGAGAGAACAAAGGTTGTGCCCTTGCCGAAGGCAAAGCACACCCAATAAACTCTACAACTGTCATGTATGTGTGCAACCATTTGTAAAACTTGATACAATAAAGGCAGGCAACTGTACATTATCAAGTCATTTCTCCTTGTTCTCATTCAGCTCAGGTAAATCAGCGATTTGCTAATGTTCCCTTTTGTGCTCGTCCCCTGTTAGTATCCGCGAGCACGTTTCCAGGCAACTTTTCTTGACGTAAGCAAATAAATGGCGTGCTAGTTTACCCATTTCGGATTGGTTTCAAACTTAGCAAAAATCAGGAAAAATTATTCTATGAAAAAGCTAGTAGTATGAGCCAGGTTCGAGAATCGAACAAAAATGATTGGGGGAGATAGTTTTGTAAATGTTGACTGGAGTTAATAGAATAAAAACGACCAGACGAGCCGGGTGCCTAACCGGAAATGCAATACCACCTACATCCACCGGGGCCGTTGCTTCAAGCTGAGGGGCGAGGGGTGGGGGTCTGGTCTACTCTCCCATCACATAGTTAAAACCCTGCTGAAGAACACTAGGTAAGGTGCGGGTCCCGTTTATTGTACTTTGTTTAGTTTGTATAGGCTTAGGCAGGGCGTTTTACTTTGTTCTTTTATTTGGCACTGCTCTCCGAACCTTGTCGAGGCTGTTAGTTTAAAATAAACATGATTATATCCATATATAGCTCTGGTGTCCACCATCATACTGTATGCACTTGGGTCAACAGGATTGCATTCCCCTTTCCCACGTCTGTATGTGTGTGTGGGTTTGTCAGTGTCTGTTGTGTCTAACCAAGACATATGCGTGTGATCTACATATGTGTGTAGTTAGCATCATAAGGGAGCCAGGGTAAGTGTCAATCACGTGTGTAACGTTAGTTTGCAGCGAGTGACAGACAGATCTCTCAGCTCAGAGTGACATCGATAGACGTTGTACCCATATTAAACTTGTCCCGTCCTGATCGCAGAGGCCCTCTACTCAATCTGCATAAAAGGCGCTGTGAACCATGCCAATGTGACTTTCAAAGTGAGTCTGTGTGTGTGCGTCTGTGTGTTTGTGTATGTGCCTCAAGGTAAGTCTGTGTGTGTCCATTTCAGTGTGTGCAAGAGCTTGTTTGTTCTTGTGTGTGTGGGTCTGTGTGTGGGAGTCTATAGGATAAAGGAGACAGAGGCTAGAAAACAAGGATTGTACACAGGGGGTAACTTCCTTACAGTGAGTTGTGTTTGGAGTCATTCACCAGACATAAGGAAAATCACAGCCCCCTTCTAACCCCCACATGCTCCTTCTCCTCCTCCCCTCCCCCTCTTACTCCTCTATTGCCAACTCCTTTCTTTTATTCAGGAGTCAGAAGAGAGATGAACATTTCTCTGTCCCTCTGTCTATCTTTTTCTGTATTCCTCTCTCTTCTCTCAACCCCCTTGTGTGCCCCCCCCCTCCCCCTCCTGAATCCTCAGAGATATCCCGAGCAGCTTGAATAAAACATGGAGGGGGAAACAGGAGAAAGAGGAGACGGAGAGACAGGAGAGAGGGTGGAAGGGGATACAGAAAAGAGGGAGGAGGAGAGGGGGAGTGAGAAGAGAGAGAGGTGGAAGAAGGGGAGAAGAAGGAAAAGAGGAGGAAGAAGAGGGAGTAATTATTGCCTATTTGTGTGTGTTGGAAGTTGTGCATTTATATGTGTTTGCATGTCTATGTGTGTTCATGTCTCTGTGTGTGCGTGCATTGGTATTCATGTATGAGTGTGTATGTGTCTGCCAACTCTAACAGGAAGAGGAAGCAGGCCAGCCAGTACCAGGCTAGGAGTAGAGCAGGGGGCACAGTGATAGCATCAGGCTATGAGTGTGTGTGTGTGTGTGTAGGGGTGGGGGGGTGTAAAAAGAAAGTGAGTCACCTTGAAGCTTTATCACAGACAGACAACCAGAAAGAGGCACACGCACACACAGACAGAGAAACCCTTGTTTCTCATTCCACACCTTCTCTCCATCCTTTAGCGTTTCTCTTGCACACCCTCATATCTCTCTCCACCCCTCACATTGACCTCCTCTCACTTTCTTCCCACCATTACCACGTCCCCTCTCCTCATGTCATGTAGAGGGCGCTGTTCCGGGACTCCCAGTCATACAGACTAATGAAGCTTGCGCAAGTTCAGTCAGGCAAGACTGATCCCTGCACTCGGGCTTTACCCTTGTGTTTTCTTCAGGTCATTCTGACCCATCAGTCATTGTGACCCACCGTCGTATTGCGACAACTTTACTGCATTCAAAAACAAAGTGAAGCATTTTCTTTTAACCGTTGGGCGGTTAAAAGAAAATAATTTTGTTTTTGTATTGGGTAAAATTGGGTAAACACAACGATGGTTCGTTATGAACCTTTGGGTCATGTGACCCGAAGGCAGCACAAGGGTTAATCGTAGTATACACTATTCACTCCCCCCGCTAAGAACGCTCTACCGTTCCCTGGTCGGGCGGTCATTGGGGTTCAGGTCGATTAGCGCTCCCGCTATCAATTAATGGCGTCACATGATCCGTGCCTTTAAATATGATTCTCTCCCTGTGTAGTTTGTCCATGCTATCAAGTACGCGACCCTCCACCACCCCGTCGCCACCCGGTTCCTGTCTCAGTCTTCGGCTCGATTGGTCGTCGGCTACCGCCACCAGTGTCTGGACTCCATGGGGGATTCTTCTTCGGGCGTTGGGCAGGCGCCCGTTGATCTATATAATTCCCCATGGGGTTCAAGCTCCAAACACCATAGTACATTTATTATTCTTTATACCATGGTCTGGGTGAATACTCGATTCTGATTGGCTGCAGGGGTGTCCATTATCGGGTGATAACGGACACCTACTGCGTCATTGCAGCAAAACTGTCTTTTCACCGTTCTAAATTATTCCGCTGGCTACATAGTATATGAGCCTGTACAGCCTGTAAGTGTCTGAAATAAGTAACCATAACAACAGGGACGGAGTCAAAGCCTCCATTTACAATTTTGAAAGACTTTAACAAGCTAACTTGTATTTACAACAATGAGTGACTTGAATATTTATTTTAACCTATTTGAAAAATTTTACTTTTATGAATGTAGTGTGTCAGTGTCACGTAACCGCTCATCTCACATCCCATTC
Source organism: Osmerus eperlanus (assembly GCF_963692335.1). Taxonomy (NCBI): domain Eukaryota; kingdom Metazoa; phylum Chordata; class Actinopteri; order Osmeriformes; family Osmeridae; genus Osmerus; species Osmerus eperlanus. The sequence continues at coordinate 341,021 of NC_085037.1, forward strand.
GCTAGTCACCTCGCTAGTCAATCTAGTTACTGCAGACAGGCTGCAGCCAACACGACAGTAGCAGCAACTCTACACATGGCCGATTACTTTCTTCTTAAAAATCTTGATTTTATTTGGGGACATGGCTCGATAGCTGCCTAGTCTTGTTGTTAAACATACTGTCAAATTATAATTACTGTTTGGAGAATATGTCAACTTTGATGCGGTCATCTCACATCCATTTTCGATTCAACTAGCTCCACAGGCTGCGGCCGTACTGTAGCCTAGTACTAGTATATGGCCGATACCTTGTTCGTGAAAATCTTGATATTGATTTTGGGACAGTGACATGGCTGGTTAGCTAGCAAATCTTCTTGTCAAACATACTGTAAAATTACATTTACTGTTTGTCAACCGTACACTGAAGGATTCAGAATCTTGTGTCTATTCCAATATGTATAGGGAGTCAGGTGGCTGAGTGGTTAGAGAATCGGGCTAGTAATCAGAAGGTCGCTGGTTCGATTCCCGGCTGTGCCAAATGACGTTGTGTCCTTGGGCAAGGCACTTCACCCTACTTGCCTCGGGGGAATGTCCCTGTACTTACTGTAAGTCGCTCTGGATAAGAGCGTCTGCTAAATGACTAAATGTAAATGTAATGTAATGATGGTATTCAATGACACAAATCTGTGTTCTAGAAAGAGTGGTCTGGACCTCGTCGGGCATTATCCCTTACGTAATAAACATCTTTCACTCATCCCAGGTCTCTCCTGATTGAACTACCTGCAGGGTAGCCACACTGTTAGGCAGTAGAACTCTAATAGAGGGATGACAGGGTCAAAATTGCTGTCTGTGTATGAGCTTGGATTCCTACTCTGAAAACATGTGAATGCAGGGTCTAGGATAACTCTTGTTTACAGTGAACACTTAATTGTAGGTTTACTGAAGTTCATGCACACACATACACACATGTACCCCAGGACCCCAGGAAGAATAGTCTCCACCATGGTGTAGACTAATGGGGATCCTTAATAAATAAAAAATTAAAAAATGTAACCGGTGTGAATCGGTGAAACTCACTCCTCAGGTATGTAACAGGCCATCCGCGTCAACGAATAGCTAGCTTTTCTTTGGCATAGCTGGTAGTGGTTGCGCTTGGCAGTTCAGAGGTGGCATGTTCGAGACCAGGCAGGGATGAACAAATGGTCCATAAAGCCTTCTGACAGAGCAAGACCACGTCTGTTACACCCCCGTTACACACACATACAGTAGACACACACAGCCTAATTTGTCTACGCAAGTGTCTTATTTTGCTGCATTTTGTGTGAAGGAGGATTTCACTGCTCATATGGTTTGTTTGGAGTGTGTGTGTGTGAAGAGAGAGAGAGAGAGAGAGAGAGAGAGAGAGAGGAAAGTGTGTGATTGTGTGACCATGTGTGTGTGTGCATGCCAAGCAGCTGTCAGAGGACATGGAAGATGATGGCATGAGAAATAAACACCTTACAATTATATAAAGTTTTGTAAGTAAACCCATTCCCCTCATTCTTACCTCCCCCTTCTCTGACCCCTCCCCCTGGCCGCTCCTCACCCTCTGACTCCCCCTCACTCACTCCCTCCCCCGACCACCACCATCGCTACTGCTTGTAATATGTGGTACAAGACGTTTGTGTGTTAGTGCGTGTGTGTATGTTTAATGCACAAGGCTGATGAGAGTGACAGAGATTTACAGTATAGGAAAGACTCTTTGGGTTAATCCCAAAGCAATCCCTGCTGCATTGCTTCAAACAGGAAACACAAACACGCACACTGTCTCGGCCTCCTCCTTGGTCGAGGGACATGAGAGAGGGGGTGAGCCATAACACACCATGTCAGTACATGATGTGGGAATAATGTGTTGAGGTGGTGGCAGAACAACCACTCCAGACAAGGAAAATGTGTTATTAACTATGGGTATTTATTTCTGTAACCAGCAATGTATTAAATGACAAACTAAACTCGAAATCCCTCCTAGCCTATTCCGAAAATATACAGTGACATCCACTCATTTCTAGCCTAGCGTTTCTAGACAGAGAATCAAAACCTACATGATGCTAGCACTTGGGCATCTTACCTGCCTACCTCACCCTCCCCAGGGACGTTGTACAGGGTGGAACAATACAAATGATACTAAAGAATATGTGGCAAAGAAACACATGAGTAAATGGTCAGGTTGTTCTCTTAATCCGGAAAGAACAGCCAGTTTAAATCACGACAGAACCGCCGCTGATTGGCCAAGGATTGAAGCTCAGTCCAGCCATCAATTTACAGTGGGAGTAATGAAAATGGGGAGTGCTGACAAATAAACAGAAAAGACAAACAGAAATGCATACACATTGTGGAAACCCAGGAGCGCAGCACCATGGGCAGCGTCCCAGTTGGCACCGCAGGCAGCACTCCAGTCAGCACCTTGGGCAGCGGCACCGGCAAGCCCTGGGTCGGGTGATCAGAGGCTGGTATTTCAGGGTGCCGCTCCCAAGGGAGACAACGAGCTGCCCAGGTGTGGCTCATGAGCTAAATAGAGTGCTGCCAAACCATAAAAGGTGGTCGGACCAGGCTGACACCAAGTTTTTTGTGTTTTTCTTGAAGACGTTTCTCCCAATAAACGTCTTCCCTTTGTGGCACTGAGATACTTAAAAAACATTTCACCCAGCTACTGAACACACTCAACAGATATCAAGATGTATTCATCAGTGGACCGATTGCATGCTTTCGCAGAGGAAAAGAAGCCATCAGTCGACTACTATCTTTCAACACATGGTTGGCATCTGTCTGTCTGACACACAAACTGAGATTTATCGACAACTTCAATGTGTTCTGGAACTGTGCAGACCGTTTTCAAGCTGACGGACTCCACCCAAACCGTAGAGGATCTCGACTACTAACAGCAAATATCAATCACGTGCTCCTGACCACAAATCAAGCTTCTCTCCCTATCCCTGTTGTGTCTAAGCTGACTGACGCATCCCAAACAACCTCCCATGGAACAGAACAGAAAATTCAAACAGCCTCCTGCAAGGACATGGGCCCTGCACAGATCTGCACCCCCCGGATGAATTCCCTTGTGATGGAACAGCTCAGTGACAGAGACTTTCCCAAAGAAAAGCTACGCTAGGACAGCCACCATGCTATTTCATTGGACATACCGGTCATCATCACAAACAGAAAATGGCATGGTAAAATGCATGGTTACAAACCTGAAACTAGTGTTAGAAGTCACAGAACTATCCATATTCTTCCAACAGATTTATCTACCCCTGTTTTATCTGTTAATACCCCACAGATGAAACTGGCCCTTCTAAATGTTAGATCACTAAATAACAAAACATTTCTAGTTAATGATCTGGTCAAAGAAAACAACTTAGACTGCATCTGTCTAACAGAAACCTGGCTAAACAATGACACGGCAACAGCAACTTTGATAGAAGCGTGTCCGCCCGATTACAGCTTTCACCAAGTTTCTAGGACATCAAAAAAAGGTGGAGGAGTCGCAGCTATTTTCTCCTCTAAACTGTTGTTCAAAATCACTGAGCTAGGTGAATTCACATCATATGAATATCTTGCTATAGAGCTCAAAACCGAATCAATACTTTTTGTTATTATATATCGGCCACCCAAGCACTCGCCAATATTCATACAAGAATTCTCTGAACTATTATCACTATGTGTCACTAGATATGACAAAGTAGTTTTAAACGGAGACTTAAATATCCAAGTAAATAAAAAAGCAGACCCAAGAACTATTGAGCTCTTAAATCTCCTTGACAGTTTCAATCTAACTCAACACATAACAGACCCAACACACCGACACGGAAACACACTAGATCTAGTGATAACAACTGGACTAAATATCAATAATATTTCAATAACTGATCTACCCCTCTCAGACCATCATTATATACTTTTTAATGTGGAAATTATCCTAACAAAAAACAAAAAAGAATTCTTAGTCCATAGAAGATATTTAGACGATACAGCTATGATGAAATTTTCTGAACAATTTGCTCTATATGAGCCGACTAACCATGATTGCTCTCTGAATGAAATGGTAGAGAACCTCAATGATGCACTATTATCTGTGTTAGACTCTGTTGCACCACTGAAAACCAGAAAGAAGTGCACAAGCAGAACCTCCCCATGGCTGAGAAATAAAAATGTTAGTGAAACAAAAAGAAAATGCCGTGCAGCAGAGAGAAAATGGAGGAAAACAAAGATCACTATCCACTACAATATCTACAAAGATACACTAACCACCTATAACAAAACCATCCGTCTACCAAGGAGAGAATATTTCTCCAACATTATTACAGAAAATGCCAGAAATTCCAGAGTTCTTTTCTCCACCATTGACCAGCTGCTAAACACTGTCCCTGCTCCACCTCCATCCTCAGTAGTTAAATGTGAAGAGCTTGCTTTGTTCTTCAAGAACAAAATAACTTTGATCAGAGCTAGTATTATTAATAGTGGGGTCGAAACTGACATCAGTAGATTCTGCAACATAACCATGAGCACATTTACCTGTATCACACTTAGTGAACTTTCCAAAATTGTCAGCGAATCTAACTCCACAACCTCAGATATTGATCCTATACCCACAACTTTTTTTAAGCGAGTGTTTGATAGTGTCTCAGGTCCGGTGCTAGAGATTATAAACACATCCCTTAGAACTGGCGTTTTCCCAGATGCCTTCAAAACAGCTGTTGTAAAGCCCCTATTAAAGAAACCCAAATTGGATAACAGTCTACTTGCAAATTACAGACCAATATCAAACCTTCCATTTATTAGTAAAGTACTGGAAAAGATAGTTTTAGTCGAATTAAATTATTTTCTTGAAGAAAATAACATCCTGGAAGTCTCGCAGTCAGGTTTCAGGAAATATCACAGTACTGAAACTGCTCTCACCAAAATAATTAGCGACCTCAGACTAAACTCTGATGCAAATAAAGTCTCTATCCTTATCCTGTTAGATCTCAGTGCAGCATTTGATACAATTGATCACAACATCCTAATCAATAGACTGGAAAAGCTTATTGGGTTCACGGATAGTGTATTGAACTGGATGAAATCATATATCACAGGAAGGAAGTGTTATGTTAGTTTAGGTGACCATAGGTCCAAGAAACATGAGAACTGCTACGGGGTTGCTCAAGGAAGCTGCTTAGGTCCATTACTTTTTTCTCTTTATATGTTACCACTCGGCGACATAATCAGAGAACATAACATAGATTTCCATAGCTATGCGGATGACACACAACTATATATATCCACTGAACCCAACGATGCAACGGCCATCAATTCCATTACCAACTGCCTGTTGGCAATAAACAAATGGATAAACGCTAACTTTATTAAATTAAATGAAGACAAAACCGAAGTCCTACTATGTGGCCCCAAATCCAAGAGAGATGCTTATTAAGAATCTTGGAGGCTTAACCCCCTGTCTTAAACCAGAGGTGACGAGTCTCGGTGTAATCCTGGACTCAGATTTGAATTTCAACTCTCACATTAATAAAGTGACCAAAACAGCTTTCTTTCACCTGAGGAATATAGCAAAGGTACGACCATTCATAAACCAAAATGATGCAGAGAAGTTAATTCATGCTTTTATATCCAGCCGGCTGGACTACTGTAACGCACTTTTCACTGGTCTTCCCAAGAAAACCACTGAAAGACTACAGCTCATTCAAAATTCTGCAGCTAGATTATTAACCAAAACTAAAAGGAGAGAACACATTAGTCCTGTCCTAGCTACTTTACACTGGCTCCCTGTTACCTTCAGAATTGACTTTAAGGTCCTTTTCCTCACATACAAAGCTCTACACGGACAAGGACCTAGCTACATTGCTAACTCCTTTATAAACTACACACCAGCTAGAACACTGCGATCATCAAATGCAGGCCTATTAGAGGTCACCAGAAGCAGTCATAAGAAGATTGGTGATTCGGCCTTTGTCAATTACGCCCCAAAACTATGGAACAAATTACCCATAAATATTAGGGAAGCAAACACTCTAGACATTTTTAAAAGACAGCTTAAAACCTACCTTTTTACCGAAGCATTTAAGTAATTTTATCTCAAAAGGGTTTTCCTACTTTTATTAATTATATTATTGTTACTTTTAAGATGCATGTTTAAAGTTGGTTTCTCTCTTGAACAGAGATCTTATTGGGATTTTTATTTTTGTTTGAATTGTTTATCACTTGTATTATTGTTTTTATTGATTTTATGTAAAGCACCTTGAGCTGCAATTCTTGTATGAAATGTGCTATACAAATAAAGTCTTACTTACTTTGTACTAAAACCTTTTATGTGAATGGTGTTGTGCTGCTGCCCCCTGCTACGCCTCTTGGTTGTCACAACGTACACAGCCACAGACCTGTGAACGTAACACACATACAATAATCAAGTAAGAACTGTACCCATCACAATTAATGGCAGGCCATTATGGGGTCACACTCCCCTAGAACCAGTGTTGTAGTCAAGACCACCTAAATCGAGACCAAGCCATGACCAAGACCAGAGTGTATCAAGACCAAGACCTTGAGGGGTCGAGACCGAGTCGAGACCAAGACCAAGGCAGGGCGAGACCAGGTCAAGACCAGACCACTCAAAACACACAAGCAGTAGGGTTTGACTAGGTTAAAAGTTAGATTTGATCTGTAACTGTGTATTTTAACTCAAAATGTGCACTCTTAAAGTAGTGCTGTGTGCTTATGGCCAGGCAACGCTGTCTATTTTTTCATAGAAATGGAGGCACATTAGTACTTGGTCTCCACTCTGTCTCTGCTTTCACGTCTCTCACCCAAGTGAAGGAGCGCGGTACAGCGGTGTTTAACTTGACTTTATTAAGTCGGGAGAGGCACGCAGCTAACATGAGTTAATTTTGATGTAACGTAACTTTATATTCATCATTAGCTACATAGATTTATGTGGCATGGCTCGTCATTGTTTATCACAAACAAAAGCTGGCAGGCAACTGAAACTAGCGCCCTGAAACATACACTATATAACGTTACATACTGTAGGTAGCTAATACTCGCTAAATCTCTTTGGGTAAAGGGGGAAGAGATTTCTGAAGTTTTGGTACAGAGGCAGAGTTTTGGTACAGAGGCAGATTGCAAACGTTAGGTATCTAGCTTTGCTAGCGTCACTTACACTTAGCTTACCTTTTTGTTGTTTTCTTTTTGTTTTTTGCTGTTTTCTTTCTAAATGCCGGTAAACGTTTGATGTAGGCCTAGTCCCAGCCGTCTCAGTGAGCGTCTCTTTGCAGAATTTACACAGGGCTGTGTGTTTCCTTTTGATGTTATTGTAAACTCTTTGTGGTTCAGGTAACCAAATCTAATTATAGCTGATTTGGCCGATATCTTCAGAGAGCCACTGTCACCTATCTCCCTCATTCACTTTTGGGTGCGGGGAGGGGTGATAGGTAATTGGGTGTGCTTTGCCTTCGGCAAGGGCACAACCTTTGTTCTCTCACATATATATTATTATTATTATTCTTTTTGCCCCCCTAAAACTCAGTCAATATTTGGCCTACATAGACAACGTAGGTGTCAAAAGTTTTGTCTTGGTAGCGATTGAGTTGCTTCTATTGGAATTTACGTTCCGTTGCATGGTTTGGGCTTAAGTTAAGTTTTTGTGGCGAAAAGTGAAGCTAACGGTGGCTAATTTGCTAGCCACAGTCACTGACGTTACTAACGTCACTACGTCACTAACGTCACGAAAACACGCGTGACTACCTTTGGCAGAACATTCGTTTCGCATCTGTTAACTTGGGGGATAGCTAGGCTAACTATAGCTTTACTGCAAGGCAGCTGCAGAAACGCCACAAGCAAAGAGGCCAGGGTGATAACTATTTACTCATTTTACTTTGTGATATGACACACAATTGTGATGTGTAATGTACAATATAAGCTGATATTATTAAGGAAGTACATCTACTTTCGGAAACAGAAGTCTACTATTTCACTGAAATATTAGCATCATGACATTAGCCTGTGTTGCCCGGGCAACACATACTACAGTGGTCTATGATGTATCTGTTTTCAATCGTTAAAATAAACATTCCTCACATATACATTTTCGTTGTAGGATTTATTCTGACATTAGTAAACGATTTGTTGGTGAAATTACCATTACCTGTGGTTTCAAACCAGTGTAGCTCACTGCAACGCTGTAGCTTACGCGAGACACACTATTGTACAAAAACATCTAGCTACAGTACACAGCTGTTTAGGAAGTCAAACAGCGACAGAAAATGTTCAGCACTCCCCTTACTTAAATCAAAAGTCTATCTAACTACTAACCTGAACTTCATTGCCACAGCCTAAACGTTGTCAATCTGTTCATGAAAATAATTAATTTTAGCCTAAACCGTACAACGGAACATTAAATCCAATTCAACCAACGCAATCGCTACCAAGACGAACACAGCAGTAGTCTAGTACTGTACCGTAGTAGTACAATTTACCGGGGCAGCTTCTACACACAGGGCTATATCGCATTTTGCGTTGTTACTGACAATGATCGCTACCAGTGAGCTTTTTATGAAAGCGATTTTCCACTAAATAAATGTCAAGTTTATTTACGTTTTGGGGGGCATATTTTCAGTTAGAAGATGGTACTGTTTGAATCGCGATTCAATCTTCTACTGCCGGTAACGTCGTAGAATAATCTTCAAAGGGGGTTCTTTATTCATGAATGAATGCAATATGAGTAGGCTAAATGCCTTAAAATATCACGAGAAGGGAAAAACTTAAAAGGACGTTTACGTCATAGAGATTAGGTCAATTTTTACACCGGTCTGCCAAATTTATTTGTTTTGATTCAACGATGAGGATGCCTTTTGCAGGGGAAATGAGAAGATCTATTTCATTCTACACTTCACTCGTATTTTCAGTTGTAAATGAGCAGCAAAAAAAAAATGCTTTTAAATCTATGTAATCTTTATAAATAATAAGTATGCATTTTTATATAAAATATAGCCTACAGAAATATCAGTTTTAAAAATGTCATTCAAAAACGGACCCCTGTGCAACCGACGCAAGCAAGCACACCCTACAATTTCCCCAGAAATTGTACCCTCTCTAGTTTCAAATTAGAAATGAGTGAAGTTACTGGTTGCATTTGAAGCGTGACGTTTTACATCCAATAACAGTAATGATATTTTTAAAATGTTAAAAATGCACAGGCAATTTAGTGATATTGTAAAAGGAATGAGCTGCGGGCTCATTTAATTAGTGGTTGCAGGTGTGGCTGATTATAGGGGGGAGGAGCAGTGGGGTTAAAAGGGGGCTGGGCCGAGGCAGAGGAAGGCTGGTCTGAGTTGAGCACTCTGGGGGACGGGTGGCTGAGCGTTCGCAGTCAAAAGGACTGCCGGCGACAAAGACAGTTAGTGAGGGGGGATAAAGTTAACCCGACTACACATTTCTGATCACTCCTTCATCCAATTCTCTGTCTCTCTCCCTCCAACTCCTCCTACCTCCCCTCCCCTCGTAACTTTCCGCCGCAACCTACGCTCCCTATCCCCCTCCCATTTATCCTCCATTGTAACATCCTCCCTCCATCCCATTGACGAGTTTATGTCCCACCCCACTGACACTGCCACCAACACCCTGTTATCCACACTAACTGCATCACTCGACACTCTCTGTCCCCTGTCAACCAGGCCTGCGCGAGGCTCACGGTTGTGATTCGTGAAGAACGGTCCATCCTTCAGGCAGCTGAGAGGAGATGGCGCAAGTCCAAAGATGGTCTGGACTTCGATAAGTATCACTCCCTCCTCAAATCCTTCTCTGCCCGCATAACTGACGCTAAAACCCACTACTTCCTGAACAAAATTAACTCTGCCTCAAACCCTCACAAACTTTTCTCTACCTTCTCCACCCGTAACCCACCTCCCCCTCCACCCTGACAGCAGACGACTTCTCCTTCTTTGAGAAAAAAGTTGCTGACATTAGCAGTCGGTTCCCTGAACCCACCTTTCCTACCCACTCACCCTCTATGACTGACCCAACTAAATGTCTAAACTCTTTCTCTCCCCTGTCCGAGGCAGAGATCTCTGACCTCATTCTCTCTCATCGCCCCACCTCCTGTCCCCTTGATCCAGTCCCCTCCCCTCTCTTTCAAACCATCTCTCCCTCCATCATAACTTTTCTTCTCCATGTCCTTAACTCTTCTCTTACTTCCGGCACTTTCCCCTCTGCCTTCAAACAAGCCAGAGTTAGCCCTCTACTCAAAAAACCCTCCCTTAACCCAGCCGTCCTCCAGAACTAGAGACCAGTATCACTACTACCCTTCTTTTCTAAAACAATTGAACGCGCTGTATCTAACCAACTGTCAAACTTTCTCTCTCAGAACAACCTGCTTGACCCCAACCAATCGGGCTTCAAGACTGGCCACTCCACAGAAACTGCCCTCCTGTCAGTCACCACTGCCCTCCAGTCTGCCAGAGCAGCTTCGAGGTCATCCGTCATCATTCTGCTGGACCTTTCTGCAGCATTTGATACGGTTAACCATCAAATCCTGCTGGCCAGACTTTCTGAGATGGGCATCACTGACACTGCACTTCAGTGGATCTCATCCTACCTGTCGGGAAGATCCTACCAGGTCTCCTGGGGAGGCAAAGTGTCAGGCCCCCGCCAGCTCTCCACTGGTGTCCCACAGGGCTCCGTCCTTGGACCCCTCCTCTTCTCCCTCTACACCACCTCGCTTGGACCAATCATCACCTCCCATGGCTTCTCCTACCACTGCTATACTGACGACACGCAGCTGTACCTGTCGTTCCCCCGACTGATCCGGGGATCTCATCTAGGATCGAGGCCTGCCTCACAGACATCTCCGCCTGGATGACCGAGCACCACCTCTAGCTGAACCTCGCCAAAACAGAACTCATCATCCCGGCCAAACTCTCCATCTCCCACGATCTCTCAATCACCCTGGGATCGGCGACGGTGAGCCCTTCATCATCTGCCAGGAACCTCGGGGTGACCATGGATGACGAGCTCTCCCTCACAGCCCACATTGCTGCGGTCTCCCGGTCGTGTAGATTCACCCTCTACAACATCCGGAAGATCAGGAGATACCTGTCTGAGCATTCCACCCAGCTGCTAGTCCAAGCACTTGTCCTCTCAAAGTTGGACTACTGCAACTCGCTGCTCGCCGGTCTCCCAGCATGCGCAACCCACCCTCTCCAGAGGATTCAGAATGCAGCGGCCCGTCTGGTCTTCAATCTACCCAGACGCCCCCATGTTACCCCGCTCCTCATCTCCCTCCACTGGCTTCCCATAACGGCCCGTATCAGATTCAAGCCTCTGGTACTGACCTTCCGAGCGGTGAACGGGACTGCACCCGACTACATCAAGTCTCTCCTCCAGCCTTACCCCCCCCCCCCCCCGCCACCTACGGTCATCTTCTGACAACCGTCTGGTGGTCCCACCGCTCAAGAGCGCCCGGTCCCAATATTCAGTTTCCCCTTTTCACAGATCTAGATATACAGTTAGGTCCATAAATATTTGGACATTGACACAATTTTCATCATTTTGGCTCTGTATACCACCACAATGGATTTGAAATGAAACAATCAAGATGTGCTTTAAGTGCAGACTTTCAGCTTTAATTTCAGGGTATTTACATCCAAATCAGGTGAACGGTGTAGGAATTACAACACATTTTATATGTGGCCCCCCCCTTTTTAAGGGACCAAAAATAATTGGACAAACTAACATAATCATAAATCTAATTGTTACTTTTAATACTTGGTTGCAAATCCTTTGCAGTCAATGACAGCCTGAAGTCTGGAACCCATAGACATCACCAGATGCTGGGTTTCATCCCTGGTGATGCGCTGCCAGGCCTCTACTGCAACTGTCTTCAGTTCCTGCTTGTTCTTGGGGCATTTTCCCTTCAGTTTTGTCTTTAGCAAGTGAAATGCATGCTCAATTGGATTTAGGTCAGGTGATTGACTTGGCCATTGCAGAACATTCCACTTCTTTGCCTTAAAAAACTCTTTGGTTGCTTTCGCAGTATGCTTCGGGTCATTGTCCATCTGCACTGTGAAGCGCCGTCCTATGAGTTCTGAAGCATTTGGCTGAATCTGAGCAGATAATATTGCCAGAAACACTTCAGAATTCATCTTACTGCTTTTGTCAGCAGTCACATCATCGATAAATACAAGGGAACCAGTTCCATTGGCAGCCATACATGCCCACGCCATAACACTACCTCCACCATGCTTCACTGATGAGGTGGTATGCTTTGGATCATGAGCAGTTCCTTCCCTTCTCCATACTCTTCTCTTCCCATCATTCTGGTACAAGTTGATCTTGGTCTCATCTGTCCATAGGATGTTGTTCCAGAACTGTACAGGCTCTTTTAGATGTTTTTTGGCAAACTCTAATCTGGTCTTCCTGTTTTTGAGACTCACCAATGGTTTACATCTTGTGGTGAACCCTCTGTATTTACTCTGGTGAAGTCTTCTCTTAATTTTTGACTTTGACACAGATACGCCTATCTCCTGGAGAGTGTTCTTGATCTGGCCAACTGTTGTGAAGGGGTTTTTCTTCACCAGGGAAAGAATTCTTCTGTCATCCACCACAGTTGTTTTCCGTGGTCTTCCGGGTCTTTTGGTGTTGCTGAGCTCACCAGTGTGTTCTTTCTTTTTAAGAATGTACCAAACAGTTGATTTGGCCACACCTAATGTTTTTGCTATCTCTCTGATAGGTTTGTTTTGATTTTTCAGCCTAACGATGGCTTGCTTCACTGATGGTGACAGCTCTTTGGACTTCATATTGAGAGTTGACAGCAACAGATTCCAAACACAAATACCATACTTGAAATGAACTCTAGACCTTTTATCTGCTCCTTGTCAATGAAATAACGAACTCCCATGAGGGAATAACATACACCTGGCCATGGAACAGCTGAGCAGCCAATTGTCCAATTACTTTTGGTCCCTTAAAAAGGGGGAGGCCACATATAAAATGTGTTGTAATTCCTACACCGTTCACCTGATTTGGATGTAAATACCCTGAATTTAAAGCTGAAAGTCTGCACTTAAAGCACATCTTGATTGTTTCATTTCAAATCCATTGTGGTGGTATACAGAGCCAAAATGATGAAAATGGTGTCAATGTCCAAATATTTATGGACCTAACTGTAAATGGAGGGATGGAGTTTTTCTTTTGTAGTGCAAAGATAACCTATGGGCCATAGCTTTGATATAACAGACAGTGTCTTGCAGAGTCAAGTATTCTTTTAGCTTTTCAGTACCAGCTACAGAGAGACTTTTCTCTGCGCATCAGGATCTGCAGTGCTGTCTGTCTGACCCCTGGCTTATGTCATGATTTGAGCTTGGAGAGACACAATGAGGGGGGTGGGGGGGGGTTGGGTTAGAGAGAGAGCGAGATGAAGAGAGAAGCAAAAGCTTTCTCTAGTGATGAAACACAGATGGGGGATCAGAGCGGAGGGACAGAAAAAGGAGAGAATAGAACAGAGAGAATAAACTGAGTGCAGTCTAGCAAAACTGGTGACCAGAAGGGAGGGAAGATGTGAAGAGAGAATAAACGTGGTCGAGAGAAATAACTAAAGAAACATCCCTTTTCCCGTACTAACTCTCTTTCCTTTTCTGTCTCTCTCACTCTCTCTACATCTCCTCTGTCTCTCTTTCTTGTTCTCTCTCTACTTCTCTCTTTCTTTCTCATTCCCTACTTCTTGAAACCAAGGGGTATGTGAATACTGCGCAACCGGCAACGATGACGGCCAGATCATCCAGAGAGTCCAATAAATGTAATATTTTCTGCATAAATAATTGATTTAAAAATGACGACAGTCTTGTTTTGTGCTCTACACAGTCCTGTACATATATATTTGCAACCATGTTCTTAATTGAAACGTTTTTAAAAGTTGCAAGTTTGCTACGCTAACGTTACATTGCTGATTTGCACAACAGTCCCGCATTTCTCTGACTAGCCTTGAATGGACTCCATGCATGTCTACAATTTTAACTAAACTCCATTAGCAGCAAATTTCGTTTGATATCAGTGCATAAAACTACTTGCTTTGGAGACATCGATATACGTAACCGTAACCAAATGGTGTCTCATTTCATAGGCATATGTTTTCACCCCTAGCCCTTACCCCTCAGTTTCGAGGGACAAGGGCTAGGGATAAACTAAGGGGTAGGGGTAAGGTGTAAGGGTAAGACAGAGAATTGGGATTCGGCCTAATTCTCAATTTCTACCCACCCTACAATGTTAATGCTCCTGTCTACATCTCTCTCTGTGTCCCCCCCCCCCCCCCAAGTCCTCTCACTGTCTTGTTCTCCTCTCCCTCCATGGCTTCACATGCATTTGTTTTTCTCTTGCCCTCCCGCCCTCTCTCTCCCTCACTCCTCTTCCTGTTCCTTTCTCTACGTACCTCTCTCTCTATCTCTCTCTCATTTTCTCTCCCTTCCCCCTCCCTAGACCCCTCCCAGTGTGGGCTGACATTTTCCCAGCAGTTCTTGATGTATATCTGACCTTTGATGTTGTCGCCTCGTGTCCCGGAGCCCGAGGCCCAATTAAAACTAACAACCCCCGAGGCCTTCGCCTCCTCCCCCCCCCCCCTCTCCTTCCCCCTACACCTCTCCTCCCACTCTCCTTCTCATCTCTCTCTCCCTCCCTGTCTGACTCCTCTGCATATTCCCACCTCCGGCTCCCTTCCTCGTCACCTAGCTTTCTATCCCCTCCCTCTCTCTTCCCTCTCGTCTTCCTCCGCCTTCTCTCTCAGCCGCTCTTGTGTCCTCCAATTTTTCGCCTCATCTGCAAAACTTTCTCTTCCTACTCTACCTCTGCCAGACTCCTCCCCTCTCTCCCTTCCTCTTACCCTTCTCGACTCTCCACACATCATATAGACTGGTATTATTACAGTTAAGAACATGAGCCATGCTTATAGAAAATGTGTAAGCAATTGAGGAAAAAACTGTAATGGGGTGGAAAGCACAGGTCATTCACACTCAATATCCAACAATCTTCACACAGATCTAATATAATCTGGATTGACGCAAATAGTCGGCGAATTGCGCTCATCACATCATCCAGATTATTTTAGATCAGACCACTGGGTTGATGGCAAAAAACAGCAGGTACAGTATAGATCAGTGGTAGAACTTTTGACTATGGATCAAGAGGTCACAGGTTCAAACAAGCCTCTCTACGTTGCTTTGGATGAGCTTGTCTGTTAACTGAACACATTAGAAGTACTTTGTCTGAACTAAGCCTGTAACCCTAGCAGTGAAAGTACCACGTTTCACGAATTTAGACATTAGAAGGAACACAAAAGGACCACTGATATGTGTGTATATACTTCACAGTTATACAGTACAAACATGATCTAAATACAGAAGTATAATATCAAAATACTTGTACCTCACCCCCCAATCCAGTAGGGGGTGGCTCAAGGAGCAGAGGGGGCCAGTGGGATGTGAGGTGTTCCATCCTGACCTGCTGTCTGTGCTCACAACGCTGTTTAATAATGCATCTGTTCAGGTCACCCTTCTGACTGCCTGACTCTGACAGGGCAGTACACCCCACTCTGTATGGTGATACGCTAGCCACTGAAGGGGAAAGGTCATTCTAAACAGTGTGTGTGTGTGTTTCCTTGCATTCCTTGGCACAAACTGCCAAGGAATGTATGTGGATGTGATGAGAAAATGTTATATCAGATGTTTCTGTTGCTATGGAACTCATGGATCAGTCTGATGAAAAGCTTATTCTGAGGTGAATCTTCATTAAGAAAATCATGGTGCTTTCTCAATGTGTTAAAATGGAAAAATATCAAGTACAGAAAGTTAAACATGCCATAGACACAGATTGAGATTTTCGCTCCCTCTTTTGACATTTCTCTTTCTCTCTCCCTCTCTGTCTCAGGGGAAAAGAAAGACATGGATAGTTCCCTAGGATCTTTCACACTTTCCTCATCCATCCTCTCACACTTACCCAACCTCCCTACCCTCACCCATCCTCTCCTATCCTCACTCAGCCCCTCCCATTCTCACTCATCCACTCACACCGTCCTTCAATTTCCCCCATCCTCACCCACCCACTCCCCTCCTCACCCAGCCTACACAACCACCACATATCATTTTCTACCATTCTCACCCAGCCATCTCCACACATCCCCATGCTCCCTAGTCTTGCCCAGCCCTCCTCCACCCTCCCCCAGACTCCATGACCTTCCCTGTCCTTCTCAGTCATCACTCAGTCATCCAGCCATGCATTCATTCATTCACCCCTGAGCTCCCCCGTGAGAGCACCAGATCATAAGGCAGCATCTGAGATGTCTACCGCTAGACTGCCTCTCGTTCCAGCGGCAGCAGCTCGCAGTCCCCAGCCCAGCTGTGGTGGCTGACGGGAGCGTCGGAGACCACCTGATGGTCTCCGTGACAACAGCTCGTTCATCTTGGCCCTGGTGCATTGTGGGAAGGTGTGAGGCCCCGCCGGTGGGGGGGTCAGGGGTGATGGATGCGGGTGAACTCTGGGGGTGTCAGTAAAGGGCTGGGACAATCTGGAGTTCCTGCGATGGTGTCGCACTCAGGTAATAGAGGTAATAGAGGCATGGAGAGTGTGTGTACATACGTGTGTGTCTGTGTGTGTTTGCGTGCAAGGGGGTAGCATTCAAGGGCAAAGATGTGTTGTCTTAGCATTCTCTTCCCTATGTAGATACTGTAGTTTCCCCAATCCATACAAGATCTTCTCTCGTTCACACACATACACATGCTCCACGTTCACACACACACACACACAATAACACACATGCACACACAGCCACACATACACATTGCACAGTCATTTCCTCCTCTCTGACTGACCGTAAAGTCGTAAGAGATAATCATTATCATTCAGAACTGAGTGTGTGTGTGTGTGAGCGAACCCATGCTAAGTCCTGCTCCACTGTTTGAGCACATAGACTTAGTATTTCTCATAGCAGTCCGGCTAATCCATTAGCATTGCTAATGCTCGGAGATGGATTCATCAGGCACACACACACAGTCACACACGGCCGAGACATGGTCCGTCCTGTGTCATGATGAGCTAAGCACTGGTGTGATGAGTAGGTCAAGGAAGCAGAGAGGAGGAGAAAGGGATGAAGAGATGACTAGATGAAAGGATGGACCCGGAGAAATAAGGGGAGAGAAGGATCAAGACACGACCAGAGGGTGGACACAGCTGAAGATGAATAAAGTAAAAAAGGAACATTAGTTAAAGAATTATCCTTTTCTGGAGTATGATTGTAGGTAATGTTCAATAGTGTATGTGTGTGTGTGTGTGCGAGAGTATGTTTGAACATGAGCATTGGAGTGCGTGCATGTGTATCTGTGTGTATGGGTGTGTGTGTGTGCGTGTACATGGGTGAGACGGGACCACTCTACTCAGCTCTTCCTCAGACCGGTACTTGTGTTTCAGGATGTTTCGAAGATGAGACTTTTGCTCTCAGCCTTACCCTCAGAAGAGATCAACCCCTGTAAAAGAGAAAAGAAAGAAGACCTTGGATGTTCATCAAGTTACATACAGTCTAAATGAGTGTACAGTCATTAAAAGATCCCTAACATTGTTATTTTACACAGTTATTTTACAATGCAATTCATGTTAACTAAGCGGTCCAGGCCCGAGGACTATGGAGAGAGATATGTCTCAAAATTATTCGTAAATGCAAGTACCATGATCCACAAATGTTCCAACGATTTACAAATGTGTTTTGGGGTCCACAAAAACAAAATTCTTAATCGTGATTTGTAAGTTGGCATTTACATAAATGTGCTATGATTTGTACACATATTTGTCTATTCGTAAATATATTGTTTGTAATTTCTTAAAATAGCCTACTTAACATTTCGTGTGTGCATTTCTCATGGTTTGTCTCTTGTAAATCTACAATTCTGCGTGTGAAGTGTTGAATCTGCATTTGTGGATCGCCCAATACACGCGTCCAATCCTTCTTCCAATGACGTAATTTTGAGACATTAGGTGCGTTCGACATGGACTGACTTCATGCCGCAGCCGACTGCAGGCGGCTGACTTGAAGCAGCGAATTCTGGTTAGACTTTTTGTCCGACTTGAGACGGCGCCGAGGCTAGGTCACTGTGACGTAGCCATCAAAGTACCGTGAGATCGATTCGAGAACTGCCGGCTGTGTAGCCGAGCGCATTTTCTCAAGAGCAACTGCACGGGTTCTAATGACGACACAGCTATTTCATGATTGGCCAGACTCACACACGACAACTTTGACGCGTGTTTTGTAATTATTCTGACGCCTTCAGTTTCACCATTGCTCAAATCCGGACCAAACAGTTTAATTGAATTAAAAATTTGTTGAAGAAAGGGTTTTAGTCCACCTCTTCACTAACGGAAAGACTAAGTTTCATTATAAATACAGTAAAGTAAGCAAACAGCGCTTGATCGACCATGACTGACATCAACGCAGCAAACCACGAGAAACAAACCACTGTTTTTAACTCCTCCCCGACTGCAGCTACTCTCGCCGGTCGTTTCATGCAGCCGCAGTCCATGTCGAACGCACCTATTCTTTTTGCTCTTTTGCGATCCACACACAAATATATGGAAGCAAATCGTGACCAAAATTTAAATTAAAATGCATTTGCAGAAATGCTTTTTCATTTTAAGAATGTGGCTGCATTATTTGACTCATAAATGAAATAAGTAATCAATCATCCTATTTGCATTTAAATTTTCTTCTTCAAGAGTGCTCAATCTTTCACTTAATTAAAAAGAAAAAGAAATAGACATTTGAGATTTAATTTTCAAAATATGCCCCAGCAAATAGATACCAACATTCAATTTGAAATGTAAAATTTGAAAATTAAAATGCATTTGCAGAAATGCTTTTTCATTTTAAGAATGTGGCTGCATTATTGGACTCTTAAATAAAATTAGTAATCAATCATTCTATTTGCATTTTCTTCTTCAAGACTGCACATTTTAAGCCATAATCAAAAAGAAAACAGAGCGGACATTGCTTTTTTGTTTTCGTGGTCTGCCCGCAAAGTACTGCCCATAATTTGAAAACGAAAAAGCAATCTGAGCGGCGCAGCAGAGTGACGTCAGTAGCTGCTCTTCTTCAGCTCCCTGCTGACCGAGCTACCCATCTTGTTCGGTAGGGGTGGTGTGCACATCTGCATTGCATTACATTGCAAATGTGGCGGGAAATTGATTGAATTGCCGGGTCTTTAGAGGACTCATCACAGATCATAACGCTCCCTCAAATTGGTCGTCCTCGTCCCATTTGAGGCTCCACAGCATCCAGCCGTTCCAGGACTGAACAGAGGTTTACTATGGCAACCTCATTAATGTGTAAATCTGTGACGGCAGAGTATGCAGCCAAGCTCTCTATGATTTGTTCTACTCGGTCACGGGCATCAGACTTAGATATATTATTAGATTCTACCTGCTCAGCTAATTCTAACAGTGTTTGCACAATTTGAGGGAGCGCCATGATCTGTGATGCGTCCTCTAAAGACCCGGCAATTCAATCAATTTCCCGGCACATTTGCAATGTAATGCAATGCAGATAGGGAGTCAGATGGCTGAGCGGTGAGGGAGTCGGGCTAGTAATCTGAAGGTTGCCAGTTCGATTCCCAGCCGTGCCAAATGATGTTGTGTCCTTGGGAAAGGCACTTCACCCTACTTGTTTCGGGGGGAATGTCCCTGTACTTACTGTAAGTCGCTCTGGATAAGAGCGTCTGCTAAAATGACAAAATGTAAAATGTGCACACTGGCCCCTACCGAACAAGATGGGTAGCTCGGTCAGCAGGGAGCTGAAGAAGAGCAGCTACTAACGTCACTGCTGCGCCGCTCAGATTGCTTTTTCGTTTTCGAATTATAGGCAGTACTTTGCTAGCCTGGTCCTAACCAGACTCTCGTACATTTCATTTGTACAGAGAGTCTGGCCTCGCTCCATTGACAAGCGTTGACTTCCTTGTAGGCGGGTACTCTGTTGAAGTTTAAAACTATTGGATCTGCCCAGAGCCACTCTGATCTGCCATAACCAATCGCTAGCCTTCGCCTTAGCCAATTCCTTCACTACTACTGTAACAGAGCTAGCTGCCGTAGCTGGACAATCAAACTGTTCCTGAACCCCGTGGGGAGGAGGGCCACAACATCATGGACACCAACAAAACTCAGAAAAACTTGTTCTTGCTCTGGCTTTAGCTTATGGATATTTGGCAGCTTTGCCACAACGGACCGAATGGCTTCGCTCGCATTTTTCTCCGCCGCCATTACGGAACTACAACACAAACTAGCGCACGACAGCCACTCCCTCTGTTCGCTGATTGGCCGGTAGGAAATTAACCGGAGACATCTGACTTACTTACCTCATGGCCAGACCTAGTACAGAAGCAAAATCAAAATTGAGCGGAAGTACGTAAGAGGGCAGAGCCAGGCTAGTACTTTGCAGGCATACCACGAAAACGAAAAAGCAATGTCCGCTCTGTTTTCTTTTTGATTATGGCATAAAATGTGCAGTCTTGAAGAAGAAAATGCAAATAGAATGATTGATTACTAATTTTATTTATGAGTCCAATAATGCAGCCACATTCTTAAAATGAAAAAGCATTTCTGCAAATGCATTTTAATTTTCAAATTTTACATTTCTAATTGAATTTTGGTATCTATTTGCTGGGGCATATTTTGAAAATTAAATCTCAAATGTCTATTTCTTTTTCATTTTAATTAAGTGAAAGATTGAGCACTCGAAGAAGAAAATTTAAATGCAAATAGGATGATTGATTACAAATTTCATTTATGAGTCAAATAATGCAGCCACATTCTTAAAATGAAAAAGCATTTCTGCAAATGCATTTTAATTTAAATTTTGTTCACGATTTGCTTCCATACAGATAGACCAATTATCACCCTACGTCACACGACTGTCAAGCATGCTCAACTGCGCATCTCGGATGCAAAAGACGAACTTCTCCCAGGTGTAATACACCTGGAGTGTCGATCAGGTCATCATATATCTCTGGCCACTGGATTTCAGGGCTTGACATTAACTTTTTGAGGCACTTGTCCTTTGGACAAGTACATTCACGTTTCATTTTTCATTTGTTCAAATGACGAATGAAACAGGCTCGGTTAAAGAAATCCGAGATGCTGGCAATCTTCAGCAGGCTCGTATCTACAAAAGGCAGTCCTCCCTGACTGTTTAGTGTAGAATGGAGTGAACGGGCAAAACTAGGCTGGCTCGGGCAAAACTAGCCTGGCTAACGGAGGTCGCTTTCTCAGGCAAATGATGAATTAAACAGGCTTGGTTAAAGAAATCCGAGATGCTGGCTATCTTCAGCAGGCTTGTATCTACAAAAGGCAGTCCTCCCTGACGTTTATAGTGTAGAATGGAGTGAAATACAACATTATGCACACTGCCAGTGAGCGACCCAAGTCTGACTGAGGCTAACGTCAAAACAGTGTAACAGGGATGCAGTTTCACTCAGATTGCCAGTTTACACAAATCCCAAAAATAATCGAACCAGCTGGCTAAAAGCAGAATTCCCATATCTCTTGAAAGCTGCCCTGCTCGACTTTTTAGGTGTAGAATTGACTGTAAAACTGTAAAATTATGAACTTTGTAACATGACATGAAGACATGGCTGACGCCTAAGACTAGTATGCGGTCTACCGGTCGACATTCTCAATCAAATTTCAAGACTTTCGTGACCCAAATCAAAATTCTGATGTGACAGATCAATGGGGAATCGCTTTCTCTCTTAAAGGCTGTCCTCCTCGACCTTTTTGGTCTTTTTAAACTATTTGTATAATCCGTGTACTTCTCTAGCCATTATAAAGGCTATACTTTCCCGGTTTTCTGCAACCACATTGCGTGCGCATCCCGAATGTTTACAAACAAATAATTGGTCTATAGCTTTTTGATTCACGCACGTAAGCCCCCTTTCTACGTAAGCCACACTCTGTCTAAGCTAACAACTGAAAGTCGCTTCATCTGGCTCTCAAATGAGCTTGTTAGCCTTGTAGCTAATGACATTCTGCAAATGCTAATAGCCAACATTATGGGTATGTGTGGAGCCTTCAAAATAAAAGTCCAGGCACAAAATGGATGACAGAAGCAGTGTTCTTTGTGCGTCAATCCTGGTGAATCAGGTAAAGCACTCCAATGTGTTCATGCTTCAGTTTTTGTGTTTCAGCAATACTAATGGGGGATTTAGCTATAATATATGATAGTTCTAAGTACCACCTTTCATTAGAGATAACAATTATGAAAATAATACCTTTTTATCCTAAGTATTTGACCTTGGTTACCAAGGGTCTTTTTCGAGTCTCCACAAGGCCCTTTTAGAAAACGCCTGGATGTACTCTTAGAAAAACGTGTTAAATATGAATATATTGTGGTATTATATTAGACTTGAATTAGGTAAGGCTTCATGCTTTGGTCCAATTTTGTCTTCCAGCTAATACCTACCACCTCAATGCCTCTTCAGGCATGTGTCTTCATAACAAAATCCAGGCAGAAATAAAAACTTTCAATTTATTTGTGTTCAAGCTTCTATTACTCAACACCAGTTGAGTAATAGGGGTCCTGACAACAGGGGAAATAATAATCAGAGTGTCACCCTTCAAAAGAGACCACAATCATGCATGTACTCCAAATGGTTCAAGAACAGCTTTCAATTTACTTTGGGTATGTCCTTTTACACGTTTTTAATTTATTTGACAGGATTGAGAAGAGCACGTAAGTAAGTAAGTAAAGTTTATTTGTATAGCACCTCTCGCAGATAAAAAAAAAAAAGTGCTTCACAACAAAATGCAATATAGCACTACAAATTAAGAATACAGGAACATTTTTAACCCTTGTGTTATCTTCGGGTCATTCTGACCCATCAGTCATTGTGACCCACCGTCGTATTGCGACAACTTTACCGCATACAAAAACAAAGTGAAGCATTTTCTTTTAACCGTCGGGCTGTCTCAGACCCCCCACATTGCGAAGGTTAAAAGAAAATGCTATTTATTTGTTTTTGTATTGGGTAAAATTGGGTAAACACAACGATGGTTCGAAAGCAGCACAAGGGTTAAATAGGAAACATGACAAACAACCATAAAAAACCCTTGACTAACTAAAAGCCTGCTTGAATAGCAAAGTCTTGAGTTGCTTTTTAAAAGCTTCGACAGAAGTTGCACACCGTATAAAGTGAGGCAAGACATTCCACAACCTAGGAGCCACTGCTCAGAATGATCGATCCCCTCTAGTTTTAAAATGGGTACAGGGAACCACTAAAATGTATGTTGTGTCTGTGTGTTCAAATGTGGGAGGGGGTTTGTGTGTGTGTGTGAGCATTGCCAGTACTGTATCAAGATTGACACAATGACACAAAGAAATTCACTGACACGTATGGAAACTTTAAGTAGCTCTAGGACACTGTGTGCTCTCATCATGTGTCACTATGTGCCTGTTTGCGTGGGTATGTGCACAAGTAAGAAACCGTTTGTGTACATATTATTTGTGTACATAGTGTGAGTGTGTGTGTAACAAAGTGTGTGTGTAGCTCCCAGCCTTGTGTGTGCCCTCCCCCCTGAAGTGCTGCATCTATTGAAGTGGTCTCAGTGTCACTAATGAACCCCCAGGCCCATGAACATAGATGAGGAGACGTCCTTGTGTGTGGGTGTGTGTGTGCCTGTGTGTAGGTGTATGTATAGAATGTGTGTGTGTATGTAGTGTGTTCATGTTCAAGTGTCTGTGTAGGGTGTGTGTATCAGTATGACTGAAAATGTGAGCGTATGAGTGAGTGTGTGTGTGTCTGTGAGATGGCCTGCGGGGCTTGAAGAGTCTGGGAGCTGGAGATAGTGATAGGCCTTGCTCTGCCTAGGCTAATCTACTGAACTGCAATGCATGCTGGGTCAAGGAGAGGTCCAGTCTTCTCAGGGAGTGTGTCCCTGTCAGAGCAATCTCCCCCCAAGA